>NW_011494821.1:660841-662444 GCF_000754665.1 Bison bison bison | reverse complement strand
GTGGAAGAGGGAACGTGACGCGGGCGCGCCGGGTTCCCCCTCCCCCTCGGCGCCGACACCTGCGCGCAGGCGCAGGAGAGAGAGCGAAAGGCGCGCGCGAGGACTGAGGGACCGCGCGAGCCTGGCGTGAAAGAAGTGGGCGGCGGCCGAGGCGGCCGCGGAGCGCGCCCACCAGCTGGCGCGCGTGCGCACACGCGTTTCCTTCCCTTCCCCTGTTTTTTGCCCTTTCTCTCCCCCATTTCCTTCTGAGCTCTCCTTTGACGCCTTTCCTTCCTTTTCCCTCCTCTTTCGTGTGCCCAGCTGCCAATCAAACCACCCACCTCTCTATTTGCGGGGGAAGGGGGGTGGGACCCAACCCCCTCTATTACTAGGGGGGTTGTTATGGTAACTCCCCACGCGAGAGGGCTGGGTGGCCTCTAGATAGGATGGGCTGTCCACCCACCTAATTGCCATAGCAACAGTGGAGCCGCTGAGGGAGGGGCCTCTTCGTGAGAACTTGGCTGGAGAAACCGTCTGGGGGCTGGGGAGTGGAGGAGGGACTGGCTGCCTCGTGACTGCCCCTTACCCCTTCCCCGACTGCAGTGGGAAGTGCTAAGATCTGAGGATAGGAAATCCTACTGCAGGCCTTTGTCTCTGCACCTCTTGTTTGACACAACAGAACTGCTTCCACAATTATTCATTGACTGATCACTGGAGCTGTGCGTGGATGGAGGGGTGGCAGGGAGAGGTGGAGGGGAGCAGTAAGAATCTATGTCGATCCCCTTCAAATCTTGCTTGGGTCACCTTAGGTCTACGCATGTTGGCATAGAACCCCCAGCCATTAGCCTGACTGGAGGCTGGGTAATGCTATATAAAGAACAAGGAGTCATGTTCTGCCACTGACAGGCTGTGTGACCTTGAGCAAGTTGCTTTGCTTCTCTGGGCCTTTCTTTCTTTGCAAATTTAAAAGAGAAGGCTGATTGATCTTTGAGATCACTTGTAACAGTGATAATATTTCTGCAAGACCCCACCTCCAGCCTTAATGTAAACATTACTTTGTTTTTGTTGTCGTTGTTTAATCTCTCAGTCATGTCCAACTCTTTGCGAACCGGAGGACTGTAGCCTGCCAAGCTCCTCTAACAATGGGATTTCCCAAGCAAGAATACTAGAGTGGGTTGCCATTTTCTTCTCCAGGGGGTTTTTCTGTCCCAGAGGTCAAACCCGTGTCTCTTGCATTGCCGGCAGATTCTTTACTGCTGAGCCACCTGGGAAGCATATAAGCATCACTTAGGAGAGTTTAGGGCTTCCCTGGTGGCTTAGACGGTGAAGACTCTTTCTGCAATGCAGGAGACCTGAGTTTGGCCCCTGGGCCTGGAATCTCCCCTGGAGAAGGGAATGGCTTCAGTGTTCTTGCCTGGAGAATTCCATGTACAGAGGAGCCTGGCGGGCTCCAAGTCCATGGGGTCACAATGACTGAGCTACTATAATTGAGCGACTAACACTTTCACTTTTCACTGCTGCTGCTGCTAAGTCACTTCAATCGTGTCTGACTCTGTGCCACCGCATAGACGGCAGCCCACCAGGCTCCCCCGTCCCTGAGATTCTCCAGGCAAGAACAGTGGAG
>NW_011494821.1:659289-660741 GCF_000754665.1 Bison bison bison | reverse complement strand
CAGCCTTCCAGGCTCCTCCATCCATGGGATTTTCCAGGCAAGAGTACTGGAGCAGGGTGCCATTGCCTTCTGCGAGAGTTTAAATGAGAAGTCCTTGGAAAGGGACAGACACTCTCCTTTTGGACCCTTCTTTTCACATTCAGATGCACATCCAGTCTTGCTCCCCTACTCTCCCCCTCTTCTGTTTACCTTGCATTTGTCCTTGTCCAAGCCACAGTCATCACTCACCTTCAATACTCTTATTAGCCTCCTACTTGATCTTCTTGCCTGACCTCTTTAAGGTCAATTCTCTATGCTCATAATGCCTGGTTTTTCTAAAACTCACTCAAATCTGATGTCACTCTTCTGTTAAGATCCTTCGCTGACTCCCACTGTCTTTTGAGTCTAAAGTGTGGCAATCATGACCCTTCAAGATTTTGCCTGCTTCTCCAGCCTGCTTTTTCAGTACTCTACCATTCAACCTCACACACTCTAGCCATATGGAAATCCTCTCCATGAGTTTCCAGAACTCAACAGACCCTCCTCCAGCCTTTGCACTTGCCACTTCTTCTCTCTGGAATATTCTGACCATGCCCATTCTCACTGCCTTTTGCTTTGCCCTTCATGTCTAAATTACTTCCTCCATGAAGCCTTCCTTGACCCCCTGAGACTGAGTTTGGCTCTTCTGTTTTAGCCACCAGGCTTCAACCCATGGTAACTTTTAATACCTTGAATTGTAAAACGTTGAATCTCCTTAAAGGTAAGAATTATGTCAGCCTTTTTCAACACAGGGCCTGGCACCCACTAGAGGTTTAGTAACATGTATGTGAATGAAGCCTCTGTATCTGGTGGGCACTGGATAGTAACTCAAAGACAAGACCATGGGATAGTAGGAAAAAACACAGAATTTAACATTAGTGCTTTGTGCAAGTCATTCATCCCTCTGAGGCTCAATTCTATCACTGTAAAATAGGGATAATAACAGGGAGGTTAGAATAAAATAAAATTAAATGTGTGAAGCACTTCGTATGTATGAAACTCTCAATAAATTTACTAATGCCTAAGAGTAAGACATTAGTAAATTGAGCCTCAGAGAAATTAATGACTTTCACAAAGCACTAACTTTATTTTTTTTGTGTGTGTGTGTAGTAAAGTTTTATTAAAGTAAAAATATGGAACGCTTCACGAATTTGCGTGTCATCCTTGCGCAGGGGCCATGCTAATCTTCTCTGTATCGTTCCAATTTTAGTATATGTGCTGCCGAAGCGAGCACAAAGCACTAACTTTAAATTCTGTGTTTTTTCCCTGCTACCCCATGGTCTTGTTCTGGTGGCTCAGACAGTAAAGAATCTGCTTGCAGTGCAGGAGACCTAGGTTCAGCCTAGGGGTTGGGAAGATCCCCTGCAGAAGGGAATGGCAACCCACTCCAGTATTTTTGCCTAGAGAATCTCTTGGACAGAAGAGCCTGGGAGG
>NW_011494821.1:654417-659189 GCF_000754665.1 Bison bison bison | reverse complement strand
TCCTTCTCCAATGCATGAAAGTGAAAAGTCAAAGTGAAGTCACTCAGTTGTGTCCGACCCTCAGCGACCCCATGGACTGCAGCCTTCCAGGCTCCTCCATCCATGGGATTTTCCAGGCAAGAGTACTGGAGCAGGGTGCCATTGCCTTCTGCGAGAGTTTAAATGAGAAGTCCTTGGAAAGGGACAGACACTCTCCTTTTGGACCCTTCTTTTCACATTCAGATGCACATCCAGTCTTGCTCCCCTACTCTCCCCCTCTTCTGTTTACCTTGCATTTGTCCTTGTCCAAGCCACAGTCATCACTCACCTTCAATACTCTTATTAGCCTCCTACTTGATCTTCTTGCCTGACCTCTTTAAGGTCAATTCTCTATGCTCATAATGCCTGGTTTTTCTAAAACTCACTCAAATCTGATGTCACTCTTCTGTTAAGATCCTTCGCTGACTCCCACTGTCTTTTGAGTCTAAAGTGTGGCAATCATGACCCTTCAAGATTTTGCCTGCTTCTCCAGCCTGCTTTTTCAGTACTCTACCATTCAACCTCACACACTCTAGCCATATGGAAATCCTCTCCATGAGTTTCCAGAACTCAACAGACCCTCCTCCAGCCTTTGCACTTGCCACTTCTTCTCTCTGGAATATTCTGACCATGCCCATTCTCACTGCCTTTTGCTTTGCCCTTCATGTCTAAATTACTTCCTCCATGAAGCCTTCCTTGACCCCCTGAGACTGAGTTTGGCTCTTCTGTTTTAGCCACCAGGCTTCAACCCATGGTAACTTTTAATACCTTGAATTGTAAAACGTTGAATCTCCTTAAAGGTAAGAATTATGTCAGCCTTTTTCAACACAGGGCCTGGCACCCACTAGAGGTTTAGTAACATGTATGTGAATGAAGCCTCTGTATCTGGTGGGCACTGGATAGTAACTCAAAGACAAGACCATGGGATAGTAGGAAAAAACACAGAATTTAACATTAGTGCTTTGTGCAAGTCATTCATCCCTCTGAGGCTCAATTCTATCACTGTAAAATAGGGATAATAACAGGGAGGTTAGAATAAAATAAAATTAAATGTGTGAAGCACTTCGTATGTATGAAACTCTCAATAAATTTACTAATGCCTAAGAGTAAGACATTAGTAAATTGAGCCTCAGAGAAATTAATGACTTTCACAAAGCACTAACTTTAAATTCTGTGTTTTTTCCCTGCTACCCCATGGTCTTGTTCTGGTGGCTCAGACAGTAAAGAATCTGCTTGCAGTGCAGGAGACCTAGGTTCAGCCTCTGGGTTGGGAAGATCCCCTGCAGAAGGGAATGGCAACCCACTCCAGTATTTTTGCCTAGAGAATCTCTTGGACAGAAGAGCCTGGGAGGCAATAGTCTGTGGGATCGCAGAGTCAGATATGACTGAACAACTAACACTTTCACTTTACTCTTAGGCTGTGTTTAATAAAGAGATACTTAATCAGTGAATGACCAAATGAAGATCACAGTTTGGGGGGAGGAGGGTAGGCTACATGGCCAGCCAAACCTCAAGAGGCAATGGGATCTGGGCCTGGGGAAGACAGCATTGTCTGGAGAAGACTGGAGAAACAAGATTGGCCCCATGCTGATGATTTTTTCCTTAATATTTATTTATTTATTTGGCTGCCTCAGGTCTTTGTTGTGTCATCTTTCCTAGTTGCTTCACAGCATGGGGAATCTTAGTTCCCCACCAGGAATCCAATCCATGTCCCCTGCATTACAAGGCAGACTGTTAACCACTGGACCACAAGGGAAGTCCCCGTGCTGATAATTATTGAAGCTGGAGTATTGATGCATGAGTACCTAAGGGATCACCATCCCCTATTCTCTAATTTTATGTACATATGAAACTGTCCATAATAATTTAAAAAGAGGTAATGTGGTGGAGGAAGCCCTGAATCGGGCATCAAGAAAAGTTAAAATAGAAATTTCCCCCGTGGCCCAGTGGCTAAGACTCCATGCTCCCAATGCAGGGGACCAGGGTTCAATCCTTGGTCAGGGAACTCAATCCCTCCCACATGTGGCAACAAAGAGTTGCAGTGCCACAGCAAAGATCCCATGTGCCACAACTAAGACCCAGTGCAGCCAAAGAAATATTGGGAGGGAAAAAAAGTTACAAGTATTAAAAATAAGACAAATTTTGGATCCCTGAGGGATGGGTATTTTGCACAGACACAACCACCCTCAGATCCTCCCACCCATCTTGGGAAGCTGGATTTCTTCTTTTCATCCTGGGTCTAGAGCCAACTCTTCTGACTGCTCTTGTCCCTGCCCTGTGGGGGTCTCCATTCAAGAAACTCCATGACCAATGAGGGCAGAGCAGATAGACCAACAGATGGTATGAAGCAGAAGCCCACCTACCCCAGCCCAGTCCCAGGGCAGCTGCTGCCTCCACCCCACAGTTAATGAGATAATGGTCCCCTAGGGAAAGAGGCACTTAGTGCTGACAATGAGGCTAATTAGCAGAATGCCAATTAGTACCTGGGGACCGCTATACAAGGGAGGGGGAATTGCTTGTGTGGAAATTTCTTTTTCAGAGGAACAGAGGGCTGCACTCAAAGGAGAGGATGGCAGCAAAGCCACAGCATCCCCTCTCTCCACGTCATCATCCACCTCCAGGAAAGCCTCCTAAACTACTCACTCTGTTTCCCCTCTGTTTCTTCCTGCTCAATTCTGAGATTGAGGGGTGAGACCAGAGGGATGAAGGGCAAGAGCCAGCACTGTGCTAAACTTTTTTCCAATTGCAAAATATTTCGGATATACAAAAAGATATGGAAAAATATGCGTAAAATTTATATCCCACAACCCAACTTGAGAAACAAAAAAGTCGGGGCTTCCCTGGTGGTCCAGTGGCTAAGATTCCATGCTCCCAAGGTGGGGGGCCTGGGTTGGATCCCTGGTCAGGGAAAGTACATCCCACATGCTGCAACTAAGACTTTGCATCCTGCAACTAAAGATCCCACGTGCCTCAATAAAGACTGAAGATCCTTCAGGCTGCAATTAAGACCTGGTGCAGCCAAATAAATAAATGTTAAAAAAATAATAATAAAGTCACCAGTTCAAAGAGCTCTCTCTGTATACCCATTATATTAGCTTTTCTCTCTACCTGCCATGGGAGGTAACTCTCCTCAATCCAGTGTGTGCTATACTTTCTTGTAACTATGTATGGATGTGAGAGTTGGACCATAAAGAAGGTTGAGCACCAAAGAATTGATGGCTTTTGAGCTGAGGTGTTGGAGAAGACTCTTGAGAGCCCCTTGAACTGCAAGGAGATCAAACCAGTCAATCCTCAAGTCCTTCATTAGAAGGACTAATGCTGAAACTGAAGCTCCAGTACTTTGGCCACCTGATGCAAAAAGCCAATTCATTAGAAAAGACCCCAATGCTGGAAACGTTTGAAGGCAGAAGGGGATGACAGAGGACAAGATGGTTGGATGGCATCACCAGCTCAACGGACGTGAGTTTGAGCAAGCTCCAGATGATGAAGGATGGGGAAGCCTGGCGTGCTGCAGTTCATGGGGTCGCAAAGAGTGGAACACAACTGAGCGACTGAACAACACACTCTCTCATATGCAATGACGTGTACTTTCTCTCTTCCCTCTGCATCAGTGCCAAGTCTGTGCAATGACAAAAATGGTCTCCATCCAGTATGCTAGCCACTAGCTGCGAGTGGCTCCGAGCCACTTGGTGGCTGATGCAAGGAACTAAATCTTTACCTAGTTCTAATTGTTATAAATTTAAGTGTAAATAGCCAAATGTGGCTGGTGGCTACTGTACTGGACAGTGAAGCTGTGTCCTATGAGGGTGGGGACTTTGTAGTACTCACTGCTGTGGGTCTAGATGATGTCTGGCAAAGAGCAGGTGCTCAATAAATATTTAAGTCAACAACTGAATCTTTACAGCAAGACAGTTATGTAATTATTATTCCCATTTCCTTGGCTTCCCTTGTGGCTCAGCTGGTAAAGAATCCGCCTGCAATTCGGGAGACCTGGGTTCGATCCCTGGGTTGGGAAGATCCCTGGAGAAGGGAATGGCTACTCACTCCAGTGTTCTGGCCTAGAGAATTCCATGATCTGTATAGTCCATGGGGTCGCAAAGAGTCAGACACTACTGAGCGAGTTTCACTTTCATTCTCATTTCCCAGTTGGGACCACCGAGGCCCAGAGAAGTGATGTGACTTGACAAGGCGATTGAGGTAAAAAGTGACAAGCCCGAGACTTAGGCCCAGTTCTTCCTGACCTCAAGCCTATACCCTTTCGGACTCCCAGGGGCTTCCCTAAGCCTCCCCTGGGCAGTCACTTGAGGAACAAGGTGTGGCCCCTCTGGGCCCTTCTCTGGGTGCCTCCCTCACCTGCAGCTGCATCCTGGGCTCCATTTTCCTCCAGGAGTCCCGGTTTGGGTCCACGCTTCCTCCTACACAGGCAGCCCTGTGTGAACACCTGGTCTTCCCAGCACCAAGTGATGGAGCTCCAAAAGCCACAAACAAGTGGAGCAGAGCTGAGATGAAGCCAAAGAAAGAAAGGAGTGGGGTGGGGAGAGGGGGTGACGGGCCTGTGTGGGCCTGGGGGGCCGTTGAGACACACTCAGTTCAGCCAAGAAAGAGACAAGGACCTTTTCTAGGCTTTTATTTATGAAATGCTTATTGAACGGATACAAAGTTAGTGTCTGTCAGCAGCTGGTGGAGGCGGTTAGTGTGCATCCCCCCTCCCACCCCTCCCCACCATGGGCGCTGAAGCCAGCAGTGGCTCCATC
>NW_011494821.1:651872-654317 GCF_000754665.1 Bison bison bison | reverse complement strand
CACAGCAGGAAGACAAGGGAGAGATGAGAAGGCCCAGGGCCGAGTCTGGTCCTCCTGGAGTAGGAGGCTGACCCCAGGCATCCTGGCAGGAATCTTGCTTCTCCTTTGTAGTAGTGGTTTGAACTGGACAGCAAGGAGAAGGAAGCTCTCTGGGACCCTCTTCCATCTCCCCAACCTGGGGTTGGGAGTGTCCTTTTTGGTTGTGTCCCAAAAAAGGTCCTTTGTGACTTCTCTAGTCCCCTCCAGGAATGCCTGCCTCCCCCAGGTCTCAAAGGCATTGCCCCGGTCCTGAGGGTTAGGGGGCAGAGAACCAGAGGTGGTGTAGCCCAGAGGCTGGTGACCTCTTCCAGGCCAGAGGAGCTGCAGCTATGTCCACACTTCTAGGGGCATCACACCCTCCTTGCTACCCAGGGAGGGCAGCAAATACTCATCCTCCAGGAACTTGAGGGGGAAGTGGACGAGGTGGCCCTGGACCTGGTTGAGTTCAGATCGGGCCAAGGGAGGGCTGACCGTGGCCAGGGGCTCCACGACTACATACTCCCGAAGTGCCCGCAGGGAGCGTGTGGCATTGGATGGAAGGCATCGGAAGATCTGTGGGTGGGGGATGCATGGAAGCCAAGAAGGCTTGAGGAGACTCTGCCAAGAGTCCAAGCCCAACCGGGCTACATGCCCCCACTCCCCACACCCTACACATATCCCCCTACACTGACCCTGAATCCCATGATGTCCCCAGACCCTCATCTCCTTATGAGAATGGCTGTGTGAAGTGGCTCCTCTCCATCTCACCCTGGACAGGATAATCCCTCAACTTCCCTGGGCTGGCACTCCCCCAACCCCCACCCACCTGCTCATAGATATTGGCATTGCTCTCAGCTGTGTCTTGCCACAACTGGAAGAAGGCATCACAGACAGGGTCTCGGAGATCCAGATGTGGCCGAGCAGCAGCCCCTAGAATCACGCTGCAGGAGAAAGGGGTCCCAGTAGGGCTAGAATAAGATCCTTCAAGGGCCTAAATACCAGAAAAGTTATGGTGCACCTATCCAGGTAATTGAAAATACATGCATGGTTAAACAGTAAAATCAGGGCTTCCCAGGTGGCTCAGGCGCTAAAAATTCTGCCTGCAATGTGGGAGACCCAGGTTGAACCCCTGGGTTGGGAAGATCCCCTGGAGAAGGGAATGGCTACCCACTCCAGTATTCTTGCCTGGAGAATTCCGTGGACAGAGGAGACTGGTGGGCTACAGTCCATAGGGTTGCAAAAAGTCAGACACAACTGAGTGATTTAGCATAGCACAAGTACTAGCAAACCAGTACTACCTCTGGACAATCCTCACACCTGTTTAAAGGGCAAACCCTCCCCCTTTCCACCTCCCCCCACCTTGTAGCATCCCACCTGGCTCTACCTGAAGCAGTGCTTCCGCAGACTCAAGGCAAACCTGCCTGCCTGATACTCCACACCGTTCATGAGGGATGGCTCCATTTCTGTGTCCTCGATCAGTACGGCCAGCTCACTGTCTCGCTTCCCCAGCAAGCTCCGGTCATTGATGTTTGCTGAGCCTGGGTGGATGCAGGACACACTGTGTCTTCCTGAGCCCAGGGAACCCCACCCCACCCCATCACCTATACCCAAGCACCAGCCTGTGGGCAACATGCCTTCTTTGGCCTCCATCCCCAACTGGACGTCAGCTGCGATCTCCATCACCCAGTCCCATCCCATTGCCCCTGGCTGGGCCCTGCTCCACCTCTCCCCACCCTCCACTCGTTGCTGGGGACCCAGCACTAACCAATGATGACTGTCCGGTCATCTGCGATAAGCATCTTGCTGTGGATATAGATGAGCTCCGATACTGGGTGCCCGCCTAGTTCTCCGTGTGTGCGTAGCCCACAGATGGAAATATAGTTCCGCCATTCTGTCCCCACTGTGAGCAAGAGATGGGGGGGAAGGGAGTGAGGTGAGAGGTGTCCTCCATTGCAGATGGAGTCCTGGTCCATCTACCGCCTCACTTCAGAAGCCCTATATAGCCTGGTCTATATACTTCTCTCTGCACTAATAGGCCACCATGGGCTCCGGCAGTAACTACAGAAGCCTGCGGGCGTGACAGCCTCCGTCCCTCCATCCCTGGGGCTCCAGTCCCTCAATCTCCCCCTCCCCGGGGGTCCAGGGCTTGAACCCCCAGCCCCCAGAACTCACTGGCTGCTTTGAGACGATGTAAAATTGAATATTCCCCACGACACAGCGTCCTGAGCGAAAAGAATGGGTGAGGAAGGCGGAGACTGGACGGGGGTGGGGGGCGAGGGGGGGATGTCAGAAAAGAGGTGGACCTCAACAGTCCAGCAAGAAGGGATCAGGATGGGGCCATGGAGGGCCAGAGTCTGGCAGGGGAGGGAGGTAGGAGGAGGGTTCAGGGTGGAGAGGACATGTGTATACCTGTGGCCAATTCATATT
>NW_011494821.1:651061-651772 GCF_000754665.1 Bison bison bison | reverse complement strand
TGGGTTCGAGGGTGACATCTCCACAGGCGGTGGTCACCTGTAAGTGAAGTGCAGAATGGCCTGGATGGAGTTACCACCACCTGTGGAGATGTCACCCTCGAACCCAGGGAGCAGGGGCAAAAGCACGTAGACTCGGAAGCACTGCCCCTGTCTGAGGAGGGGCGGAGCCAGAGGTGTGACCCTTCTCCCAAGCCCCACCCCTCCCCTCACCCCTCTAGTTAGTCTTCAAACACGCCCATAACCCCGATTCCAAGCTGGTCCGCCTTACTTGTGGGCCTTCAGGATTCTGTCCACAATCTCATCGCCCACCTTGTTCAGCACTGTCCGCCCATCTGAGCAGCTAATGAAGAACTGATTCTGGAGCAGGGACCAATGACAGACGTCAGCAGTCCGGCCCCCGTCAGCAGTTCCTGCCCTCAGCTCCCTGTTGCCATCCCCCTCTCCAGGCTCCCGGCCCTGGGTCAAGGCTTCACCAAGTTCTCCAGGTCCAGCTATGCCAGCCCTCAACGACTGAGCTCACTGACAGGATATCCTAGCTTTCTCTGCTCCACCCTCACTCCGACAGACCTCAATGTAGAGGAAGTGCTGGCTCTCTCTGATGGTGTGCAGATAGGCATTGAGAATGGAGTTCTCCAGGGTGCCCGCTGACCAGCGGTCCACTGACCGTAAGACCTGCGGGAACGACGGATAGGATGTGTCTCCTGAGTCCAG
>NW_011494821.1:622344-650930 GCF_000754665.1 Bison bison bison | reverse complement strand
ACCTGCACAGTGGCGCACTGCCCTCCGGAAAGTGTGAAAGGGAGCTGGTTTGCGGTGCTGGTGGATTTGGGCAGCAGGTAGGGGTAAATGGGTATCTTGTACTTGGTCTTGGTAGTCTAAGGCGGAGGGGTGGCAGAGTCAGCGGGAGATGGCTAGCTGCCCCTAGCTCCCGCCCACCCTCCAGCCTCGGAGGGATCAAGCACCTTGGTGAAATTCCAGCGCTGGATGAAGTGCCGGGCAAGGTCCCGGGCAGGTGAGCCGTGGACCACCACCCCAATGTCCCGCCACGGCATCCGTGGCATAGTCTCCCTGTCAATGAAATCTGGGGGGAGGGAGAATGTCCCAGGAGAGTCAGGGAAGAGGTCAGGGACGGTCCCTTGGGAACACTTGGGTCAGGGAGGAGGAGGTGCTGACCAGAGAGGAGGTGGCATTACACATGACCCAGTTCATCCCATCCTCAGACCCAGGCCCGCTCTCTGCCCCGGCTGCCAGCTCTCAGGGACTTTGAAGAAGGTGGACCCCCTACCATCAAAAGGCCGATCCAGCTGCACCCAGTCCTTAGTGATAAGATTGCTGTAGTCCTTGCCCAGCCAGAAGAGTTGGTTGTGAGTGAGGTCGGGGGTAGCTGGAAGGTCTGAGCATGAGGTGGGAGGCTGTAGGGGGAACACACCCAAGCCAGGGGCAAGGAGAAGTCATGGGTCACACAGAGCCAGGCCAAAGAGAAGAAAGGAGCACTGGAAGACGGAGAGACAGAGAGACATACAGAGGAAGAATGAAACACAGAGAGTTTGATTCTCGGGCCCTCCCCTTCAGATGCATTTGAAATCTCTAGAGGAATGGGTAGTGGTCATGGGGAGGCAACTGAGTCACTATATTCAAAGCAGGTTGTTGGGGTCCCAGAAAGGCCTAGGAACCTTGAATGAGGGCTATGACTGGAGAGGAAGGCTGCAGCTGGGAAGGGGTGTGGATTTACATTAATTGAGTTGGGGGGAGCTCAGGAAGGCCTTGGGGGATTACCTGGGGGGCAGCTGACTCAGAGGAGTCCCCCAGATCAGTCAGTCTGTAGTGTAGGTCATCCCAGCGGCCATAGGCAAGGTCCAGCCCCCCCAGGAAGGCCACTACTTGGTCCACCACCAGGAGCTTCTCATGATGGGCCCACAGTGTCACCTGGTCTGGGTGGCGCATCACCTGGAGCAGGTATGAGGGAGTTCATGAGGGTTGGCGTAGGTGGGAGAAGCCAGAGGCAGCGTTTGGAGGAGGCAGGGAACAGGAAGATGGAAGGATGAGATGTTCAAGGACAGGGAGGGTTGAGAGGGTGGGGAAGTGTGGTGAGGAGGGCCAGAGGGGAGGGGTCTCTGGGGCCCGAGTCACCTTTATGTTGGGATGCAGCAGCATCAGTGCCTTCTTGCTGTAGCCACTGTTGATGGCCAAGGCCAACTCCACTTCCTTGAACAGCAGGACAGACACATGGACACCCTCCTCCTGGTGGTCAGTGAGGGAATCAGATCCTAATGATCCTTTCCCACCCTCAGGATTCCTGTATGTTCCTCCTCTCCACCCAGAGATCCTCAATGCTATGCCACTGACACCCTGTTTTGATGCTTACAGGAAACTTAGATTGAATATCATCTATCTGCTCACTCACTCATCCATCCACACATCTACCCACCTACCTAGCATTATCTAGCCATCCATCTTCCCAACAATTTACTCATCCCCTTATCTACCATCTATCACTCACCTATCTATCTACCACTCTCCTGGGATCTACCTTCCCAACCTCATATCCTTTTATCTATCTCCCTTTCCATCATCTATCCATCCCCTCACGCACGCACTCTCCATCATCTACGTATCTTTCCTCCCATCCATCAACATCAATGAATGAGCCCAACATAGCAGACACTGTGCCTTGTACTGCAGCTAGTGGTATTCATCAGCCCAATGAGAGAGACAGATATGTCCATCCCCTGTAACACAATAGAGTGTACAGGGTATTGGGAGGAAAGTCTACATCAAGGAGAGGAAGGGCACGAACAGGGAGGTTGGTCCTCTTCTCTAAGGGAGTTCTCCCTAGGGAAGTGGAAGAGGTGATGTCTGTGAGACTGAACCAGGATGGGTACATCTCCTCCTCCTCAAGTTTTAGATTCCTTACCTTCCCCCCCAACCCCCTGCCATGCTATAGTCTCTTCCAACCAATCTCCACCCACAAGCCACCCCTTGACCATACCTCCCCTCCAGCCAGACCATTCTCCTCACCGCCTTCTTCTTGAGCATAATGTCCAGTCTCCAGTCATCTGAATGGGCTGGACGCTTCAGGTAAATCTCAGGACTCAACCTGGGATTCAGGGCAGCAGGTGAGGGTAAGCTAAGCTCCCAACAACAGCCACTCCTCCCCTTCCACTCCTTTTCTGACCCATAAGCTGATCTGTTGCAGGTACTAACCCACCCTTTCTTGCTCAGGTTCTTCTCCCACTTACCACCAGTCTGTGATGAAAATCTCTTCTTGAGCTCGAAGGATGGCATCTGCCACAGCAGCAAAGTAACCTGCCCCATTCACAAACCTGGGGGGAGGCCAAGCCAAGGAGATCAGGGAAGTCAGAAGCCAGAAAGCTCTGGAGAGTGAAGACCGAAGGACAGTCATGGGTCAGAGGTGATAGCAAGGTCAAAGATCAAGAGTGATCACAGAGGTCAGATAGTAGCAGATATTTCAAAGTGGAATAAACTTGCCAGTATGAACTAAATAAAATTAAAAGTTACAAAAGACACAATAAACTAAAGAAAATGACTAAAGACTGGGAGGATTAATACATCACATATAAAACTGCTGCTGCTAAGTCGCTTCAGTTGTGTCTGACTCTGTGCAACCCCATAGACGGAAGCCCACCAGGCTCCGCTGTCCCTGGGATTCTCCAGGCAAGAACACTGGAGTGGGTTGCCATTTCCTTCTCCAATGCATGAAAGTGAAAAGTGAAAGGGAAGTCTCTCAGTCATATCCGACTCTTAACGACCCCATGGACTGCAGCCCACCAGGCTCCTCCATCCATGGGATTTTCCAAGCAAGATACTGGAGTGGGGTGCCATTGCCTTCTCTGTCACACATAAAGAGTTCCAACAAATCAGTAACAAAAAGACATATAAGCCAATTGAACAAAGAATAATAATGGATAGTTCACAGGGAGAGAATGGCCAGTCATAGTTGAAAAGATGTTCAATATCACCGCTAAACAAGGAAATTGATATTAAAATAAAATAACACTTTTTAAATCCACTGTGGCAAAAATTAAAATCACAGGTAACACTCAGTATCAGCATGGGGGAAGTGAGTATTCTCATAGACTGTGAGAATATAAATTGGCTTTATAGCCTTTTTAGAGGACAACTTGGCAGTATCTAACAGAATACTAAATGTACATGCTCCCTAATACCATTAAATACACTTAGTAATTCTGTATCTAGGAAGATATCCTATTAAATGCTTAGGCAAATATTGTGTTCATTGCAGTATTGTTTATAAGACTGGAGGTGGGAAATAATGTAAATGCCTAATCTCTAACACATGTATTAAATGGAAAAAAAAAAAAAAACAAAGGAGAGGGCGCATGATCTTATTTACATTAAAACAAAAAGTAAAAAAAAAAAAGTAACATATATGCACAAGTGCATGAACATATGCAGGAAAAGACCTGGGAAGATAAATATCAAACTATCACCAAGATTATTTTGGGGAAGAGATATGCAGGAAAAGATCTGGGAAGATAAATATCAAACTATCACCAGGATTACTTTTGGGGAGAGAAATGGGATTTGTGGGAGGGGGAGTAGGGAAGAACTAAGGTATGGAGAGTAGGTAAAGGCTTGTGCAAGTTATGCATTGTTAAGACATTTGCTTTTTAAATATTTGTTTATTTATTTGGCTGCAGAGGGTCTTAGTTGTGACACGTAGGCTCTTTGTTGTAGCATGTGGGGTCTAGTTCCCTCAGCAGAGATTGAGCCCAGGCCCCCTGCATTGA
Source organism: Bison bison bison (assembly GCF_000754665.1). Lineage (NCBI taxonomy): Eukaryota > Metazoa > Chordata > Mammalia > Artiodactyla > Bovidae > Bison > Bison bison. Next base: position 646,917 of record NW_011494821.1, on the reverse strand, counting down.
GAACAGGAGTCTTAGCCATTGGACCACCAGGGAAGCCCCTGTTAGACTTTTAATAACTGTTCTGTTTGATGGTGAAAAGCAGGGTCTTGACCCAGACTGCCTGCATTTGAATCTATTGTTTACAAGGTGTGTGACCTTGGCAAATTATTTAACTTCTCCTTGACTCAGTTTTCTCATCTGGAAAATGGAGATAACAACTGTACCTGTGTCACGGAGTAAGTTCATAAACATAAAGCAGCTTCCCTGGTGGCTCAGCAGGAAGAATCTGCCTGCCAGTGCAAGAGACATAGGTTTAATCCCGGGTCGGGAAGATCCCCTGGAGAAGAAAATGGCAACCCACTCCAGTATTCTTGCCTAGGAAATCCCATGGACAGAGGAGCCTGGTGGGCTACAGCCCATGGCATCGCACAAGAGTTAGACATGACTTAGCGACTAAACCACCACCACAACAACGCATAAAACACTCAGAACAGTTCCTGGCTCATACTAACTGGCACAATCAGTTCTTTTGTTAAAAAATAAATTTCAAAAGGGTACAAATGAACTTACAGATATAGGAAACAAACTTACGGTTACCAGGGGCTAATGGGGGAAGTAGGGATAAATTGGAAGATCAGGACTGAAATATATATACTACTATGAAGCATCTTACCAGTAGTATATATAAAATAGATAATTAATAAGGACCTAGTATAGAGCACTTCACTTTATTTTTTCACTTTCATGCACTGGAGAAGGAAATGGCAACCCACTCCAGTGTTCTTGCCTGGAGAATCCCAGGGACGGGGGAGCCTGGTGGGCTGCCGTCTATGGGGTCACATAGAGTCGGACACAACTGAATCGACTTAGCAGCAGCAGCAGTATAGAGCACAGAGAACTCTGCTCAATACTCTGTAATGACCTATATGGGAAAACAATCTAAAAAAGAGTGGACATATGTATAACTGGTTCTCTTTGTTGTACTTCTGAAACCAACACAACATTTAAATCAACTCCAATAAAAATTCAAAAAAACCACAAAATTCTCAACACTAACACCAAGGGAGGGAAAAATTGTTTCCATGACTCCTCTCTGCTTATGATAAAAGTTAACCTCCTTAGCTAGCAGGAGAGGCACTGATCAGGCCCTGAGACCACCAGTTTTTTGTTTTTTTTTTTTGGCCACGCTGCATATGGTAGGCAAGATCTTATTTCCCTGACCAGGGATCGAACCCACACCCCTTGCATTGAAAGCGCTGAGTCTTAATCACTAGTCCTCCAGGGAAGTCCCCTGCTCCAGACTCTTTTCTGGCTTCTGCTCCTCAAACTGGAACAAGTCAGCCTTCATGAATCCCAAACACATCAGACTATTTCTAGCTTCTCTGCAGGGACCGCTCTTCTCCATTTTATCTTGCTAATGTGAACCTCAGAGTTACCGCCTTCTGGAAGCCAGTCCAGACATCCTGCACTAGAGCAGATGCCCCTCGTCTGTGCTTGGTACTCTGTGTCTATTGCCAGCGTGGCAAATTCCCCACTGTTTCATGATTGAATCACCTACTGTGTCTTATCCTTGCCATGGACCTGGCACATAATGGGTGCTTAGAAAATGTTTATTAAATAGACCGAATGAATCAGAGAGATTTGAGATCCCTGAGAACACAGAGGGTCAGTGGGGTGAAAGGGGGTTAGAAAGGTCACAGGAGGTCAGTCAGAGAGGTCAGGGTCAGAGATCACCTAATTTGGGGTTCAGAAAGATCAGAGGGTAATCAGAGGAATCAGAATGATCAAAGGTCAGGGGGTGGGGGCGACTGGAGAAGTCAAAGGGTAGGTTACTGAGGTCAGAAGGGGTCAGAGGAGAGAGAAGATCAAAGACTCAGAGAACACCAAGGAGGTTGAAAGACCACTGACAATTTCAGAAAGGACATCAGTGTCTCACCACCGGGCTAGGGTCCCAGGCCGGGGAGGAGCATAGCTGTCGTGCCGGTGCAGCTGAATGAAGTCTCTGCCCGGGCCCTGGGCCAGCTCAGTGATCTCCTGGGCCCACCACCGTGCCTGCCGGTAGCTGCTGCACTTGAGAATCAAGGACCTGGGCAAGAACAAAGGATGGACCACCATCCTTGCCCTCCATACCTCTGGCTTGGCCCAGAAACCCTCTTCCTTTAGCTGTCTGCTCTTCCCCACCTCCTTCCTCAGTCCATACTTGATTTCACAGGGACAGGGCATACATCTGTCTTATTCACAGTTGGGTGTTTGGCATTTAGTATTGTGCCAGCCGCTCAAGTTTGTTGTCAGGTTTTTTTCTGGGCGGGGGAAGGGGTGAGCTATGCAGCATGGCATGTGGAATCTTAGTTCCCTGACCAGGGATCACACCTGTTCCCCTTGCAGTGGAAGCATGGAGTCTTAACCACTGGATCACCAGGGAAGTCCCTCAGGTTTATTGAATAAATAAATGAATGGGCGGAGTGCCCTTTCTTTGCACCAAAAGCCCTTCTGAGACAGGCCTGGGACCTGGGACCCTTTGCTGCAATGCTTGCACCTGGACCCACCTCTCCTGGAGCAACAAAACACAAAGAAACTACATGGGACTAAAAATAACTGTGTGCATGAGCAGTTAGGGCAAATTTTGGACAAAAGATACAGAGACCAAAAACCCAACTGCCCAAAGCCCAGAGCAAAAGCAGGGTATAGTACATGCCCCCTCTACACAACACCACCTAAAGGAGGGGCAAAACATCTAACCCACCCCTCCGGCCTGAGCTCTGGACACATCCCTACCCTCATCCCACATAAGGAAGCAGCTCCGTTCCTCCCTCTCCCCAAGGGAGTGAGCAAGCAAGTGAACCTGTTGTTTGTTCCCACTCCCCCTCAACCCCGGAGAAAGCTCTGGGCCAGCCTCTAGGAGCAGCCCCAAGCATCTGACTAGAACATTCCCTGGTTCCAAATCATGGCCATCTCCAGAGGGGTAGGGCGGGAACACCTTCCTCTCTTCCGTGGTCTCTTCAACGCATCTCCCCTTAGGGCCCCAGGCTGGCTCTTCACTCACCAGGGGCCTGTCCATACCAGGGAGGCCTTACCTGTGAGACGTGTCGACCCGGACCCCGTACCGTGCCTCTGTACTCCTTTTCCCCACCTGCACCTCGAAGCCAGGGTCGAAGAGCTGAACAAAGGAGATGGCGCCAGTCTCCAGGCACATGTACAGCAGGAAGGAGTCCTTCACCACCAGCCACCTGGAGTGGAAGGGCTCCAGCCATTCCTTCATGCCCCCCCCCACCCTGGGATCTCCTTCCTCACCCCCACCCACTGTCCAGCCACTCTGCTCAGCCTCACCGCTTGGACCAGCGATAACAAACTTGGTCTCGGCCGCAGCAGGTGAGGCCAGGAACTCGGTGGCCACCTGAGCGCTTCCGGATCACCCCCTCCCTGTGGGGAAAACCAGGAAGTGGTGCTGGAGAGGGATCCAGGGTTCAAACCTGTGGGGATAAAATCAGACCCCCAGCCCACCCTGCCCTGCTTTCCCTATTCTCGGGGAGGGAGAGATTCAGACATTGGCAGATGGTGGGTGAAGAGTGTCAGACACTCACAATCCTTTGCATCCAAGGTCTGGGATAAAGGACAGCTGACTGACTTCCAGGAACTCTGTCTGCAGAGGAGAGACTCGTCAATCCCTCAAATCCTACCAACCCTGGTCCTCTGCCCCCAATTCATCTCAAGGGACCCAGTACCTGACCTTACCATGGCATGGTAGTTGCGGTAGAAAGACATGGTCAGGAGGCGGTTGAGATAATTCTCCAGGTATTTCTGAAGTGAAGGGATGGAAGACAGAGAGACGGATGGGACCAGAGCCATTTGCACCCAAACACCTTCCCAGAGGACCTGGTGTCTGGTCCCACCTGCTTGCTAGCGGTACGTCTGGAGGAGCCCTCAGGACCTGCTCGGGGTAGAGAGGGTATCTCTCTGCTGTCTCCCTCTGGGGCTGGAGATGAAGCAACAGCAAAACTGTGGAAGGGATGAGGGAGGGTCAATAGAAGCTGGAGGCTCAGTGCCTGGGATCCTGAAGCACTGGAGGCGGGGACTTGGAAGAGGCGAGGAGACCTAGAGGGTAGCAGCAGGAATGCTCCCTACCCTGAGGATGGAGACAGAAAAAGGTGGGAGGCTGCCAAGGGCACTTTGGGCATCCAGCCCAGCTGAGATACTGGCCCAGAACCACAGACAGGCAGAGCTGAACAGGAAAGGTTTCCTGGTAACCGGGGTCAGAGGAGGGGGCCCAGTGGCCAGAGTTGGGGGAGGAAAGTAGCTGGGGTAGGGTCAGTTGTGGCCTGGGGATGAGACAGGCAGAAAGCAGCAATGGGGGCTGGGGCAGTGACACCCCCGGCTGCCTCAAGGTGAGGGGCATCTGCCCTACACAGGAGGCAGCCTTGTCCCCCTCACCGAGCCAGAGGGAGGAGACTCATGAAGACTTTGTGTCTCAGGAGGTCCCGATGCAACTCCTGGAAATGACGGAACTTCTTCTTGGTTGTCCAGGTGAAGTCACCGTGAGTCAAGCGGACAGAATACAGAGTGCACGTGCCCACCTGGGGGAGTGAGGAACTGAATGGATGTTCCCTGTTCGGAAGGCAGCCCCTCACTCTGGCCAGCCCTCCCACATCCCCACTCCCTTGGGGCCAGCCCAGCCACCTTGGATCCACTGGTGTATCTTTCAGTGCCCACCACCTGAGCTATGACGGGGACCCCAGGGGCAAACACCAAGGGATGCAATTTCAGAGGCTGGAGGTGGTAGATGGCCAGAAAGGGATGCATCCGGTCGGCTGGTGGGAAAGAAAGTGGAAGAATGTGGACTCCGGGAGGTCTCAGCCCTCCTCCTCCTCTCCCTGAGGCCGTCCTCCCTGTGTACCTGGGTCCTCTCCCTCCTTCAGGGTGTCCACCTCATCGGGCTCCATCTGTAACTGGCTGGAGTCCAGGTCATCCCCAGAGGGAAAAAGGCTCTGGGGGGTTGCCGCCATCCTGGGAATATGGGGAGGCCTCAGAACGGTGATCCGCTCTGCAGAACTCTATCCCCCCATTCCACCCCCACGGTCCTCAGTCTCCCCAGGTCCCCGGCTTTCCCCCAACCGGCTCCCGCTGACTCTTAATCTCTCTTTGATTAGAATCCATCGGTCCGCACTGCCCTGCCAACTCGCCTGTAATCTCCATCCCCTATCTCCGATCCTTCATACAGAACGCCCGAGCCCCGCCTCTTGTCCCTTAATCAGGATGCCAAGGAACAACCGGCCAGGCCCGGATGGCCCCGAAGCGGGGCAGAGAAAGGGGCCCCAGGGGGGTTGCAAGGGGTCCCGAGCCGCCGGGCCTCCAGCCAGGCCAAGCCAGCTGGAAGAAGGGGTCCAGGCAGGAATGAGGAAGTTAAGCGTTCCCCTCCCGGGAAAGAAACCCCGAAATCTGAGCATGCGGCTGAGTCAGGAGGCCCTGCAGCCTGAGCGCATTCCTGTTCCCGCCAGATCTCCTGGGCCTGGGACCTCCGCGGCGCCCCCTCCCCGGCCCCCTCACCCGGACAGCCCGAGCGGGCGGCGGCGCGGCTTCGCGAGCTGAGGGAGCGGAGCAGAGCCGGAGCTGGAGTCCACACCCCAGAGGGCCAGGGCGGGGCGGGCGCACAGGGCCTGCCCTCGGGGGCGGGAGGGCCCCCGGCCTCACCTCCGCGGGATTCTCGTCTGTCCTGTCCCGCCCCCGCCGCCCCTCGGCCCGCCCCGGCGTCCTGCGCGCAGTCGGGACGCGGGGGCCGCCCTCGGCTCTACTGGACAGAGCCGCCCGCTTCTCGCATCCGTGCGGTGCCATCCGCCTGGTTGTCTGTCTGTCTCGCGCCGTCGGTCCGCCCGGGCCCGGACTGTGCCCTGTGGGCGCTCAGCGACCTTCCTCCACTCGGGCACCAGCACCCCGGGTCCTCTCCGGCAGGGCCGCGCCTCCGGGGCCGGGACCTGGCAGTGCTCATTTCCAGGGCGGGCTGCGAACCACATCGGGCCGGCTTAGCCAGCGTTTGTAGAAGAAAGGAATGATAAAAGGCCGGAGGGGTGGTGCCCACAAATTCATTAACGTGAGCAAGCTTGCATTCTTTCATTCATTCACTGTTTATTGCGTCCTTGCCTCTCGCCAGACTCCGAGCCTACAGTAATGAACAAGACTAACACGAACTGCTCTTCTAGAACTAGCAGTCTAAGGGCAAACAGGAAAAATTTCAGATTCTAAAAGACAAAATATTTCATTTTTTTCAAAGCAGGTTCCTTTATCTTTTCTAGATGGAAGAATGGGTTGATGGACATTTCTTGATGGCGTTTTGGGTTGTTTCTAGCTTATGTCTATTGTGAATAAAGCTCCCATAGGAAGCATCAGTACAAACAAAGCTAGTGGAGGTGATGGCAATCCAGTTGAGCTATTTCAAATCCTCAAAGATGATGCTGTGAAAGTGCTGCACTCAATATGCCAGCAAATTTGGAAAACTCAGCAGTGGCCACAGGACCGGAAAAGGACAATTTTCATTCCAATCCCAAAGAAAGGCAATGCCAAAGAATGCTCAAACTACCGCACAATTGCACTCATCTCACATGCTAGTAGTGATGCTTAAAATTCTCCAAGCCAGGCTTAAGCAATACGTGAACTTCCAGATATTCAAGCTGGTTTTAGAAAAGGCAGAGGAACCAGAGATCAAATTGCCAACATCTGCTGGGTCATCGAAAAAGCAAGAGAGTTCCAGAAAAACATATATTTCTGCTTTATTGACTATGCCAAAGCTTTTGACTGTGTGGATCACAATAAACTGTGGAAAATTCTTCAAGAGATGGGAATACCAGACCACCTGACCTGCCTCTTGAGAAACCTGTTTGCAGGTCAGGAAGTAACAGTTAGAACTGGACATAGAACAACAGACTGGTTCCAAATAGGAAAAGGAGTACGTCAAGGCTGTATATTGTCACCCTGCTTATTTAACTTCTATGGAGAGTACATCATGAGAAACGCTGGGCTGGAAGAAGCACAAACTGGAATCAAGATTGCCGGGAGAAATATCAATAACCTCAGATATGCAGCTGACACCACCCTTATGGCAGAAAGTGAAGAACTGAAGAGCCTCTTGATGAAAGTGAAAAGGAGAGTGAAAAAGTTGGCTTAAAGCTCAACATTCAGAAAACTAAGATCATGGTATCCGGTCCCATCACTTCATGGGAAATAGATGGGGAAACAACGGAAACAGTGTCAGACTTTATTTTGGGGGGCTTCAAAATTACTGCAAATGGTGACTGTAGCCACGAATTTAAAAGACACTTACTCCTTGGGAGGAAAGTTATGACCAAACTAGATAGCATATTGAAAAGGAGAGATATTCCTTTGTCAACAAAGGTCTGTCTAGTCAAGGCTATGGTTTTTCCAGTGGTCATGTATGGATGTGAGAGTTGGACTATAAAGAAAGCTGAGTGCCGAAGAATTGATGCTTTTGAACTGTGGTGTTGGAGAAGACTCTTGAGAGTCCCTTGGATTGCAAGGAGATCCAACTAGTCCATCCTAAAGGAGATCAGTCCTGGGTGTTCATTGGAAGGACTGATGTTGAAGCTGAAACTCCAATACTTTGGCCACCTGATGGGAAGAGCTGACTCACTGGAAAAGACTCTGATGCTGGGAAAGATTGGGCAGGAGGAGAAGAGGATGACAGAGGATGAGATGGTTGGATGGCATCACCGACTCAGTGGACATGCGTCTGGGTGGACTCTGGGAGTTGGTGATGGACAGGGAGGCCTGGAGTGCTGCGGTTCATGGGGTTGCAAAGAGTCAGACATGAATGAGCGACTGAACTGAACTGAAATGTTCCTGGGTAAGTCTTTCTGTAGAAATACCTTCTCGTTTCTCTTCTGTAAATAGCTAGAAACTTGCCAAACTTATTTGAGCTCTAATTGCATACATTTATATGGAGACATGGTAAAGAAAATGACAAAGGCTATTTTAAAATGTTCATTAAAAAGCACTTTTTAAATAAGTGAAATATTTTAAAATGGGGGGGTATTTTAAAATGAGAGGGATCTGCCAAACTGTTTTCCGAAATGGTGGTTCTGTTTTACATTTCCAAAATCTGTGTATGATAATTCCAATTGATCTATAGCATGGCCAAGATTTGATATTGTCAATCTTTGAAGTGTCTGCCTGCAATGCGGGAGACTTGGGTTCGATCCCTGGGTCGGGAAGATCCGCTGGAGAAGGAAATGGCAACCCACTCCAGTATTCTTGCCTGGAGAATCCCATGGGCAGAGGAGCCTGGTGGACTACAGTCCACGGGGTCACAGAGTCGGACACGACTGAGCAACTTCACTTTCACTTCATGCTAGTAAATGTAAAATAATACATCATCGTAGTTTTATTTGCATTTCTCTAATGACTAATGATGCTGACCATACTTCAAGTGCTTATTGACCATTTTTATGTATCTCTTATTAAGTGTTTGATTCTTTCATTGACTGTTTAGAAAGTCATGTGATTTGACTTATTAAATTGTAAGAGTTCTTTATATATTAAATTGGTCAAAAAGTTTGTTCGGAATTTTCAAGTTCTTTGGGGTTTTTCATAAGGTGTTATGGAAAAATGAAAACGAACTTCTTGACCAACCCAATATTTTGGATACAAATCCTTCATCAGATAAATGTACTACAAATATTTTCACCCAGAAGATAGTTTCTCTTTTTAAAATAATGGTGCCTTTTGGGAATTCCCTGGCTATCCAGTGGTGAGGACTTGGCTCTGACCGCAGGGCCCAGCCTCGAAGCACCGCCAAAACAAATAAATAAATGATGCCTTTTGAAAAGCAGAGGTTTTTTATTTTGATTAATTTGTGGCCTATAGACTATTACTCAGCAATAAAAATGAATAAAGTGTAAAATGGTGCAGCCACCTTGGAAAACAATTTCAAAATGTTAAGCCTAGAGTTACTGTGCTTGTGTTGTGCTTGTGCTAATTCACTTTAGTCGTGTCCGACTCTTTGTGACCCCATGAACTGTAGCCCACCAGGCTCCCTTGTCCACAGGATTCTCCAGGCAAGAATACTGGAGTGGGTTGCCATTTCCTTCTCCTGGGGATCCTCCCAACCTAGGGACTGAACCCATGTCTCCTAGGTTTCCTGCCTTGGTTCTTTACCACTAGTGTACAGGCAAGCAATTCCACTCCTAGGTATATTCCAAAAAGAAATGAAACATTTCTTCACAGAAGCTTGCACAGGAATGTCCATAGCAATGTTATTCAAGTAACCAAAAAGTAGACACAAACCAAATGTCCATTAAATTATAGATGGATAAACAAAATGTGGTATATCCCTACCATGAAATATTATTCAGTCCTGAAAGTAATGATGTACTGATAGCCTGCTCCAACATGGATGAACCTTGAAATGTTATGCTAAGTGAAAGAAGCCAGACACAAGGGACCACATATTATATGAGTCCATTTCTATGAAATGTCCAGAATAAGTAAATTCAAAGAGACCATAGCTGGACCAGTAGCTGGGGAGAGGGACAGGGGGGTGACTGCTAATGGGCAGAGTTTCTTTTGAGGGTGATGAGGTTACATTAGCTGTGATGGTTGCTCACCTCTGTGAATTAAAAAAAACAAACATTGAATAGTAGACTAAAGCGTGAATTTTATGGCATATGAATTATTCTCAATAAAGTTATTACAAGAAACACAAACTGTTACTACATACAACTGTTAATACACACAACTGTTAATGCACACAACATGGGTGACTTTCAAAAACATTATGCTGGAAGAAGCCAGACACAGTAGAGGAGCACTGTGTGATTCCACTAATATTGAGTTCTGGAACAGCAAAGCCGATCTATAGTGATGGAAATCAGATCTGCAGTTGCCTGTGGCAGGGAGTGGGGAAAAGAGGGACAGTAAAGGGCACATAGGGAACTGGGGGAGGGAAATGTCCCCTGTCTTGATTGGGGTGGGGATTACATGGGCGTATGCACTTGACACTGGGAAAGACCCTGATGCTGGGAAAGATTGAGAGCAGGAGGAGAAGGGGGCGACAGAGGATGAGTCAGTTGGATGGCATCACCGACTCGATGGATATGAGTTTGAGCAAACTCCGGGAGATAGTGGAGGACAGGGAAGCCTGGCGTGCTGCAGGTCATGGGGTCACAGAATCAGACATGACTTAGCGACTGAACAATGCACTTATCAAAACTCATGAAACCGCGCACTAAGATATGTGCATTAAATTGCAAATTTTTACTTCAATAAAGTTAATTTAAAAAACAGATGTTCCAATGTAAAATAAAAAATCAAGTGTAGATTTCAGTCAGGCAATGCAGTTAGCAGTGCTTTCTGACCTTTCCCACATCATGACACCCTAAGGGGATGACAATGTAGCTCTCGGAGGGCATTTTATTTATTTATTTAAATATTTGGCTGTACCAGGGCTTTTCTTTTTTTTTTTTTTAATCTTTGGCTGTGCTGGGTCTTTGTTGCTGCTAGAGGGCTTTCTCTGTTTGTGGCAAGTGGGAACTATTCTCCGGTGGCGGTGCTCAGGTGTTGTGGAGCACAGGCTCGAGGGCTTCGGTAGTTGCAGCATGGGGCTTTGTTGCTCCGAGGCATGTGGAATCTTCCCGGACCAGGAATCGAACCTATGCTCCCTTCGTTGGCAGGTGAATTCTTAACAACTGGATCACCAGGGAAGTCCCCGTGCCAGGTCTTATTTGCAGCATAGATCTCAGATCTGTTGAGGCTTGAATAAGGCTTTCCTTTATTCTTTTTTTAAGTTGCTGCATGTCAAATCTTGGTTGCAGCATGTGGGATCTAGTTCCCTGACCCGGGATTGAACCTGGGCCCCTGCATTGGGAGTGTGAAGTCTTAGCCACTGGACCACCAGGGAAGTCCCTATTTATTTATTTATTTTTATTTACTTATTTTTTATTTGGCTGCACTGGATCTTAGTTGCAGCATGTGGGATCTAGTTCCCATGACCAGGGGTTGAATCCAAGCCCCCTGCATTGGGAGCACAGAGTCTTAGCTGCTGGACTGCCAGGGAAGCCCTTATTTATTTTATAAAATTAATTTTTATTGGAGTATAGTTGCTTGGAGGGCATTTAGAGTCTTTGGTTAGCACACTTGGAACCCACGGCTCCCAGCCTGGGCTCTGGCTGCCCTACACCTGCTGGGGGCATCAAAGCCTGCCAGGAATAAGCTCAGGCAGCTCAAGTGAGGTGGTAAAGAGCAGACTCTGGGGTCAGACTGAAGAAGGTGAGGGAAAGTTACTGCTTTTCTGATGACTGCCTCTGTGAGCTTGGACAAGTGACCTAATCTTTCAGTGCCTTGGATTCCTCATCTGTGCAATCGCATAGGAATGACACTGACTTTAAAAGATCATTGACACTATCAGATGAGATAATGTGTAAAAGTCCGTAGAATCTACCTGGCACGGGATAATTAATCACTTGGGACTATTTTCATAAGAGGGGACAAGAGCTACTGGACTGTTTAATGAGAATGTAAACATTTCCCTGACTGATAAACTTTCTTGTTCTGGAAAAATAGACTATTCTTTCAAATTTTACATCTTGGGCATTCTAAATAGAAATGAATCTCATTGTGAAATACAAATGCATCCCCAGCAGGGTCCAGCCTGGCACAAAGTTGTCTGGCATTACTGCAATGAATTTTCACTGTGCCTGTCTGTCCTGGCACGTATGTGTCTGTCTCTACCCTACCTTCCCTCCCAGTCTTCTGCTTCTCCATGGAGATCAGAGACAACCCCCAAATTAAGGAGGCACAAAAGGAGAGGTGTTTGAGTGGGGGATCCCCCACCCCTTCCCTCCTCCTTCTTCTCCCCCTTCCATCTCCTGGCGCCGATAATCACCAGGCGGTCGGAGGCTAAGTGGTAGTTTTGCCCACAGCGGAGGGGCTTGGAAACCACACCCCTCCTGGGGCCCTCCTGGCCATTCTCAGCATCTCCGTCTTCTCCACTGTTGAGATGGGTCTGAAGGGGGCATGGTGTTTCCCATGGTGTGGGTGCCGGAGACAGCGAAGGACTGACAGAGGAGCAGGTATGGGGGAGACAGAGGAAAAGGCGGGCTGCCAGTCAGACAGACAAACTGTGCTGGAGAGAAGGGTAGATCCTCAGACCGGGGAAAGGAAAGGATGATCTCTCTTCCTGGGTGGGAGGTGGATCTATCGCTTCGCCACAGGACTAGCTAAACACTTTGCAGCCCCTAGTATGAAGTGGAGAAGTGGGACCCCCCTTATTAAAAAAATTATCAAGAATTTCAAGACAGTGATAGCAGAGCATGACACCAAGCACAGGAGCCTTTCTGAGTGTGGCCCCTTGTGCCAGCGCACAGGTCAAGGGCCAGGGAAGCTGACCCTGCCACCAGCTTCCCCTCTCCCTTTTGCCATCTGATGCTGGTGACACTCACCTAAGTCCCCAGCCATCTTCCCTGGCCTCTTTTCCTCCTCCTGATCCACTGTGCCCATCTTCCCCCTCCAATGTCCCTTTTAGGCCTGGATCCAGCTGCCCCTCCAGATCCAGATGGCAGCCCGGCTGTAGCCCCCATTGCCGCCGAGGGAGGGATACCATCCCTAGGATCTGGTGCCTACTTTAGCAGGAAGGCCCGGCTCTCCTTCCGCCACCAGCTGCATGATGTAGCATCAGCCAACGACTCCACCATCTGATGCAGGGAACCAGGGGCTACACCTCCAGGCCTTGGCAACCTTCCTTCCCCATCTTCTCATCTGAGCCCAAGGCCCTTCCCACAGGACCCTCATGACCTTATTAAATACATTGAGAGTTGTTTCTGAGTATTGCTCGTGTGTATGTGTGTGTGTGTGTGTGTGTGTGGTGTTTTGGAGAGGAGATGGGGACAACACCAGGCCTGTGTGATGGGGCTGAGGTGGGAAGTGCAGCAGGGTGGGAGTGAGCACACGGGAGTGGGAAACAGGAGGCGCCTGATCTCCAGCAGAGCCCAGGTATGCCCAGCGGGAAGTAGGTTTTCTGAAACCAAGCTTCAGAGCTGAAGGTGGTGAAACCAGTTTGGAGTGGTTAGTGAGTAGGCAGGACAGCAGACTGGGCCAGGGAGCATATTTTTCGTTTGATAAATATCAAATGTCCACTCCCTGCCAGGTATTGAAAATATATCAGTCACTCAAGCACAAGGAATTCTCTTCTCACTGAATTTGCTTTCTGGTAGGGGGAGGCAGATAATAAATAAGCATGGTAATAGGAGACACTAAAATGTACTGCTGTGAAGAAAATTAACAGATAATGTAAGAAAAGGGTGGTGGTGTTTCTTAAAATTCAGGTTAGGAAAGGCCTTTCTGTGGAAGGATGGAGTTTGCAGGGTTGTGAAGTATAGGGGAAAGAGCAATCAAAGATGCTTTGAGACAGGGAAGACCGGGAGAACAGGTTTTACAGAAAACCAAAACTTCTGCAGTGGTTATTTTAAGCTTGAGACACACATGTTTGGGGTCAGAGATTCTTCACTTAATCCAGGACCTCACCACATCCTTAAGAAGATTCCTCTGTACCCTCTGAAATCTTCCAGGGCAGGATTGTGTTGTTTGCTTTTGTTTTTTTGGCCGTGTCACTTGACCTGTGGGATCTTAGTTCCTAACCATGGGACCACTAGGGAATTCCCCAAGGCAGGATTATATTCTAGAACCAGGTTTCCAAATGTGGCTTTCACAGTTCCCTTAGCCACTGACTGGAGAAACAGATGAGGGAAGACTGTCAGTCACTGTCAATGAGCACCACTGAGGTCTCTGGTTCCAGCCAGTCTTGCAGGGGCCAGAGTTCACTCCTGGTTTCCCATCCGAGGGACTGAAAGCTGACTTCCCATCACCCTCCCAAAGGAAAGGTGGTCGCTGGAGCTGACCCACAGCACTCCCAGTGGCTGCTCTCTCCCATTCGACATCAATCTTAAACTCCATTTGCATCAAGGTCCACCTTCCACCCAAGAGCCAAAGAAGTCACATTGCTGCTTCTTATGAGGTGACAGAGGTGAGTGTGAAGACAGGGGACCATGAGCCTGGGTCAGAGATGTGGAATCCTTCTGGCCTCACAGCCAGTAGCCTCACAGGGGGCAGGCTGGGGGGAGGTGACTCCAGTCTCCATGAGAATTTCGAGTTCCACCTTAGGCTTGAATAGCAAGGGGAGTGGAACATCTGTGGAAAGCCCCCACATCAACCACACTCCTGTCACAAGTGCCTGGATGTGGTAAAGAAAGTATGGGGGATGATGGCCTGGAGAAGGGTCCGTCCCAGCTCACTCAGGGCAGTGATTTATACAAATAGGAATGGCCCAGAGGTCAAAGAAAGAACCCCAAAGCACGCAGGTTCTCACTGATGAACTGTTTATTGAATTTTGAAGGGGTATGTATGGGGTGTCTCGTATCTTAGGACCTCAGGGTTCAGAGAGGCGGTAAAGTGGCAATGGTGAACTTGGGAATCTGGTCTCCCAGAAGTACCTGCCGCTCTACCCCTGGTTCTGCAATGGCTGCCAGGCGGATCACCCCTCCACTAGAGCCATCCCGCTCCATTGCCAAAGCGAGAGCTGTGGATAAAAGAAAATTAGGTTAAGAGAAGAAAGTTAGAATCACAGTCAGATGCTGGGATCAAGGCAAGGGAAGAGGAATGTTGACCTGGCTTGGGTAGGAAGATTTAGGCTCACAGACCCAGGAGCCCAAATTCTCACCATTGGCAGTGAACTGCAGGCATTCTTCCTTGGTCATGCCTTCCCGGTAGGTAGCATCCACATAGCCATAGATATAGGAGCTCCCAGAGCCCCCAATGGCAAAGGGCTGTCGTACCATCATACCCCCCATAGGCACCGAGTACACCTACCAGACGGAGAGAGAAAAATGTCATCATTTGTACATACACATTCACCTGTCCATTGTGGGAGTGGTCTGTGTAGAGTTAATAATAAGTGATGCAGAGACTGGAAAAAGAACTAGAAAATGGCTGGGGTGGGGAGAGACTGAAAAGGCATGGCTCCAGCATTCTGGAGGTGGTGGTGTCTGACCTGTCCCCCTTCTTGGGGGTCCCAGCCGGCAATGATGATTCCTGCCATCAGGTCTTCTCGATATCGGTAACACATCTCCTTAAAGAGGCTGGCCGCTGTGTGCACCAGCGGAGGCTCATTCAGCTCAATGCTAGATGATGAAGAGAGTCATAGGGAAGACAGTGTCAGACCATTCAGCCCGTCAGGTCCCAACTCCTTTCAGACACTTGCTCTTCCCCTGCCCACAAGTACCTGTGGAAACCAAGCTGATAAGTGACTGCATCAGCTACTGCTTGGGTATCAGCGGCTGAGCCTGAGCGGCAGCAGAAAATACGGTCGTGAATAGGGGTCAGCTTGTCAGTCACTCGATTGGCAATGTACGACCTGCAGGATGGCAGAATAGTGAGGAAGGAGCCCACCCGTCTCCCACTTCGATCTTTCACTATCCACTACCTCAACAGGAATTCCAGTATTCCCGATCAGTCTTCATCTAAACTGAAACAGGCTGGAAAACAAACTTTTGCAAGAATTTCACCAAAAGGTTTAGAGAACTACAAAGTAGTAAAAGATGGAACAAATCCTGATCTCCCAGGAGGGGAGAAATCTCCGTTCCCACAGCAGCCCAAGGAGGATAAGCATGGGCTGGCAGCCAAGGAAGGAAGGAAGGAAGGGAAAGATGGGAAGAAGATCTTTCACATAGCTGTCCTGAGCTCACCCAGTGGTTGTTCTGGAGTCAGCTCCTAGAACCACGCCCCCATCAAATTGCACGGCCATGATAGTGGTCTGGAAAAAAGGATAAAGGGCGAGTCGGCCTCTCCATATTCTCCAGCACACACAAACCTCAATGATCCGTCTATCCAGTCCCCAGAGTACGAGTTAAGTAGTGCGCCACCAAAGAAAGTGACAGTGAAGTCGCTCAGTCGTGTCCGACTCTTTGCGACCCTATGGACTGTAGCCTACCAGGCTCCTCTGTCCATGGGATTTTCCAGACAATATAGTACTGGAGTGGATTGCCATTTCCTTCTTCAGGGGATCTTCCCAACCCAGGGATCGAACCCGGGTCTCCCGCATTGTAGACAGAAGCTTTTACCGTCTGAGCCACCGGGGAAGTACCAAACCATCATCAAATCTCACAGGGGGTGGGTCTCAATACCCCGCAGGGTATCATAATTCCAATCCTCAAATTCCCAAAGGGCCACCCTGGCCTTAAGCTTTCGTCCTGCAAGATTCCAGAATCCCACGCTCAGCCTACCTTCCACCTCCCACCACATCACTCCTGCATCCTTATAATACCTTTCCCCCTGCCTGAGCGCATCGCACAGACCACCTCCCTCCTCCCGCCCCTTCAGTTCTCCCAACCCACTCCAGCGTTATCCTTCTATCTCTTCAAGCCTTGCGCATATCTCCTGAATCCCGAGTTTTTCCTTACCCCTGTGGAAACTTCCCGGTTCTCCCAGTCGGGGGCAATAGCCTCAGGCCCCCAGGCTGGTGCCGGCCTGGTCCCCCGAGCTGCTACTAAGGTGGCCGCCATCTTCCTCTTCCGATATTGCCGCAAAGCAACTGTCGTAAAGCGCTCTGTCACTCTCTTTAAGTCGTGTTCTGAGGACTTCTGGTTGACGGCAGAAGGGAAAAGAAATGCATAGGGAAAGTTCTTTTGCGACAGGGAGCGCTTGATGGCAGCGTGGCTGGCAAACAAACCAAAAAAACTCAACAGAAAAACCCGCAAACCGCATGGAAAGACTACTTTCCTCTTGGTTTGGGCGGGACTGATAAATCTGATCGGAACTGCGGATCAAAGAACCTTCATGATAGACTTGTGGATCTCCGGTTTACAGTGACCGCACTATTTTCATTTCTCTTAGTTATATACCTAGGAGTATATAGTAGGAATGAAATTGCTGGGTCATGTAATAACTTTTTGTTTAACATTTTAAGGAATTTACACCTTTTGCACAGCAGCTGCCTCGTTTTACATTCCCATTAACCGTGAATGAGGATTACGATTTCTGCACTTCCTAATCGTTACTGAGCATGTTTAACTTTAGCTGTCTTAGAGGGTGTGAAGTGATATCTTGTGTAACATTGAGCGTATTTTCATGTGCTGAATGACTATTTGCACATCTTTTTGGAAAGTGCTTTGTCCATTTTAAAGTTGGATTTTTTTTTTTACTGTTATTAATTTAAGAGGGCTTTTGTTTCGTTTTGTCTTCTTCATAAGCAAAACATCAAACTTTTAAAAATAGGCTTTTTAATTTCTTTATATATTGGCTGTACCGTGTGATTTGCAGGATCTCAGTTCCCTGACTGGGGTTCACAGCAGTGAAAGCCCCAAATGCTAACCACTAGGCCACTAGGGAACTCCCAACATCAAACTTTTAAAAAATTTGAAGTATAGTTGATTTACAATATTGTTTTAGTTTCAGGTGTATAGCAAAGTGATTAAGTTATATATATATTTCCATCATAGACTATTACAAGATATTAAGGATACTTCCCTGTGCTATTTACTTGTATTTGGCTGCAGCGGGTCTTAGTTGTGGCATGCAGGATCTAGTTCCCTGATTAGGGATTGAAACCAGCCCCCCCTGCACTGTAAGCACAGACTCTTAGCCACTGGACCACCA
Source organism: Bison bison bison (assembly GCF_000754665.1). Classification (NCBI taxonomy): domain Eukaryota; kingdom Metazoa; phylum Chordata; class Mammalia; order Artiodactyla; family Bovidae; genus Bison; species Bison bison. The sequence continues at coordinate 629,292 of NW_011494821.1, read as the reverse complement.
GGGAAGTCCCCTTCATTTTTCCCCCCTTCATTTTTAATATAGGTGTATATACCTCCACAGTTTCTTCTGAGCACTTTTTATGCTACATCCCAAGTTTTGGTGTGCTTTGATTTCACTTTCCCTAGTCTCAAAGTATTTTTCTTGGAGTGGGGGAGAAAAAATATTTTCCTGGTGATTTCTTCTGTGACCTAGTGTGTTAAAAGTGTGCTTTTTTACTTTCCACATATTTGTGAATTTTTCAAATTTCCTTTTACTGTTGATTTCTAATTTCATTTTGGCTTAGTTGGAGAAGATTTTGTGACTTCAACCTTTAAAAATATTTTGAGACTCTTGCGGCCTACTCTGTGGTCTATTCTGGGGTTGCGTGTGTGCTTGAGAAGAATATATATTGACTGTTATTGTGTGGAGTGGTCCTCCTATGAACTTGCCATACTATTTCTACATACTCCAGCTGGAGCTGGGGTTTGAATTGAAAATATGACCCTGACACACTCTTGCTTAAAATTAACTCTCAAGATACGGTCTCCCATCTCTATAATAGATTATAAGGGCCTTTGTGAACTTGCTCCTGCCCACCTGACTGTAATCACATCTCCTCTTTTAATATGTTTTGTTGTAGTAAAATATAAATAATATAAAATTAGCATTTTAACCATTTTTGGTATACAATTCGATAGCATTAAGTACATTTACATTGTTGTGCTATCCCCTTTTCTTTTTGACACTCTTTTTTTAAAAAATATACATTTATTTATTTTAATTAGAGGTTAATTACTTTACAATATTGTATTGGTTTTGCCATACATCAACATGAATCCGCCACAGGTATACACGTGTTCCCCATCCTGAACCCCCCTCCCTCCTCCCTCCCCATACCATCCCTCTGGGTCGTCTCAGTGCACCAGCCCCAAGCATCCAGTATCATGCATTGAACCTGGACTGGCGATTCATGTCATATATGATATTATACATGTTTCAATGCCATTCTCCCAAATCATCCCACCCTCTCCCTCTCCCTCTCCCTCTCCCACAGAGTCCAAAAGACTGCTCTATACATCTATGTCTCTTTTGCTGTCTCACTTACAGGGTTATCATTACCATCTTTCTAAATTCCATATATACGCGTTAGTATACTGTATTGGTGTTTTTGACACTCTTAACTGCAATCATCTGAACTATTTTTAGTGCTTCCTCATACATTCACTCATCAAAGATCTGTTGAATGTCTACTAGGTGCCAGACACCATTTAAGTCACTGATAGTACATCTGGGAACAAAGTAGACAAATCCTAGCCCCATGGAACTTTCTATTGGGGAAGACAAAAAAAAATTATATAGTATGTTAGAAAGTGATTATACTAAGAAGAAAAACAAAGCAAGGAAGGGAGATAGGAAGTGTGTGTATGTGTGTGTTGAAATTTTAGAAAGAATAATCAAGGCAGGTTTCACTCAGGAGACATGTAAATAAAGACCAAAAGGAAGGAGGGAGGTCATTTGTATATATTGGAGAAAAGCATTCTGGACAGAGAGAAGAGCAAGTACAATGGTCCTGAGGCAGGATCTTGCCTGACATGTTGTTGTTGTTTAGTCGCTAAGTTGTATTTGACTTTTGCAATCCCCAAGGACTACAGCAGGCCAGGCTCCTCTGTCCATGGGATTTCCCAGACAAGAATACTGGAATGGGTTGCCATTTCCTTCTCCAGGGGATCTTCCCAGCCCAGGGATTGAACCCAAGAATCCTACATTGGTAGGCAGATTCTTTACCACTGAGCCACCAGGGAAGCCCCTGCCTAACACATTCAATGGATATTGAGGAGGTCACTTTGGCTAGCAGAATCATATCACAGAGGACTTTTGAGAAAATTTTCATCCTTCTCAACTGAAGATATGATCCAGAAAATCTTCTGCTTAAGTTTTTAAAAGTTTTCATCTAAGTGCAATAGGAAGCCATTGGAAAATGTTGAGCAGGGAAGTGACATGATATGCTCTACATTTTAAAGATCACTGTGGCTGCTTTTTTGAAAATATGCCGTAGGGAAGTAAAGTATGGGAGAGAGAAACTGGAGGCTATTGAAACAATCCAAGTGATAGATAAAATGGACTTCATAGGTGGGTAGCAGTGGAAATAGTAAGAAATAGAATTTGACAGATTGGAGGTGGGTATGATAAAAGAGAAACCAGAGTCTGGATGACCACAAGGTTTTTTAGCTTAAGGACGTGGAAGAATGGAATTGTCATTTACTGAGGTAGTGAGGACTATGGAGCATTTTAGGAGGCGAGGCTATCGGAAGCTCAGTTTTGGACTTGAGTTTGCTATGTTTCGTTGAAATCCACATGGAGATGTGGAATAAGGACGAGTATACGTAGTATTCTGGAATCCAGGGGAAGTGGGTTGGAGTTATAATTTGGGAGTTATCAGTGTATAACTTTGTTCACTGGAGGCAACAAACGAACGTTATTGAGTTGGCGCCTGCTTGACGTGAGTTTTTAGCACAGGTTTTAGCCTTGGGTAGCTGACGGGAAAGGGTGTCATTTATTAAGACAGGAAACATAAGAAGGGGTGCGGTTCTGGGAGGAGGTGACTGGATCCGTGTAGGATGTGTTGCATTTGCGGTGTCATGTGGAGATGTCCGGGAAAGGGTTGGCTTTATGGGGGCTGGAGCTCAGGGGACAGGTCTGGACTGGAGACGTGGCATGTAGTGGACAAGTGAAGCTGTAGGAATGACTGAGACAGGTCAGGGGTAGCGAGTCTCTCGGCGGCGGGGAATAGGAATAGCACATCTTCATCTTCCCGCATCTATTTTTCCTATTTCCCTTAAGCGCCTGCCATCATCGCACAAAACGCCCTAAGTCGACGGCTATCAGGGAATAGCCCCACTGTTTTTATTCCCCCCTGTTCCTCCCTCCTCCGGGAGATTGCAGATATAGAGGAAGAGGCTAAAACCCCACCCACGCCGGGTTGGTGACGTCACCACGGAGGCGGGGTATGTGGTGACCATGCGCCTGGCGCCCAGAGGCCAGCAGAGGGCTCAACCCCAGCTGCACCGACACCTCCCCGGTATGCTTCCTTCCTTCCGCCAGCAGGCATCAGGCCAGCTCGAGCAAGCCGCGCTCAGCCAATAAGCCCTGGGTACGGTTGTAGACGTCCTCCAGGGTGCCCGCGGCCCGGGCCAGCGCGGCCCTCGCCTCCGTCTCTCTGGCTCCGGGACACATCAGCTTGAGTAAGCGGCCGCGACCCGGGAAAGCGAGGAATGCGAGGTGGGCAGCCTGACGGACGAGCCAGGAGTGATGCGGGGCCAGGGCCGTACCATAAGCGTCGCTGCACTGAACGCCGGCGTCCGGGCCTCCAAGCATCCCGGTCGCCACCCGGTGGAGGCAGAGCTGGGACCAGCGTAGCGCACGGTGTAGCAGGAGCATGGATACCGAGCCTGAAGCCCTCGAGGGCGATGAGGCGATCTCGGGCCGCTCCCACGCCACCATCGTCCCCAGGGACGTGTAGTGCGCGGCCTGTGGGCCGTGCACCAGAGCTTCGAGGGCTGTCACTTTGGCTGAGGCCTCGCTTGTGGCGAAGGCGAAGATGGAGCCGAGGGGAGTTACGAACCTGTGTGTGTGTGATGGTGGGAAGGGTAGGAAGGTTTGCGAGAGGGCGATGGAGCCACCAAGAGGAGGGGACTGGATGGGAGGAGAGAGATCACTCACCTGACTAGATCCCTCCATCCTGCCAGGTACTGTGACAATTCCACGTCTCCTTCCGGCTTCAGACTGGCGCGGAACTGCCTCATTATACGGCCCAGCATCCCCTGGGGGCCCAGACACTGAGGCTCTTCCCATTCCGCGCCCTCCACGGGTCCCGACTGTTGCTGGACCTGCAGGTTAGATTTGAGGGCATCGAGATGGGAGCAGAACCCCTAGCTTGCTGGGCTCGCCAAGCAGCCCAGCTGGGCTCTGAATAAATTATTCCTTAGATCTAGCTGGTGTTCCTCTGGCTAGACTCTCAGCTTCTGACGGGAGAGGGGCGAGTAGGAGGAGGGCCTGCCCTTCATCAGATCCTCAGACTGGTCCACTTCCCACTGCTCAGGACCCCGCCAGGAGCTCCCAGTTCCAGCCCTGCCGGTAGCGTACCTGGAAAGGCGGCGGCCCCTCCGCAATGCAGGACTGCGTCCCAGATCCACAGCCTGAGAGGGGGAGGCGGGACAGAGCGGTGAGGGCCTTAGGTGAGGCCTTAGATCCCCAGGGCCTGGATTCCCCGGTTCCTCCCAGAGCAGGTGAGAGAACGGAATACTCACGAAGGTTCCGAGCCCAGAGATAAACAAGCAGTAGCGCGAAGACAGCAAGAGGAATTGCGCTGTGCAGCCACCGCCGCGGCATCTGCCCCGGCAGTGCGACCCCCATGGTTGCAGCAGGAACCACCGCCCCCTTGCCAGCCGCTAGCCGGGCTTTGTCCCTCCGCCTCCAGGAGGGGAGAGAAGCCGCAGTGCCTGAGGTGCAGAGAGTTAATAATTAACCTACCAAGGCCCCTTCCCCTGTGCCCTTTGCCCCAGAGGGCAGCATCCGAGGGGTGAGGGACTGGAATGAAGAGAATTTAGGGGATTCGGTAGCAGTGACATGTCCCTTACATTTCCCTTCCCTGAAGGCTGGGTGGTAGTAAGAGGCAGCCTGGGTACTGTAAAGAGAGGCTGAGGTCAGAAGCAGGTCCTCCAAGGAACAATGGTGGGCCTTAAGCTGACTCTGGGCTTGAGTTCCTCCACTGTAAATTGAGGATAATAATAGGTTCTTTTGTAAGGCCTCATGTGAGGATTAAATGATATCATATGTGCAAACACTGTAAATGGAAAAGCTTACCACAATTGTTCCATAAATCTTACTTTTTAAGTTCAAGCATGGGGCACCTGGGACCCAGGGAACACCCACTTCTAAATTATCCTATCCTCATGCATATGTGCTAAGTCACTTCAGTCCTGTCCGACTCTGTGACATGATGGACTGTAGCCCACCAGGCTCCTCTGTCCATGGGGATTCTCCAGGCAAGAATACTGGAGTGGGTTGCCAGGCCCTCCTCCAGGGGATCTTTCCAACCCCCAGATCGAACCTGCATTTCTTATGTCTTCGGCATTGGCAAGCAGGTTCTTTACCACTAGCACCACCTGGGAAGCCCCATCCTATCCTCAGGGGACCTTGTCTTGACCTGGAAGCCTGATGTCTCAGTTATATACTTTAGGCTGTCTCCTTTTACATTTGTTTAATTCTTTAAACCTCCAAAATGATTCCTCAGTCAAACCAACCTTTATAAATACCTCCACATGCCAGGCCCTGTACTAGGCCCCAGGAATAGAAATGTGCCTTTACAGAGCTCAAGGTGCGTTGAAGAATTTATCATCTGTCTCTCCAACTGGGATGTGAGCTCTGATGAAGACAGGGGCTTTTTCATGTTTGCTACTCTATTTATAGCATTTAGAATACTACCTGAGACACAACACATTGTTTCTAAATAAGTATGTATTGAATAAAACACAGGAGTGTGCGTGAGGGGCAGGCCAATGAGGGTTGGTACTACTCCCCACTGGGGGCTTAGACTGTAAAGCCTCTGCCTGGGATGCAGGAGATTTGGGTTCGATCCCTGGGTCAGGAAGATCCCCTGGCGAAGGAAATGGCAACCCACTTGAGTACTTTTGCCTGGAAAATCCCATGGACAGAGGAGCCTGGTAGGCAACAGTCTATGGGGTCCCAAAGAGTCGGACACGACTGAGTGACTTCACTTTCTTTCATTTTTCACTACTCCCCACAACGAACCTGAGCGGTTTTTTTTTTTTCTGGTTTGTTTTTTCCAATTAGGAGTCCCCCTGGTGGTCATAGGGGGGAAAACATTGAGGGAAAGGATACAGGAAGAAATGGAATAAATAGCATCTCCTGTCCTCAGCCACCTATCCGTAAACTTATTAGACTTCTTCCCTGTCTCTGTGTACAGTTTCTTTTGAGAGAGAGACGTGTCCCAGATTCTCAAGGAGTCAGGACTCCAACCACTCACACGATGCTTCCTAGCTCCCATAGTTCATGGATTCTTTCTTACCCTGTCTCTGATGCTCTCTCATATCCTGGAGGTCCCTGGGGTCCCTGTCCCCTGGGATTCTGGAACCATCACTTTCATCCCTAGCCTTGGGTTCCCCATTTCCCAATGCTGGAACGTTCCCCGGTTTGCTGGCTGTGACCTTAGGCAAATTGTTTGCCATTTTTGCAGCCCCAGTTCCCTCATCTGCAGAATAGGAAGGGTAATTTCCACCGCCTAAAATTGTTTTGTGGATTAAATAAAATATGCCTGCAAAACGTGAACCATGATTCTTGGTTTAAAGTTTGTTAACGTTGTGTAAGTGGGTGGTTTTTCAAACTCGTGGGTTCTTGCTGCCCCTTCTCCTCTGGCGCTGGGCTGAGAGTCAAGTCTGTAGGCTTCCCGACTGGACCGGATTAGTTTTGAATTTCACTTTATCCGGGTGGCCCTTCCGCAATCCGAGCCCTCTTAAAAGCAAAGGTTGCTTTTAAGCCTGCTAAGGCGCCTGGGCTCACGGAGGCTGCGGGATGGAGCTAGGAGCAGGAGCCAAGCTGCCGCTGCCACTGCTGCTGCTGCAGGCCACTTGCTTGGGGTACGCAGGAGCAGACGGCTACATGTCAGTCATCGAGGTGACCAACGGGGGCCCCTGGGGCGACTGGGCCTGGCCCGAGATGTGTCCTGACGGATTCTTCGCCAGCGGGTTCTCGCTCAAGGTAGGGACTCATGCCTCGGTCTCGGAGGGGACCCCAGAAACGAGGGTGGCAGTCTTCTGACTCGTCGTCGGTCGCCCAGGTGGAGCCCCGGCAAGGCATTCCTGGCGACGACACGGCCCTGAATGGGATCCGGCTGCACTGCGCGCGCGGGCAAGCGGATCTCAACGCACACGTGGTGGAGTCCCAGTCTGG
>NW_011494821.1:622070-622244 GCF_000754665.1 Bison bison bison | reverse complement strand
CATATTAAAAAGCAGAGACATTACTTTGCCATCAAAGGTCCATCTAGTCAAGGCTATGGTTTTTCCAGTAGTCATGTGGAAATGACTACTGGAATTGCAGCCATGAAATTAAAAGATGCTTACTCCTTGGAAGGAAAGTTATGACCAACCTAGACAGCATATTAAAAAGCAGAG
>NW_011494821.1:612209-621970 GCF_000754665.1 Bison bison bison | reverse complement strand
GAGCACCTGGCGGGGAAGCCCCTGAGGCCTGAGTCGGGCTGGAGGTGGGTAGGGGGCACCGCGAAGCCAGTGCGTCTTCGCTTCCTCCGCAGGTGGGGATGGTGGAGTGAGCCGCTGTGGTGTCCCGTCGGCGGCTTCCTGGTGGCTTTCTCGCTTCGAGTGGAGGCACCCGTGACCTTTGGGGACAACACAGCTGCGAACAACGTTCGCTTCCTCTGCTCCGACGGCACGGAGCTGCAGGGGCCGGGCCTGACCTGGGGAGACTTCGGAAACTGGAGTGAGCTTTGTCCTAAAGGTATATGCGGCTTGCAGACCAAGATCCAGCAGCCTCAAGGCCTCCTCGACGACACCGCCATCAACGACGCGCTCTTTTTCTGCTGCCGCAATTGATACCATCGCCGTCCTCCCCAGCCCCTAGCCTCGTCCCACCTCCGCTATTAAAGTTTCTCTGTCTTGGCTTTGGTCTGGCTTGTTTTAGGGATGGGAAACTGCGTCGCCCCGTGTTCCTCTTAACCTGGCATTGGGCCAAGCCAATGGGGTTGGTCTCAGAAATCTGGGCTTCCCTGCTGGCTCAGACAGTAAAGCCTGCAATGCGGGAGACTTGGGTTCCATCCCTGGGTTGGGAAGATCCCCTGGAGGAGGGCATGGCAACCCACTCCAGTATTCTTACCTGGAAAATTCCCATGGACAGAGGAACCTGGTGGGCTACAGTCCAGAGGGTCGCAAAGAGCCAGACACAGTGAGCGACTAAGCACACTCAGAAGTCTAGGGCAAGCTACAGAAAGTTACCGACCCATAGCTCAGGAAAAAAAAAAAAAGAAACAAATGCACTGAAACAGATTTTGCTTACAGGTTGAGGAAGTCCTTGCTTTTCTGACAGCCTCTGCAAACGTGTCATCCCCATTAAGAGCCCAGGTTGTTTCCTTTCTGAACCACCAGTGACCCCAGATTAAGAAACTTCTACCAAATTAGGTGACAACGCTATATTGTCTTAAGGCTTCATTTTCTAGAATTTAGGAGACTAACATGTCTTTTCCATGAGTGCCTGCTCAGTTACTCAGTGGAGTCCGACTCTATGACCCCATGGGCTGTAGCCCACCAGGCTCCTCTGTCCAGGGGATTTCCCAGGCAAGAATACTGGAGTGGGTTGCTATTTCCTCCTCCAGGAGATCTTCCCAATCCAGGGATAGACCCTCATCTCCTGCTTTGGCAGGTGGATTCTTTACCACTGAGCCACCTGGGAAGCTTGTCTTTTCCATATGTTTCCTTTTCTTCCCCCTACAAAACTCAAACAGTGGCTTTTCTGTACATTGAGTCCTATTAAGTGTCCTTGTCCTTGCTGCCCTCTCTGCCTGGACTCTCCCAACAGTCCAGATGATTAGCCCATCCACCAGATTTCAGGTCCAATTTTTCTTTCTTGAACTTTGTCTTATGAAAAAGGTCATGCGTCAGTGAATATCTATCCCCAATACCTCCATGTTCTTAAAAAGTGCTTATCACCAACTGAAATAATCTATTGCCTCTTTTAAAAACTGTCCATCTTCTAACCCCTGGAATGTTAAATTCTTTAAGAGCACAGAACTTGCCTGTCTTGTTTATACAGTACTTTCAGTGCACCAACAGCTCAGTATTTATTAAGAAAATAGCAAGCAAGGTATAAGAGCCCCAAGCAACGGTGTACCTGGAGGCCTTCCAACACTCCTTGTATAAGGGCACAATCTGAGACGCGGAAGAGAACTCTAAATACTCTAGTTTATTCCAGGGTTGAGGCGGGCCAGGTGGGTATCCAGGAGCGACGGATCACGTAGATGGAGCCTCACTGAGAGGAGCCCTGCGGAAAGATAAAGTGAGGACAGGACACAGCCAGGGAGCAGATAGGTTTCCTTGCCAGCTCCATCCCACACCGTCCCACCTGCTTCTTCCTGCAATCGCCACAGAGGACACCAATGGATGCGTTCACCAGCTGCACCCCACAGAGCAAGATCTCCAGGCACGATGCGGCCACCAGCAGCGAGAAGAGCGTCACGTTCCAAAGGACCACATCGGGCGGCTCCACGCACAAGTTCCATTGCGTGCGGTTGAGCAGGTAAGAGCCTCTGCGGGTGGGGCAGGGTCACGCGAGAGCAGGAGGTCACGCGGAGCGCGCCTCCCCCCCACCCCCAACCTGGGGCTTCCCGCCCCGCGCAGGCGCCGAGGGGGATATGCACAGAGCTCGTTTGGCCCACGTGGAGGAAGCAGTCTCAAAGCCGAGTCCGGCCTAGGTTCCCCGGTCCGCGTGGGAAAGGCAGGTGGGCAGAGACAGAGAATGGGGCAGGGCCACGAATACAGGCTAAGCCTTACGCGGTGTCTTGGAAGTGGTAATCCCAGGAGCCGTTCATTAAGCACTGTGGTCCAATTCGGAGCCCGGTTCCCGAGACCGAGAGGCAGTAGATGGCGCCAAGCAACCCGATAGCTGAGCAGAAGACTGAGCGCAGCATCTACATGCACAGCGCAATGAGAGGTGTGTTGGGCCGTCCCCTACCTACTCGTGGGCAAACCGTGCCTGGCCCCGTCCCCCCGCCACCCCATCTTTTCCAGTGTCGTTAAAAATACACTTCCCGTCAAATGCCGGGACTGGAGTTCCGCTTAATCCTAAGAGCCGGTGGCCATGGAGTTTCAAGGGGGCTGTAGTCCCCTCTGGTCAGGCCCACTGAAGCCTAATATTTGTCGGTGCGAGGGAGTGGTGAGATGGAGCCTAGGACTCTGCAGAGGTGCTCATGAAGCTGGGAATTCAGTAGAGAGACCACGGCTTTAGATGTGGTTCTTCGAAAACCGGTTCAAAGACCGAAGCTGAATCCTGTCTTTATTATTATTTTAAAAATTTACTAGTCTTTTAAAGTTGTGTCCTATGGCATATGGGATCTTATTTCCCCCCACCAGGGATCAAACCTGGGCCCCCTGTGTTAGGAGCACAGAGTCTTAAACACTAGACCACCAAGAAAGTCCCTTGAGCCCCATCTTAATTTGGATCTTACCCTGCAGCGATTTCCACAGCAGCCTGCACCACAACAGCCTTTGCCCCCGGCCCGGACGGCAGAAATTCCCGGACAAAGTACCTATTGGAGGAGAGTCGATGTAATAGCAAGGCCAGCAGGTCCCCAACTTGCATCGATGCTTACCTCCTCCTGGAAGTTTCCTGTGATGCCTTCAGCCCTTTGAACTATAAGGAGACCTTATCTCTACTTTTCCTGCAATACTCTGGGGCTCTGCTTTAAGTTTATCTGTATTTATGTGCCAACTTATCTCTGTCCAGATTGTAGCCTCCAGGAGGGTAGAGCCCCAATATCCTTATATCCCCCATAAATCTCAGTATATAGTAGGTGCCCAAGTGAATGGGAATCAGGAAGCCTGGGTTTGATGCCAAACTTGTGCTCATTTCACACTCCATGAATTTATTCATCTCTCTGGGTCTCAGTTTTGTCCTCTGTAAAATGGGTCTGCGTACCTCCCATGGCTGTTGTCAGGATTTAATGAAATAACAGGTTGACTTGATGTGAAGACTAACTCAGAATAAATGGTCAATAAGTATAAAGTCCCTCGGCAACAGGAAGGAATAGTGGTGTTGGAGTGTCTGGTGAACTGGGATTATGATAGAGGGTGGAGGAGTATGTAAGTGAAGACTCTGATGGGAAGGGTGGGAATCCTCAAGATACAACCCTGATCCTGTCTTTCTTTCTCCTGTGGTAGTCCTTAGAGAGCCCACCCCCTACCAGGGTGTCAGCTGCTGCTTCTAACAATAGTTATCTCCGAATCAATACCTTCAAATTCAGATCTGACTGCCTGAAGGGTCTGTTCATTTGTATGTCTTGGTTTTAACTCAAGTTCATCCAACCTCATACTGACTTCACAGTTTATTCCCCCCAAAATTCATCTCCCTTTGGGTTTCTTGTCTCCATCAGTGGAAATATCCTCCAGGTCACTCAGTCCTGAAAACTTGAATCCTCCATACCGAGCCTCAAGTCCTTCAGTGGCTCTTGAATCTGTCAGTCCTTTCTTCCACCCAGTTAGTCCCCAGTCACCTCCCACAAGAAGGATGTGCTCATTCTCCCTGTTGGGTTTCCATGTCTCTTGCCCTGTGCCCATACTCAATCCTACATTGCTATTACCAGATTTTTTTTTTTTATTACTGCAACGGATCTTAGTTTCAGCAAACGGATCTTTGATCTTTGCTGAGGCATGCAGAATCTTTAGTTTCAGCTTGATCCCAGCAGGGATCAAATCCAGTTCCCCTGCATTGGGAGTGCAAAGTCTTAGCCACTGGACCACCAGGGAAGTCCTGCTACCACCAGATTGAACTTCACTTTCAATTGATCTTTTCCCTGATCCAGTCCCTTAGAGTCTCCTCAAATAGTCACCTGTCAAGACTGAACTCTATGAAGGTGTCTGAGGAGCCCTCCCTTTGGCTTCAGCCTTAGCTTTGTTGCACCCAACCAGGTTCTTTGCTTATCTCCCATCTCTATAATTCTGCAGCTGTCTGGATCTTTGCCTCCCTGTCTTCCTTGTCTATCTCACACCAATAAGGCAACATTTGGGTCTTCTCCAAGGGAGAAGCTGAGAGCTTTAGTTCCATTACATCATTCACAGCAACCTTACAGAAACACCTGCAGAGTTGAGTAAACTTTCCTCTAGACGCTCTTCCCTCTTCCTTGTCTCATGGCAGGTCTGGGGCCAGAGCGGGCCCCCTTGTTTAGCCTGTCTGGTTATATCACTTACTTGGAGGCTCTTGGACCCAGAGACACCTGGATTTATCTTTTGGATTTATCAACTTCAAATGACTTCCTTGTTTGTGATTTTTTAAAAGTTTGTGTATTTATTTATTTGGCTGTGCCAAGTCTTGGGCTTCCCAGGTGGCAGTAGTGGTAAAGAACCTGCCTGTCAATGCAGGAGACTGTAAGAGACATGGGTTTAACCCCTGAGTCTGGAAGATCCTCTGGAGGAGGACCTGGAAACCCATTCCAGTTTTCTTACCTGGAGAACCCCATGGACAGAGGAGCCTGGTGGGGGACCAAGTCCATAGGGTCACGAAGAGTCGGACATGACTGAGTGATGGCATGCACACCAGGTCTTAGTTGCAGCATGCAGGATCTATTAGCTGCAGCATGTGAACTCTTTAGTTGTAGCATATGGGATCTAGTTCCCTGACTGGGAATTGAACCTGGGCCCCATGCACTGAAAGCACAGAGTGTTAGTCACTGGACCACCAGGGAAGTCCCTAATTTTTGCTTTTTTAGCCAAAGTGTTTATTTCCTTTTTTTCTCTGAGCTCCTCTGTCTCACTCTCTGCTCTTTCTTTGTCTCAGTGAAAAGAGGTAATTGAAGAAGCAGGAGGAAGCACTGAGTTTATAGCTTGGGTCTGTTTACTTTTCTCCATCTCCGTGGCCACTGGACTTGTCCACACCATTGTTATCTCTCCTGGACAATTGTAGTAACCTCAGTTGATCTTCCTGCAGCCACTGCTGACCTCCTACTGTCCACTGTCCACCCAGCAGCCAGCCATATCCAACAGGATATGGAGCAATTAGAACTCTCATACTTTACTGATGGGAATACAATTGCTATAAGTACTTCAGACAACTCTTTGGTGATATCTATTAGCACTGAATATTTGCATACCTTAAGATTCAGCAGTTTTACTCTGTAGGTATCTATCCAATAGACATGCAAACATACATTCACCTAAAGACATTTATAGGAATGTTTAGAGAACATTATTTGGAATAAATCCAAGTTTGGAACTATCCAAATATCCATCAACAGTAGAATGTTTAAATAAATTGTGGTAATATTTACACAATGGAATGCATAAGAAATAATAAACTACAGTATTGTATACTAATATGGATGAAACTCACAAACATATGTAATTTTGATCTGAAGAAGTCAGAACAAAAGTGTCCAGTGTAGGATTCCATTTATGTAAAGTGCTAAACAGACAAATCTAACCTCTGGGTAGAAGTCAGGATAGTGGGGCCCTTGGCAGTGTGGAGTAGGGCCTGGTAGAAGGCCTGTCTGGGATTCTTGTAATGACCCAGATCTTGATCTAAGTGCCCAGAACATAAGTATGTCCCCTCTATAAAAATTCACTGAACTGTATATTAAGGATCTGGGAAGTTGTCTGTATGACTTTTAAAAAGCTAGAAAGTCCTTCAGTAGTTTACTCTGCACTTATAATAAAATTCAAATTCCTCACTGTGCTTTTTCGGGGGTGTAGATGCTCTGGCCTCTGCCCACCGCTGATCTCACCTGCTTCCCAGAAGCAGGCTGGTGAGATTGTGGGGAGGTGGTGTTGGTTTGGGCTGGCAAAGAGGTGTGATATGACAGGAAGTGAGGGAGTAGGGCTGGGAGGAGTGTGATGTCTTGAAGAGGGTTGAGATCAGAGGTATGGAGTGGAGTCCAACTGCCATAAATCCATGCGAGAGGAAGAGTAGGAGAAAAGGCCTTGGGGCAGGGGGTGAGAGGGGTGCTTTGTCGCTCAGTCACGTCCAACTCTTTGTGACCCCATGGGCTGTAGCCCGCCATGCTCCTCTGTCCATGGGAATTCTCCAGGCAAGAATACTGGAGAGGGTTGCCAGGCCCTTCTCCAGGGGATATTCCCAACCCAGGTCTCCCTCATTTCGGGCGGATTCTTTATCATCTGTGCCACCAGGGAAGCCCTGGTAAGAGGAGATTGTTGTATAAAGGAAAAGCTCAGTTCGTTCCCCATTTAGCGAACGGAGCTGTGGTCAGCAAAAGAAACAAAGATGAAGCATTCCCCTAGAGAATTTCATCAGTCAGCCCTGCTGAGAAGTGGGGAACAGTGCGGGGGATAAATCTTTTGCCTTCAGGCCATAAAGATGTTAAACTCACTTGACAGTCCCTTGGAACTTCCCTGGTGGTCCAGTGGTTAAGACTGTGCTTCCACTACAGGGAGCATGGGTTCAGTCCCTGGTGGGGGAACTAAGATCCCAAATGCCATGCGGAGCACAAACAAAAAAGTTCCCCTACACAGGGAGGGGTTGGCAAACAGGGGTTAAGAAATCCGGGAAATCTGTGTCTCACCTTCCCCCACTTTTCCTGACAGGTCCTGGTCTCCAGAAAGCAACGGGGACCCCTTCTCCACCACACTGACCTAGGTTCTGAGTTTATTGTTAGTGCCCAGTGCGTGGTGGGCATCCAGAAATGTTGGACAGGGAAGTGGAGGAGGTGACACTGAGCTGATAGGTAGAATGACTGATCTGCGACATCACTACCTGGCTCCAGACACCATGCTATCACTGTAAACCACCCCCCACCCCCCAACACACACACACTGAGGCCATTATTATCTTAACCCGATAACCTCCCTGGGAACCAGCTGTTCCTTCTGTCTCAACCCTTGTCATGAGGTGTTCCCAGCATCTGCTCAGCAGTGGGGACAGGGAAGGGCTGGGAGGACCAGCTCCCTACCCAGGAGGAAACAGTTGAGAGCAGTGAGGCTCCTTCCTTCTCATTCAGCTCAGACGTTCAGCTCAGGACCCTGGGGCCGAGCAGCAACCCTACGCAGTGCTTAGCATTTGGGGGCAGGCTGGATGGGCTCCCGGTCCCCACCAAGCCACCACCATCCTTTCCATTCACTCTCTCCCGCTCCTGGTCAGGACCCCAGAGAGTGGTGCTCCCTCCCATGGCCCATGTGCCCTGGCCAGTCCTCTCACCATCAGGCCCCCGCCAACGAAGCCAGCCATGAGCCAGACTTGCAGGCTGAGGTGGTCCTTGGTCCAGGTGGTCTGCCCGTTGGGCACCAGCAGGAGGGCGTTGGCCACGATGCAGACCAGGGAGAGGGGGATGAGAGACAGCCCCACGAAGCGGGCACACTTGCCGGTGCACATGGTGAGGCTCTCGGAAAGGACAGGCGGTGAGTGAAAGTGAACCCAAGGTTCCCGAGTCCAGAGGAAAAAACAAGCCAGGAGCAAAGGTCGGGGAGGAGGTGTGGCGAAGCTGGCAGCAGCTGATGATAAAGGACAGGGGCAGGAGACGTGGGGCTGCTGCAGAGACGCAGGCCAAGGGGAGGATGTGGTAGACGAGCTGGGGGAGGCTGACCCACAGAGGAAGTTGCATGGAGTCGGTGTGTTCTTCCTCTTCTTCTGCGCTCACCTCGCCACAGACCCTCCGTCAGCTCCTTACCTGCTTTGTGACTTACCCAAACCCCTTAATGTCTCTAAATCTCAGTTGTCTTGTTTGTATAAAGGGCATAGTGATGCTCCTGGGCTCTTGGACTGGTGGTGAGGATTAAATAGGGAATTCCCTGGTGGTCCAGTGGTTAGGACTCTGCACTCTCACCGCCAGGGGCCTGGGTTCAGTCCCTGGTTGGGGAGCTATGATCCTGTATGCCATATGGTGCAGCCAAAAAAAAAAAAAAGGAGTGAGGGTGAAAAGCATTTTGTAACAAAGAACACACTAAGACAATGTGTGGTAGCCTCATTGCTTCTTAGCCCCACAGAGACGCTTCCTCCTGGAAAGAAACCAAGAAGATGGTGGTGTTTTTTCTGTTCCTTCTTGTCAGTTCACTTCAGTCCCTCAGTCTTGTCTGACTCTGTGACCCCATGGACTGCAGCACACCAGGCTTCCCTGTCTATCACAAACTCCTGGAGCTTGCTCAAACTCATGTCCATTGAGTCAGTGATGCCATCCAACCATCTCATCTTTTGTCATCCCCTTCTCCCACTGCCTTCAATCTATCCCAGCATCAGGGTCTTTTCCAGTAAGTCAGTTCTCCACATCAGGTGGCCAAAGTATCAGCTTCAGCTTCAGCATCAGTCCTTCCGATGAACATTCAGGACTGATTCCTTTAGGAATTGACTGGTTTGATCTCCTTACAGTCCAAGGGACTCTCAAGAGTCTTCTCCAGCTCCACAGTTCAAAAGCATCAATTCTTTGGCACTCAGCTTTCATTATAGTCCACCTCTCACATCTGTACCTGACTACTGGAAAAACCATAGCTTTGACTAGATGGACCTTTGTTGGCAAAGTAATGTCTCTGCTTTTTAATATGCTGTCTAGGTTGGTCATAGCTTTTCCTCAAAGGAGCAAGTGTCTTTTAATTTTATGGCTGCAGTGATTTTGGAGGCCCCCAAAATGAAATCTCTGTTTCCACCGTTTACCCATCTATTTGCCATGAAGTGATGGGACCAGATGCCATGATCTTTGTTTTCTGAATGTTGAGTTTTAAGCCAACTTTTTTACTCTCCTCTTTCACTTTCATCAAGAGGCTCTTTAGTTCTTCTTCACTCTCTGCCATAAGGGTGGTGTCATCTGCATATCTGAGGTTATTGATATTTCTCCCGGCAATCTTGATTCCAGCTTGTGCTTCCTCCAGCCCAGTGTTTCTCATGATGTACTCTGTATGTAAGTTAAATAAGCACGGTGACAATCTACAGCCTTGACATACTCCTTTCCCGATTTGGAACCCGTCTGTTGTTCCATGACCAGTTCTAACTCTTGCTTCTTGACCTGCATCCAGATTTCTTAGGAGGCAGATAAGATAGTCTGGTATTCCCATCTCTTGAAGAATTTTCCACAGTTCATTGTGATCCACACGGTCAAAGGCTTTGGCATAGTCAATAAAGCAGAAGTAGATGTTTTTCTGGAACTCTCTTGCTTGTTTGATGATCCAGTGGATATTGGCAACTTGATCTCTGGTTCTTCTGCCTTTTCTAAATCCAGCTTGAACATCTGGAAGTTCACGGTTCACGTACTGTTGAAGCCTGG
>NW_011494821.1:611808-611984 GCF_000754665.1 Bison bison bison | reverse complement strand
GAGTGAAAAAGTTGGCTTAAAGCTTTTTTATTCAGAAAACATTCAGAAAACAAAGATCATGGCATCTGGTCCCATCACTTCATGGCAAATAGATGGAGAAACAGTGGAAACAGAGATTGTATTTTCTGGGTTCCAAAATCACTGCAGATGATGACTGCAGCCATGAAATAAAAGGA
>NW_011494821.1:611450-611708 GCF_000754665.1 Bison bison bison | reverse complement strand
ATGCAGGTCAAGAAGCAACAGTTAGAACTGGACATGGAACAACAGACGGGTTCCAAATAGGAAAAGGAGGCTGTATATTGTCACCGTGCTTATTTAACTTATATGCAGAGTACATCATGAGAAACGCTGGGCTGGAGGAAGCACAAGCTGGAATCAAGATTGCCGGGAGAAATATCAATAACCTCAGATATGCAGATGACACCACCCTTATGGCAGAAAGTGAAGAAGAACTAAAGAGTTTATGAAAGTGAAAGCTGT
>NW_011494821.1:609289-611350 GCF_000754665.1 Bison bison bison | reverse complement strand
GACTCAATGGACATGAGTTTGAGTAAACTCTGGGAGTTGGTGATGGACAGGGAGGCCTGGCATGCTGTGATTCATGGAGTCACAAAGAGTTGGACATGACTGAGCTACTGAACTGACTGAACTGAACTGAAGACTTTGTGGGGTTTTTTTGTAGCACAGCAATAGCTGACTGACACAGATCCTGTCATCTAGGCCACAGCTGATTGATCCAAGAAAAAGTAGGTGACCCAAAAACAGACATGAAACCAGAGACCTGTATGATTGCAGAAGGTAAGAACTCTGCCCAACAGAGAGAGGTACCCTCACTAAATGATGACTGATCAACAAATTGGATCTTCATTCTTGAGAAAGTTGACTACAGACAACCTGAGAGTCATCAGACAGAGGGGTGGCCCAGAACTAAGAGAAGTATAAAAGAAACTGAGAAAAGTATGAAAGCAGGAGTGAGCAGAAGCCATGGAGCAGCTGCATCCATAAATAAACAGAAACCATAGGAAGAAAGGGACTTCCCTGGTGGTCCAGTGGCTAAGACTCCAGTCTCTCAGTGCAGGGAATCTGGGTCCAATCTCTGATCAGGGAACAAGATCCTGCATGCCACAGAATATCCAAATAAATAAATATATAGATATATTTTTTAAAGAAGCCATAGGAAGAGAATTGTGTAGAGAATAGTTGTTCAGAAACAGTACAGGAGGAAGAAGCACAAGCATTGGCAAGTAGAGGCGGATGACCAGTGTTTCTGGTGAGTCACTGGAAGTGACGTTGAACCACCAGAGAAGCTGTGATGCCCATCTGGCAGGTGTTCCCACTGTAGCCATTGTCCCAGTGGACTGGGAACAGGGACAAAAGCAAGCTGCATATTTGTCTACAAGTTCATCAGTCCTGAGTCTGAGAGATGATTCTGCTTTTCAGGATAAGTAAAGAGAGAAAAAAGAAAAGTTGTGTGGTTTACAGGTATTTATTTATATTACATTTTGTGCAATTTTGTGTGCATGAAATAATGTTAAAAACATTATAGAGATTCTGAAAAATTTCATCAAAACAAAGGAAGGGCATATTTTCCTGAAGACTGAAAGAAAGAAACAGAATTCTTGAGAAATATTTACTGTAGGATTTGAAAGGAATTTTCAGGAAGGTTTTCACTGGAAGTAGGAGCAGAGAACTTTAAGAAACGAAAGGCTGAGATGAAAAGGCACCAGTGGTTCTCTTTTGGGAGAGACAGAGAATTGCCTGGAAACTCAAAATGCACAAAGATAACCAAAGTCCATGCGAGAAGCACTAAAGAACAGGACTGAAAGTGGGACAGAGCTGGTGAGGGATACTAAGGATAAACTTGAGCAAAATGCACAAGAAAAGGACCGGAAGATTAGGAAAGAGGACCAGCAACAAAAACATTGTAAGGGAACATGAGTGAGGAAACAGAAATACAAGGTCAGGAAACCAGCTGCTCCCAAAGATAAGAACAGAACTGGTGGGAGTGACATCACAGGTGACAAATCTGTGCTGGGAAGTTTCTCCAGGGTGTGGCGCCACTTGAGTTATCGGGCTGGAGGGTGTACTGTATCCCAGGTAAAGTATTGAAAGTGAACAGGGGCTTTCCTGGTGGCTCAGTAATAAAGAATCTGCCTGTCAATGCCAGGAGACTCGGGTTCAATCCCTGGTCTGGGAAGATGGCACATGCTGCAGAGTTGAGCCTGTGCTCTAGAGCCCAGGAACCACAACTGCTGAAGCCTGAATCCCCTATAGCCCATGCTCTGCAACAAGAGAAGCCACTGCAATGAGATGTCTGTGGACTGCAACTAGAAAGTAGCCCTGGATTGCCACAACTAGAGAAAAGCCTTTGCAGGACCAAAGACTCAGCACAGCTCAAAGTAAATAAATAAATATATAAAATTATTTTTTTTTAACGTGAACTGAACCCAGATCCATCCTGACTAAATATCTGAATTAAAGAATACATCTCAGCGAAGTTAAAAGCTTCCTAGACTTACTTGCTGCTGCTGCAGCTGCTAAGTCACTTCAGTCGTGTCTGACTCTGTGCGACCCCATAGACGGCAGCCC
>NW_011494821.1:607774-609189 GCF_000754665.1 Bison bison bison | reverse complement strand
GCTTGAACATCTGGAAGTTCACGGTTCACGTACTGTTGAAGCCTGGCTTGGAGAATTTTGAGCATTACTTTGCTAGTATGTGAGATGAGTGCAATTGTGTGGTAGTTTGAACTTTCTTTGACATTGCCTTTCTTTGGGATTGGAATGAAAACTGACCTTTTCCAGTCCTGTGGCCACTGCTGAGTTTTCCAAATTTGCTGGCATATTGAGTGCAGCACTTTCACAGCATCATCTTTGAGGACTTGAAATAGCTCAACTGGAATTCCATCACCTCCACTAGCTTTGTTCATAGTGATGCTTCCTAAGGCCCACTTGACTTCGCATCCCAGGATGTCTGGCTCTAGGTGAGTGATGACACCATCGTGATTATCTGGGTCATAAAGATCTTTTTTGTATAGTTCCTCTGTGTATTCCTGCTACCTCTTCTTAATATCTTCTGCTTCTGTTAGGTCCATACCGTTTCTATCCTTTATTGTGCCCCTCTTTGCATGAAATATTTCCTTGGTATCTCTAATTTTCTTGAAGAGATCTCTAGTCTTTCCCAAACAAAACATTCTATTGTTTTCCTGTTTCTTTGCCTTGATCACTGAGGAAGGCTTTCTTATCTCTCCTAGCTACTGATTGGAACTCTGCATTCAAATGAGTATATCTTTGCTTTTCTCCTTTGCCTTTAACTTCTCTTCTTTTCTCAGCTATTTGTAAGCCCTCCTCAGACAACCACTTTGCCTTTTTGTATTTATTTTTCTTGGGCATAGTCTTGAACACTGCCTCCTGTACACTGTCACAAACCTTTGTCCATAGTTCTTCAGGGACTCTGTCTATCAGATCTAATCCCTTGAATCTATTTGTCAGTTCCACAGTATAATTTTGAGGGATTTGATTTAGGTCATACCTGAATGGTCTTTGGCATTGTCCATTGCCAAAGAATGCTCAAACTACCACACAGTTGCATTCATCTCACATACTAGCAAAGTAATGCTCAAAATTCTCCAAGCCAGGCTTCAACAGTATGTGAACCATGAACTTCCAGATGTTCAAGCTGGTTTTAGAAAAGGCAGAGGAACCAGAGATCAAATTGCCAACATCTGTTGGATCATTGAAAAAGCAAGAGAGTTCCAGAAAAACATCTATTTCTGCTTTATTGACTATGCCAAAGCCAAAGTTTATTGTGGATCACAATAAACTGTGGAAAATTCTTCAAGAGATGGGAATACCAGACTACCTGACCTGCCTCTTGAGAAATCTGTATGCAGGTCAAGAAGCAACAGTTAGAACTGGACATGGAACAACAGACGGGTTCCAAATAGGAAAAGGAGGCTGTATATTGTCACCGTGCTTATTTAACTTATATGCAGAGTACATCATGAGAAACGCTGGGCTGGAGGAAGCACAAGCTGGAATCAAGATTGCCGGGA
>NW_011494821.1:606587-607674 GCF_000754665.1 Bison bison bison | reverse complement strand
CTCAGCAAAGTTAAAAGCTTCCTAGACTTACTTGCTGCTGCTGCAGCTGCTAAGTCACTTCAGTCGTGTCTGACTCTGTGCGACCCCATAGACGGCAGCCCACCAGGCTCCCCCATCCCTGGGATTCTCCAGGCAAGAACACTGGAGTGGGTTGCCATTACTTCACTGCAAAGATCGTGCTGTGCTGTGCTCCGTTGCTTTAGCCCTGTCTGACTCTGTGATCCCATACACTGTAACCCGCCAGTCTCCTCTGTCCATGGGGATTCTCCAGGCAAGAATACTGGAGTGGGTAGTGATGCCCTCCTCCAGGGGATCTTCCTGACCCAGGGATCAAACCGGCCTCTCCTGCATTGGCAGGCAGATTCTTTACTGCTGAGCCACTGGGGATCTCAAATATAGCTGATTCTTGAATATAGCTGTATACACATAGCTGATTCATTTCATTGTACAGAGAAACTAACCCAACATCATAAAGCAACTATCCTGTGTGCTTAGTCACTTAGTCGTGTCCAACTCTTTGTGGGCCCGTGACTGTGTAGCCCGTCATGCTGCTCTGTCCATGGGATTCTCCAGGTGAGAATATTGAAATGGGTTGCCATTTCCATCCTCCAGGGGATCTCCACGTCCCAGGGATTGAACCTGCAAGGAGACTCTTTTACCTGCTGAGTCATAAGGGAAGCCTATACCCCAAATTAAAAAAAAAAAAAGAAAAATCTTCCTAAAAAGGAACAGAAAGCAATCAAGCCCGAGACTTCTCTGTGACACTCAATGTCCAGGAGACAAAGGAACAATGTCTACATTTATGTCACAAGTAAAGAAAAATCTTCCTAAAAAGGAACAGAAAGCAATCAAGCCTGAGACTTCTCTGTGACACTCAAAGCCCAGGAGACAAAAGAACAACGTCTACATTTATGTCACAAGTTGTGAGTCAATTATTTTATACGTATCCAAGTTTCTTTTTGCATCTGAGGAGCAACAGAATTTCTGAGAATGTTTGGGTTTGGAAATACCACTGTGACTCCTTCTTCTCCTTTTTTTTTTTTTTTTAAAGATATTTTAACTTACAAAGACATGAAATGAAAACTCC
>NW_011494821.1:605743-606487 GCF_000754665.1 Bison bison bison | reverse complement strand
AACTTTAGACCCTTAAGGTAATAAATTCTTTCCTTTGTTGTAAACCCATTACACATCCGCCCTATAGGAGTGCAATTTTATCTTCGGAAGATGGTGCCAAACCTTAAGATAATTACACTTAGAGAAAATAAGTCTTACGGTTGATAAGTCTTTGTCCAGAGTCATAAAATGTTAATAGGCCTTCTGGCCAGAAGATGATGTAAATCACCTAAACCATTTGTATACGATAAATTTGCAGGAAAGAAACCCTGGTTTTTGATAAGGATCAAAGACTGCTGACTTTGCATCCCCTATAATCCTCTATGTGTAACTTAGGGTATAAAAGCCCCTGTTGAAAATAAAGCTACGGGCCTTGCTCACCAACGCTTGGTCTCCCCATGTCATTCTTCCCCTTAACTTCCAGCTGAGTCTCCATCTGGAGCACGGATATCCTCTGCGACCATTTATTTGCCTGGGCTTCTAAGACCCACTCGAGAAGGTGTCTAAGGTGGGGCACCTTCTGCTATTCGAGAGGGCGCCTGCGGCCTCCGTGGTCAGAGCTAACCTGGTGTCACTGGTTATATTGATTTTCCATGTAAACCAAGCTACTCAGCTTCTTTTCTCCACTGAATTTCCTACTGAGCTATCCTCATTTTATTACTCTTTATATCTTTGATGAATAAATAAATAGTCGCCGAAGCCGTCTCTCCTTCGAATACCCTGGATCAGCCGGGGCTGGACCTCGGCACTCTTTCTTCCCTCTCT
>NW_011494821.1:603947-605643 GCF_000754665.1 Bison bison bison | reverse complement strand
TGGGTCTCAGTTCCCCGATCAGGGATTGAACCTGCTTCTGCATTTCAAGGCATATTCTTATCCATTGGACCACCAGAGAAGTCCCAAGACTTTGCTGAATTTTATGAGGGAAATCAGCAATGTGATGTGATGGGGAGCAACTTGGGCCGGTGGCTACTCTAGATCCTGTGGTTACAGAGCCAGAACCACACTGAGACCTTGGCAAGAGGGGCTCCTCCCTGGCTCTCAGCTTAATTTTATACAGACCTCCAGGGGATCTTGTTAAAATGCAGATTCTGACTTATCAGGGCTGAGGGAGCCCTGAGAGTCTACATTTTTTTTAATTAATTTTTATTGGAGTAGGCGCTAGTGGTAAAGAACCCACTGGCCAATGAAGGAGCCTTAACAGAACTCCAGGGTTTGATCTCTCCTGGGTTTGATCAAACCCAGGGTTTGACCCCTGGTTCTGGAAGAGCCCCTGGAAAAGGAATTGGCAACACACACCAGTATTTTTGCCTGGAGAATCCCATAGACAGAGGAGCCTGGCAAGCTACAGTCCATGGGGTTGCAAAGAATCTGACATGACTGAAGAAACTTAGCATAGCGCATGGTCGCTTTACAATGTTGTATTAGTTTCTGCTGTACAGCAAAATGAATCAGCTATAAGTATACATATATCCCCTCTGTTTTTGGATTTCCTTTCTATACAGGTCACCAAAGGGCATTGAGGAGAGGTCCCTGTGCTGCACAATAGGTGCTCATCAGCTATCTGTCTCATACATAGTAGTGTATAGATGTCAATCCCAATCTCCCAGTTCTCCACGCCCCCCCACCTTAGTATCCAGAAGTTTGTTCTCTACATCTGTGTCTCTAGTTCTGCTTTTCAAATGATTTAATCTATTCCATTTTTATAGATTCCACATATAAGAGATAGTATATATTTGATTTTTTCTTTCTCATTTTCTTCCCTCTGTGTAACAGTCTCTAGGTCTATCCATGTCTCTGCAAATGGCATTAATTCATCCCTTTTTATGGCTGAGTAATAGTCCATTGTATATAGGCACCACATCTTCTTTGCCCATTCCTCTGTTGATGGACGTTTAGGTTGCTTCCGTGTACTGGCTGCTGTTAACAGTGCTACAGTGAACATTGGGGTGCATGCATTTTTTGAACCATATTTTTCTCCAGATACATGTTCAGGCGTGGGATTGCTGGATCATATGGCGGTTCTATTTTTAGTATTTTGAGGAACCTCATACTGTTCTCCGTTCCTCATACTGTTCACTAATTTACATTCCCACCAACAGTGCAGGAGGGCTTCCTTTTCTCCTCACCTCTCCAGGATTTATTGTTTGTAGAGTTTTTTTATTGAGGGTCTACATTTCTTAAAAGCAGCTGGGTGATGCTGAGGCTCCTGTTCCAAGGACCACGCTATGGTAGCAAGACTGCAGGGCACCCTGTGTATCACAAATACCTAAACACAAGGCCCCTTTCCCTCCCTCTTGGCTTGTGAAAAGATTTTTGCAAGTTTGGTTGACAACTGAGCAAATGGAGTTATGAGAGAGTAACGTGCCAGTTGGGCTTTCCGGTGGCTCAGTGGTAAAGAACCCACCTACCAATGCAGGAGATGTGGGTTCAATCCCTTGTTTGGGAAGATCCCCTGGAGAAGGAAATGGCAACCCACTCCAGTATTCTTGCCTGGAAAATCCCATGGAAA
>NW_011494821.1:601508-603847 GCF_000754665.1 Bison bison bison | reverse complement strand
TTTTCCTTTTTTTTTTTTTTTTAAAGATATTTTAACTTACAAAGACATGAAATGAAAACTCCAAAATGGGGAAATCTTGGCATAACTGTAAATAATTTTTATAAACTTAGTTAGAACACAAAATATAAGTTTCAAAAATCCTTTTAAAGAGAAAATATATAGAGTGAATTCTAAAAATTATATTAACAACAGTATAGATGTCAATCATGTATTGCCTGCCATGACCAGAGTCCATTTTAAAGAAATATATCAGGTCACAGAAACTCAACTCTACTGAAACAAAAAGCATTTATTGGTTCAGGTGGCTGTATAGTAGGACCTTGTTGTTTATCCCCCCCTATATATAATAGTTTGCCTGTGCTAATCCCAAACGCCCAGTCCTTCCCTCCCCTACTCCCCCTCCCTCTTGGCAACCACACATCTGTTCTCAAGATCTGTAAGAATGTAAATCTTAGAAATTCTCATAATGAGAAAAGAGATTATAACTATGTGAAGTAATGGATATTAACTAAACTTACAGTAGTCATCATTTTGTAGTATATACATATGTATATATATAGAATCACTCAGTTGTGTCCAACTCTTTGCGACCCCATGTACTGTAGCCCTCCAGGCTCCTCTGTCCATGGAATTCCTCAGGCAAGAATACTAGAGTGGTTTGCTATTTCCTTCTTCAGGCGATCTTCCCGACGCAGGGATGGAACCCGAGTTACCTGCACTGCAGGCAGTTTCTTTACTGTCTGAGCGACCAGGGAAGCCCTCTATATTGGAGTGGGTTGCTGTTCCCTTCTCTAGGGGAATGTTCACAAGCCAGGGATTGAACCCAGGTCTTCCGCATTGCGGCCAGATTCTTTACCAGCTGAGCCACCAGGGAAGCCCTATACATATGTACAAGAAATCATTATGTTGTAAACTTAAAATACATTAGTGGAATACAATTAATACAATATACTAATACAATGTTATATGTCAACTATATTTCAATTTTGAAGTCTCAATAAAGGTTGCATTGTGTTTTAAAAGGGAGACAAAAAAGCTAAAGATATATTTAGAAAGTCACGGAAACAAAGTAGTGGAACACAAATTGGAGTGAGTGAAGGTGTTGATTCTGTGGATACCATGTGGTAAAACAAGAAAGCACAGGACTTCCCTGGTGATCCAGTGGATTAAAATCCACCTGCCAATGCAGGGGACCCCAGTTCTATCCCTGCTCTGGGAAGATCCCATATGCCACAGGGCAAATAAGCCTGTGCTCCACGACAAGAGAAGCCACCGCAGTCAGAAACTTGCAACTAGGCAAAGTCTGCATGCAGCAACAGAGACCCAGCACAGCCAAAAATAAATAACAAATTTTAAAAAAGAAAGCACCAGCACTTTGGGAGAAAATCTTGGTGACAGTAGGGGAGCTCTTCTGAGAAATGCTGCATCACCAGTACCCTTGATGGCACAGCAGTCAGGTTTGTGTGTAAAAACAGTTATCTATGACTCAGTCAGGAAACAAATCACAAGAGTCAGATTTTGAAGAACTTTGGGAAATATTTTAACCAATTTACTTGCAGTTTTCTTTTCATGTATGCATCAACATGACTTTTTTAGAAGAAATTTTAATTAGCATACAACAAATGTTTCAAGTGCTAGGAAAGCATTGTTCTATCACGTAGCAGGCAGCATTCTTTCTTAGCAGTACATAAAATAATAGTGTGTGTTGCCTCTGGAGATGGCTCAAGAAATTCTCTGTATAGGCCCAGTTCTGGACTCAGTGGATCCAGCACTAAACTTGCCAGACAAGGTCCCTCCCTGTAGCTTATGTTATACTCTGGGAGACAGGCAGTCAACTAAAAGTTAGAGACTATTCCAAATTTTTTTAAAAAGTCTTAATTTATTTGGCTGCGTCTGGTCTTAGTTGTGGCATGTGGGATCTCTTTTAAAAGAATTTTATTTGTTTATTTTTGGCCATGCTGGGTCTTTCTTGCTGTGCAGGCTTTTCTCTGGTTGTAGTGAGCGGGGGCTACTCTCTAGTCGAGGTACCCAGGCTTCTCATGGCGGTGGCTTCTCTTGTTGGGAAGCAGCGGCTCTAGGGCACAGGCTTCAGTAGTTGTGGCGTATGGGCTCAGTAGTCGTGTTTGCTGGGCTCTTGGGCACAGGCTCAATAGCTGTGGTGCCTGGGCTTAGTTGCTCTGAGGCATATGGGATCTTCCTGGACCAGGGATTGATCTCCTGCATTGGTAGACAGATTCTTTACTACTGAGCCACCAGGGAAGCCCTCTTTGTGGGATCTTTCATTGCAGCACAGACTCTAGTTGTGGCTCCCGGGCTTAGTTGCTCTGCAGCATGTGGGT
>NW_011494821.1:598860-601408 GCF_000754665.1 Bison bison bison | reverse complement strand
CCTTGTTTGGGAAGATCCCCTGGAGAAGGAAATGGCAACCCACTCCAGTATTCTTGCCTGGAAAATCCCATGGAAAGAAGGAGCCTGGCAGGCTACAGTCCATGGGGTCGCAAAAGAGTTGAATATAACTTAGCGACTAAACAGCAATATGTTTTAAGAAGTTCCAGAGAAGATAAACACAAAGAAAATTTAATCCATATAGCAGGAGATAAAGTATCAAGAGGCATAAGAAAGAGAAAGCATACAGTAAGATGACTGATTATACCAAATATGTGGATCAGAACAATTCATGAAAATATTTTAAACTCCTCTATGAAAAAAATTAAAGTTTTCAAATTAAGCTAATCAACAAAATTCTGTTAACAGTAGTTGCCTCACAGGAGAGAAACAAGATATGGAAGACAAGAGGGAAAGGAAAATTGCTTTTCACCTTTATGAAAATGTATGATTGCATTTTTTTTAAAACAATTATTTATTTATTTGGCTGCACTGGGTCTTAGTTGCAGCATGCAGGATATAGTTCCCTGACCAGGGATCGAACCCAGACCCCCTACCTAGCGAGTGTGGAGTCTTAGCCAGTGGACCACCAGGGAAGGGTCCTATTGGGTATTTTGAATTTTATTATTATGTTTTGATTATTCAAAATAATAAGTGCATAATAAAATTAAAGCATATAGTATAGATAATGTTAAGTGTTCATTTTATACTGTTATAGGGTATATTTACGTTGATTATATAACAATGATAAAGCTTTAGGCACAAAATCATATTGTACTGAAATATATAAAGTCAAAATAGATAACCTGGGAAACCAAACATATATATATATATATATATAGCTATATGTAGCTATAAGAACTATATAATAGTAGCAAGAAACTGTGGCATAACTCAGCAGTCTGTAGTAGATGAAGTAAGAAAAATTACCCAAGGGTACAAAGGTATTGAGAATCTAAATGATAATAAGGTGATTGATTAATTAGCCACTCATTCAACAAATATTTATCAAATGTGTATGACGTGCACCATGCCCTTTGCTAGATACCAGGAATGCAGCAATAAAGTCTCCATCCTGGAGCTTGCCTTCAAATGATATTTATTGAACTTTGTATCTTATAAGTGGAGAACACACCTTTTTTGACGTTAATGAAACATTTATAAATATTGATAAAATATTAGGCTCTGAAGGAAATACCAGATAACTTCAAAGCTGAAATTGTACTGGCCACCTTTTCTGACCACAATGCAGCAAACCAGAAATTTACAAATGTTTAAGTAAGAAAACCCAACCTTCTAAAAGCCCCAAAATAGTTCGGGGACTTCCCTGCTGGTCCAATGATTAAGGCTCCACAGTTCCACTGGACAGGGCACAGGTTCAATCCCTGGCCAGGGAACTAAGATCTCATGCTGCATGGCGTGGCCAAATAATAATAATAATAAAAACCCAAAGCAGCAAATCCAAATTGCAAACACTGAAGGTTATAAATAGGTAATGAGAATGTATCATGGCAAAACTTGGAAGACATGGAAGAACTGGTGGAAATGACTCCAGATTTCTGAGTGCTTATAATTAGCACTTACAACTAATGCCAGAGACTTTTAATATGTTATTTTATATATAATCCTCACAACAGATATGGCATAATGCCCCTGTTGTGATGTAGTCACCCATAAAAATTTGCCAAAGTGGTGTATGTGGCTCAGAGAAATTAAGTAACTTGCTTAAAACCAAAGCTGACACCAGTTAAGCTGGAACGTGTACTCAGGCCTGGCAGATTCTTCTGTTTATAATTGCTATGCTACCATCAGTATGATTGATGGAATATGCAGAAGGGAGGAGCTGGTGATTTAAGCTGGCTTTAACCAAAACTTGTTTTCTCAGGCTTTTTGTTTCCCTGCCTATCCTTCCCCTCTTTTGCTGGGAGCCGGTGAGGCATTCCACTTGTGACAAAGGTCATAAAAAAGGAGGCTCGGCATACGCAAAGGCGGGATCAAGCCTCAGGAGTCCCCCTGAATATTCTCGAGCATCTACCCCCAAAAAACCAGAGTCTGCCTACTTTATTGCTTTGTGCTCTCACCTCTGACTTTACTGGGGGCTGTCCCCTACCACCATCTCGCTCTCTCTGTCAAAGAGTTAACTTACAGCTCCAATTAATAAAAGTTCCTGGGCAATTAGGAGTGTTTAAATCCAAACCCCTCAGATGGCTCTCTAACTCGCCTGACAAATTTACCCGGACTCCTACAGCTATGCATACGATTGTTTACAGTCTCCCAGCCTCGAAAGGCACGGGAAGCTTAAGATATTCAAATAGCTTAGAGCCTCTCAGAGAGTTAGAAACTGTCAGAATAAAATTAGTAAAAGATTTCATTGATGAGCCAATGCTTGTTGCCAAGTTTTCACATCCCCTGAATTGTATCCTTGAATGTGTATTAATTAATATAGTTGGTATGTAGAAAAAATAAGTAGTGGCCTTGGTACTAGTAACTTTAGACCCTTAAGGTAATAAATTCTTTCCTTTGTTGTAAACCCATTACCATCCGCCCTATA
>NW_011494821.1:595222-598760 GCF_000754665.1 Bison bison bison | reverse complement strand
CACCCCCCCCCCAACCTTTTCTTTCTTTCATAGAACAAAGGTTTATGGAGCACTTACTGTGTACCAGGCATTGTTCAATATGCTGGGGATTCAGTGACGAGAGGCAGACAGTAAGCAAGTCAACAATACTTATACAACTTTAGAGAGCAATATTTGTTATGAAGAAAAAGAAAACATGATAAGGAGGTAAATTGACAGGTGTTTAGAGCTATTTTTGTTAGGGAGGTCGGGGGAGGTCTCTCGGAGGCAGTGACCTTCAGAAAGGATGCGGGCTTTGGGAGGAAGACTGTTCCAGTGAAGGCAACAGCTAGTGCAATGTCCCTGGGGAGACAGGCTTAGCCTGCTATGGGCACAGTGAAGAATGGCAGAGTGATGGAGCTCGGTGAGTGAGGAAAAAGCTGAAGAGGTGGCTTTGAAGGCCATCATCGGAGTCGTGGGGCAGCCATGGGGCAGCCTGGAGCAGGGGTGCTACCCTTTGTTATGAGGAAAATGGATTGAAGGAGAGTAAGACTGGAAGAGGGGAGACAGGTGAGGAGGTTATTGCAGTGGTGCAGGTGAAGGATAGTGGTGGCCTGAACTGTGTGGTAAAGACAGAGAAGGGTGACGAGACATCAGATTTGGGGTAGAGTTTTGTTTTTGTGTTTTATTCGGCTACACCAGGGCTTAGTTGCGGCATGTAGTATCTTTAGTTGCGGCGTGGGGGGATCTATTCCCTGACCAGGGATCGAACTTGGGACATTGGGAGCCCAGAGTCTTAACCACTGGACCACCAGGAAAGTCCCTGGGGTAAATTTTGAATGTAGAGCCGTTGGAATCTACTGAGGGCTGTGGGCATTGATGAGCCCTAAGACTTAGTGATGGGGTGGCAGGGGCCATTCATAAACACGAAGAAGCACAGGAAAGATAGGTGAAGGGATGGGAGAAGGAGTGTAATCAGAGAAAGGAAAAGATAGGAAAACAGGCTGGAGGAGGAGCCAGCAAAAGGATCCTCCAGTAAGGAGGGAGGAAAACCAGGACAGTGTGCTATCCCAGAGGCCAACACAGGGGTTCGAAGAGCGAATGCATTTAACAACTCTGTTAAATGCTGCTAAGAGGCTGAGTAATGACCTTTGGGCTTGGCCTTATCTCAGCAAGATGAAAGTACTTTCATCGAAATGGTTTGGGATGTGAATGGAGAAGAAAGGATGACCAGACATTTAACACGAATGAATTTAACATGGAGGACCAAAATAGAAAAAAGGAAATTGTAAGAAATTGCTATCATAAGAGGCACTGGTGGGACAATGAGGAAGTTCTTTTCTGATTGTTTCTCTTTCCTCTGGAAAACAAGTTTTCATATCACTAATGGAGGTTGGAGGATGCAGTATCATCACTCGAGGCAAGAAGGGGAATTTCAGAGAGCAGAAAAAAGTACAGTATTGAGCAGGGAAGCCATAGGATTGCCAGGCATGCTAAGAACCTGCTTGTGATTCATCATTGCAGATTCAAAGTGAGATTTGTCAACACAGTCTTTTATCCTCAGCCTTACTCAGTAGCTCAGGGAAAGTCTCACTGTTGGTAGAATTTGACTTGATCCTTCTTGCAGTTTTGTATAGAAGATGGTGGGAGAAGGACAAGAGAATTAACAGTGTGTACACAAAGGGGACTTCCTTGGTGGTCCAGTGGTTAAGACTCCGAGCTCCCAGTGCAGGCTGCCTGGGTTCAATCCCTGATCAGAGAACTAGAAAGACCTTGATGCTAGGGAAAATCAAATGCAAAAGGAGAAGAGGGCAGCAGAGGATGAGATGGTTAGATAGCATCGCCGACTCAATGGGCATGAATTTGAGCAAACTCTGGGAGATACTGAAGGACAGAGGAGCCTGGTGTGCTGCAGCCTATGGAGTCGAGAAGAGTGAGACATGGCTTAGCAACTGAACAACAAATGCTGCAACTAAGACCTGGTGGAGCCAAGTAAATAAATAAGATAACAAAAGAATTTAAAGAAGAGTGTACACGAAGGAATCATTATAGTTATGGACAGCTGAACTTAAGCTGGGTTAAGTGGGATGTGAAGATGTGAAGAGGGTGGTGGACAGTGAAAATGTGGACTGGACAATGGACTAGAGAAACCAAAGGTTGAAGGATTGTTGAACCGAGGATATCAGATAGTGGACTGGAAGGATGGATAGAGTGGAGTGCTGGGAGTTCGAAGGTTGGAAGAGGTGCAGTTACCTCAGCATGTGGCTGAGGTCGGGTGGCAGAGAAGAGGACAAGGAACTGAGATGTTGGGCTGCTGGATGCATTATCTCAGAGGATGTCTCAGTTACACAAACAAAGACATGATTAATGATAGAGAAGTAAATATAAGCCAAATGCATAAGCCTTTGATGAAACTGGTAGATGTTGCAAGATGATTGCCACAAGGCAGGGAGATGGCTGGTCTAGGCTTCTGGCAGGTGCTTCTGAGAGGCTGGGGTTTTGAAGGGAGGAGAAATTTTTTGAAAGCAAAAACAGATAAGGAAGACAACGGCCTCACCCCAGAATGTGTGGAATGTGGGAGGAAAAATACCTCTTCAAAGGGAGCTTCGGAGGATAACCAAACATCTGAGAGCAAGAAGGCAAAGGGATTAGGGTTCCATTCAGCTTTGAGATTTTTACCTTTTGAATTATAAGCATTTTACCATATGAATATGAGCATTTTAAACTTAAATTTGATATCAACCTTTATTACATGACATACAATAAATCTTTGTATTGCATTGTATTGTTGTATAATACAATATTTTATTGTACAATACAATACATTATTGTATTGTATTGTTTGTATTGGTATTGCAGCTTCTATTAAACAACAGTTCTCTTTGTGGAAAACAATAAGAGTAACAACTATATTATTTCCAGTGAAAAACTTGGCATTAATCTTAGTAATCTCTGTACCAATACTCATTAAAGATCTGTACATTAGATTAAAAAAAAAAGAGATTGCAAAGAGAAAAACAAGAGAAGAGGTGGACACTTTGGAGGTTCTTGTTGACCTTAAATCCCAGAGGGTCCAGTGAGAGAATCTGGGGCAGGAAAGGGAGGAGGTAAGAGACTGAACCCAAGAGGGGACAAACAGAGTTGTGTGGGGATAAGTCCATGAGTGTCTTAAGTGTGGACTTCTGGCGTGTTGCCAGGGAAAGTGTGTGACGTAGATTCTGGGCTTTAGACTCTGTGCTGTCCTCTTTGTGGCTTTACAGCAGCTCTTTGGCTTCTGCTGTAGTTCCTGTCTTCTGTGCCTCAGATCTGAGTCCACGAAGCTAGCTTGGGACTTGCACCCTACACAGACGATGTTGTCTTCTTCATCCTGTGCATCTACCCCAAGCCCTGCAAACTGACTTCCTCCTTCATTGGCCAGAAGCTCTATGTGAAGTGTCTCAAGCATATCAACTTCCACGCCCTCCAGGGAGGCTGAGACAGTCTTGTGTTCAGTTTGATTCCCCACTGGGACACTTCCTACATCCTCCTAAAAGAGAAAAAAAGTTGAGAACTGCCTAAGTGTCCCAGTGGGGAATCAAAC
>NW_011494821.1:589515-595122 GCF_000754665.1 Bison bison bison | reverse complement strand
AGAACTGCCTAAGTGACCCACTAGACTGTGTCACATTCATAAAGTAAACTAATGTACATCTGGGGCAGGAGGGGACCCCTTCCAGAGCCCGAAACTGGGCTCTTGTCTAACACTTGGAAATGACTTGTCCGAGGAGACACATGTGCTGACAAAGCAAGAGATTTTATTGGGAAAGGGCACCCGGGTGGAGAGCAGTAGGGTAAGGGAACACAGGAGAACTGCTCTGCCATGTGGCTCGCAGTCTCGGGTTTTATGGTGATGGGATTAGTTTCCGGGTGGTCTTTGGCCAATCATTCTAATTCAGCATCTTTCCTGGTGGCGCACACATCGCTCAGCCAAGATAGATGCTAGCGAGAGGGATTCTGCGAAGTGGATGGGCACCCAGTGTCTCCTTTCCACCTTTCCCTAACTCTTCCGGTTGGTGGTGGCTTATTAGTTCCGTATTCCTTATCAGGATCTCCCGTCATAAAACAACTCATGCAAATGGTTACTATGGTGCCTGGCCAGGGTGGGCAGTTTCAATCAGTGTGCTTCCCCTAACACATCCATCTATGAAAATAGACTGTCTAATGACATGTCATGTACAGAAGTGAGAGTTGGACTATGAAGAAGGCTGAGGGTCAAAGAACTGATGCTTTCAAATTGTGGTGCTGGAGAAGACTCTTGAGAGTCCCTTGGACTGCAAGGAGATCCAACCAGTCAATCCTAAAGGAAATCAACCCTAAATATTCATTGGAAGGACTGATGCTAAAGCTGAAACTCCAATGCTTTAGCCACTTGATGCAAAGAGCTGACTCATTGGAAAAGACCCTGATGCTGGAAAAGATTGAGGGCAGGAGGAGAAGGGGGCAACAGAGGATGAGATGAGATGGTTGGATGGCATCACCAACTCAATGGACATGAGTTTGGGCAGAGTCTGGGAGATAGTGAAGGACAAGGAAGCTTGGCATGCAGCAGTCCGTGGGGTCACACAGTTGGACATGACCTAGAGGTTGAACAACAACAAGGATGTTTATTCCTTGAATAAACTTCCTTGAGAACTTATTCATAACGTATTGGTTTCTTAAAAAAGCAAGCTAGTTAACGTGAGGTACAATATGATTGAAGTTTGTGAAAATGTGTGTGTTCTGGCCCAGTGGCTAAGACTCTGCGCTCCCAAGGCAGGGGGCCTCGTTCAATCCCTGGTCAGGGAGCTAGATCCTGTATACCACAACTAAAAGATCATACATGCGGCAGTGAAGACCCAGCACAGCCAAATAATACACATTCTGATGAAAGGGACTGTGGACACACCAAAATGGCGACGATGGTCATCTCTGGGTGTTGAGGTTGAGGGTCATTTGAATTTTCTTCTCCGTGTTTTCTGTATCTTCTAAGTTGCCCAATTGTTCCTTCCAGTTCACCTCCATGTCACTAGCTACCTTCTCAAGGCTGCCACCACTGGTCTGTTGAATACTCTCATGTCTTTGCTGTGAAGTACAGGGGACATTTCTTCACCTTGACCTGACGTGGTCTCAGCTGTCTGGCACAGCTGAGTACCATTTCTTTGTTTCTGAACCCTCCTGGTTTTCCTTTGCCCTTAGCACTTCTTTCTCTCAGGGCAGGCTCTTCTTCCTCTGACCATCCTTCCCTCCACCAGGATTCTATTTTATATATATATATTATAAATAGTATTCTATATTATATATAGAATATATATTGTATTCTATTGATTCTATTATATATACATGTATATGTATATATATATTGTACTTAGTCGCTCAGTCATGTCCAACTCTTTGTGACCCCATGGACTGTAGCTCACCAGGCTTCTCTGTCCATGGGGATTCCCCAGGCAAGAATACTGGAGTGGGTTGCCATGCCCTTCTCCAGGGGATCTTCCCAACCCAGGGATCAAACCCAGGTCTCCTGCATTGCAAACAGATTCTTTACCATCTGAGACACCAGGGAAGCCCAAGAATACTGGAGTGGGTAGCCTATCCTTTTTCCAGGGAAACCTCCAGACCCAGGAATCGAACCAGGGTCTCCTGAATTGCAGGCAGATTCTTTACCAGCTGAGCTACCAGGGAAGCCCATAAATAAATATATAACATATATATGTTAATATATGTTATATATATATATATAAAACACTTACCACCCACCTATATATATATGTATGTATGTGTGTGCTAAGTCGTGTCCTACTCTTGGCGACCCCATGGACTGTAGCCCGCCAGGTTCCTCTGTCCATGGGATTCTCTAGGCAAGAATACTGAAGTGGATTTTCATTCCCTTCTTCAGGGAATCTTCCTGATCCAGGGATCGAACCTACATCTCTTGCATCTCTTGTGTCTTCTGCACTGGCAGGTGGATTCTTTATCACTGTGCAACCTGGGAAAACCCTTATGTATTACTTACTTAATATTTAATTTATTTAGCTGCATCAGGTCTTAGTTGTGGCATGTGGGAATTTATTGCCTGACCAGGGATTGAACCCGGGCCCGCCTGCCTTGGGAACATGGAGTCTTAACTCCTGGACCACCTGAAAAGTCCCCAAGGTTCTGTTTTTAAGGCCACTTCTTCTCTCTCAGGCCCTCATCCTCTCTCCTCTTTGTGTGAGTTCCCTCTCTCACATGTTAACTGCCTACCAGAATTTCTACCGTGAGGTTCCACAAGCATTTCAAACTTAACATGAATTCATTACCTTTGTCTCCCTCTCCTTCCAACCTCTCTAGCTCCACCCTTCCTCTTCCTGTGTCCCTGCGGCCTGCACATGGCACCTCCTTCCATCTAGTTGCCCTGACTGGGACCCTACAGCTCTTTCTCTGCCCCCCACCTTGTTCCAGTATGATTGCTCACCACCTGTTATTTCTACCTCCTCATTAGCCCCAGGATTTACCTGTCTGTCTCCACCATCAAGGCGCCGCCAGCTCTTGCCTATATTATTACCAAAAACTCCTAGCTCATCTGTCTCAAGTCTTATTCTTTCATAGTCAATCTTCCCTCCAGTATAGCAGGAATAGCTTTCAAAAATTCCTCTGGAAGAACTTTCCAGTGGTCCAGTGGCTAAGACTCCATACTTCCAAGGCAGGGAGCCCAGGTTCTATCCCTGGTTAGGGAACTAGATTCCACATCCTGCAACTGAAAAGATCTGTGCCCCAGCCCAGCCAAGGAAAAAAATACCTTTAGTAAATGCTAAGTGGCTATTACGTCTCAGGCACTGTGCAAGGGCATAGTTACAATCAGACTGGCAAGGTTTCCCTTTTCATGGCATTTAGTTTTTAGTGTGTGTTGGAGGAGGAGGGGTAATAAACATAAATGAATGACATGATAAAATAACTGTGACACGTGCTCAAAGAAAATACACGAGTAGAGTGATGGGGGTAAGAGATCCTTGTACATTTCATGGAAGCAAGGACCAATCTTTTGTGTTTTTTTCCCTTTGCATCTCTAACACAAAACCGTGTGTGCATTCAATCAGTATTTAGTAATTATCAAAGTAGACAGTTTGTAATCTAAACATTTTTATTACAAAAGTACTGTGTGTTCATGCAAGAAAAATGAGCAGGACAGCAAAACAAAAGAATAAACAAACCCTTAGTAATGCTACCGCTTGGAGATAACAATATTGGTATTTCTATGTAGGAAAGCACAGGAACTTAGCGAGAGATTATTTTTCTGGCCAAGGGAGTGACGAAAAGTTCTATTTCCCCTCAATCCATCAGGGACCTAGGCTGCCCTTTTATGGCATTAGGAGTCACACAAGGTACTATGGAGGGGGTTCTACCCTCCTCTGGGGTCAAGGAAGGCTACCCTTCTAAGGCAGTGACCTTTAAGCTGTAAAGGAATTTGTTGTGCAAGAAAATGGGAAAGTTCCACACTGAGAAATGACTTCATTTAGAGCTTCTGGCTCCAGGGTAGAGAGGGAGACAGGAAGTGGGATGAAATTGCCTTTGAAAGTTGGCAGAGACCACATTAAAAGAACATTTTTCTCTAGATCTAACTGCCAGTTTTTGGGAACTAAAGAATACAGATGCACAGATTAAAGAAAATAAAATAAAACCTCCCAGAAGAAGTAATCAGCCTGATCCAGAATGAGGAACATTCTATATGACAAATGATTTAGTTACTCATTGACTCAGCATGAACATAAAAAAAGGGAAGGAGGCTTGTTATAGGAAACAAAACAAAACACCCAAACTTACGAGACATAACAACCAAAAGCCACCTGTGGATCTTCTTTATTTCTTTGTTTTAAAATTTTTATTTATTTATTTATGGATGTGGTGGGTCTTCATTGCAGAGCTCGGGCTTCTCATTGTGGTGGCTTCTCTTGCTGTGGCTAGAGGACACTAGAGCATGGGCTTCAGTAGTTGCAGTATATGGGCTACATAGTTGAGGTTCCCGGGTTCTAGAGCACAGGCTCAATAGTTGTGGTGTGAGGAGCAACAAATCTGTTGCTCCATGGTATGTGGGGTCTTCCTGGACCAGAGATCGAATCCATGCCTCCTGCATTGGCAGGCGGATTCTTTACTGCTGAGCCACCCTTATTTATTTCTTGATTGTAACAAACCAACTGTAAAAGGCATGTTGGAGACAATTGAAGAAATGTGAATATGAACTGGGTACTATGATAAGACACTAAAGAATAATTGTTAATTTTATTGGGTATGATAATGGCATGGTGGTTACACTTTTTTTAAAAGGTCTTATTTGTTGTAGATGCATGTGAGACAACATATCTGTGGGTGTGTTTTACAGCACTCTGGGAAAAAGCTGGGGGTGTGTGATATTTTGATATAAACAATATATATTTGGGGGATTTCCTTGGTGGTCCAGTGGTTAAGGATCCACCTTTCAATGCAGGGGACCCAAATTCTATCCCTGGTGGAGGAACTATGATCCCACAAGCCTCTGGGCAACTCAACCCGCTTGGGTTAACTACTGAGCCTGAATTTCTCAACAAAGACCCATCACAGCCAAAACGAAAGAAATACTTTTTGGCCTTTGTCCCACATTTCTGGCTCAAAATTGTATGAAACCCTTGAAATTTTCCTGAGTGATAGAGAGGAATGTCTTCTGTTATTCATTACAGGCCCCTTTCAACTATACCCAAGTTTATGCTAATGAGGTACTCAATGGTTCCCTGGATAGCTTCAGGATTATTTCTCAGGAATAATAATAATAATAATAATAATTCCTGTGTGTCTGGATGGCGTAGAGCCATCTGTGATTGTTTAACAGCGACTTGTAGGTCCTGTATCGACCCAAACATACTCTTCTGCACTGCTGCATTTACTACCAATGATGTTGCCCCTAAATTAGTCACTCTCACAATCCATTTTAGTAAAGGTCCTTCAGGAAGCTGATGATACCAGTCTGAAAAATGAAGCAGCTAACTCCTTCACAAATATATTCCTGATTTCAGGAGTTTCTTGGTTTTTGCCCTCCCCACCCATGCTAACTTCCCAGGTGGCTCAGTGGCAAAGAATCTGCTTGCCAATGCAGGAGATGTGGGGTTTGATCCCTGAGTTGGGAAGATCCCCTGAAGGAGGAAGTGGCAACCCACTCCAATATTCTTGCCTGGAAAACCCCATGGCCAGAGGAACCTGGCAGGCTACAGTC
>NW_011494821.1:587056-589415 GCF_000754665.1 Bison bison bison | reverse complement strand
AACTTAGTTTAGCATCAAAGTCCAAACCAGAACTCTTTTTTAAGTTTCATTATAGCTATTACAAATAATCATCAAGGGATGCATTCTTCAAATTTTTTTTTCTTATTGGTTTGTACTTCCTTATGCTCTTCCATGGTGGCTCAAATGGTAAAGAATCCACCTGCAATGCAGGAGACCCGGCTTCGATCCCTGGATCAGGAAGATCCCCTGGAGAAGGAAATGGCAACCCACTATAATGTTCTTGCCTGGAGAATTTCATGGACAGAAGAGCCTGGCAACCCCAGTTCATGGGGTCGCAAAGAGTTGGACAGACTATGTGACTAACACACACACATGCCTCTAGTGAAACAACTTCCTGGGGTTGACTCCAACTCTAAATTCTATTTCCATTCGTAACTTTTGCTCACAGAACTCAGAATTAGTAATATTACTAATTATTACTGATTTACTATAAAGGATACAACTCACATAGTTGGTTGCTCTGGTATCTAACCTCCATCCTGAAGCTAAATACTCATCCAGAGTCACCTTATTAGAATAAACTCAGGTATGGTTGTAAGGGGCTTATTGCGAATAACAAAAGAGGCTCCTCTCAGCTCTATCACTCAGGTCATAGAAGCTCTCCTGCCAAGAATGGAGGATGCAGACCAAATATATATTTCTTATATTATCACGTCATCACAAGGAATAATAATAAAACTGAAAAATGCTGATGATTGTCCAAGCTGGGTGATGGGTACATAGAGATTCATTCTGCCGAGTCTTCCAGGGTTTTTGTGGATTTGGAAACTTAGATAATAAAATATTTAGAAAAAAAAGAGGATAATGGAAAGAGAGGTACTTTATAAGCCATACTAAAGAGTCTGATCTTCTAAACATTTTATTTTTAAATACTTTTAGATTTATAGATAGATTGCAAAGACAGTAGTTCAGTCGCTCAGTCGTATCCGACTCTTGGCGACCCCATGGACTGCAGCACGCCAGGCTTCCCTGTCCATCACCAACTCCCTACTTTGAGCCTACTCAAACTCACGTCCATTGTGTTAGTGATGCCATCCAATCATCTCATCCTCTGTCATCCCCTTCTCCTCTTGCCTTCAATCTTTCCCAGTGTTAGGGTCTTTTCCAATGAGTAGGTTTTTTGCATCAGGTGGTCAAACTATTGGAGTTTCAGCTTCACCATCAGTCCTTCCAATGAATATTCAGGACTGATTTCCTTTAGGATTGACTGGTTGGATTTCCTTGCAGTCTAAGGGACTCTCAAGAGTCTTCTCCAACACTACAGTTCAAAAGCATCAATTCTTCAGTGCTCAGCTTTCTTTATAGTCCAACTATCATATTCATACATGACCACGGGAAAAACCATAGCTTTGACTAGATGGACCTTTGTTGGTAAAGTAGTGTCTCTACTTTTTAATATTCTGTCTAGGCTGGTCATAGGTTTTCTTCCAAGGAACAAGCATCTTTTAATTTCATGGCTGCAGTCACCATCTGCAGTGCTTTTGGCAAAGACACTAGAGTGTTCCCAAATACTCCTCATCCATCTTCCTTTAATGTTACTTCTTCTATGACCATGATATATTTACCAAAACTAAGAAGTTAACATTGATACAATTCCACTAGCTAATAGCAGACTATTCAAATTTCTCATTTTCCCCTTCTTCTTTTTTTCCATTCAAGATCCTATCCAGTATACTATATCCTATTTAATTGTCATGTCTCCTTAGTCTCTTCCAATCTGTCGGTCTTTCTTTGCTTTTTGTGGCTTATACTTTTGAAGATAGTGGTCACGTGTTTTGTAGACTGTCCCAGGATTTTTTTCTGATGTGTTCTTGTGATTAGTCTAAAATTATGGATTTGGGGGAAAATACTACAGAGGGGATGGGAGTGTGGCCTTGTCATTGCATCAGGTCAGGGAGCATGATGTCAGCATGACTTCTTATTTCTCATAAATATTAGTCAGTTGATTCAGGTGGTGTCTGCCGGGTTTCTCCACTATTTTTTCCTTTTTTATACTTTGTGACAAGCATCTTTAGGCCCAGCTTATGCTTATGGGGATTTTAAAATCAGAAGAAAGTCACTGAAGGGATTTAAGCAGAGAATAATGTTTTGAATGTCTGTTTTGGAAGGAATAGGAGATACAGGGGGCGTTTGCAGTGGGACTGGACATAAACTGCTGGAGGCTGAGTGACCAGCAGTCTCATTCAGCTGGAGTTGGTTCTTACGGGACACGAAAGATGAGAGAAGGTGGAGTCAAGGATGGCCATGAGGTTTCTAAGCGGGACAGGTGGGTGGCCTGGGGCTTTCACTGACTCTAAACCAAGGCTGTGCAGCCCCCAGGATGCTGTATGCCTCCCCT
>NW_011494821.1:586310-586956 GCF_000754665.1 Bison bison bison | reverse complement strand
TCCTCCCCCAGAGAAGTCACTTTCTGTTTCTTGGTCTTATCTTGACTTGGATCCGGTCCCCGAATGTTCCTGGGGCCGGAAAGTGTTTTATCAACACTTATTATTAGAAGAAGTTTGGGGTCGGGAAGATCCCCTGCAGGAGGAAATGGCAACCCACTCCAGTATCTTTGCCTGGAGAATCCCATGGACAGAGGAGCCTAGAGGGCTACAATCTAGGGTCGCCAAGAGTCGGACACGACTGAAGCGATTTAGCACGCACGCACGGGATTACCCAGGAAGGTTAGAATCCCAAGCAAAGAGAGAGAGGATAGCGGTCGAGGAACTGAAGAAAGCTGGAGGAAAATGTCGTCCTTAAATCCTTTTTCTTCTCTCTCCATTTAAGGACCCAACGATGAACGTTTGACTCGGTGGTTTCAAACAAGTTATTTTATTTAGCTTTTCGTGTTCCGCCAACCGGCCTCACCCTCGGCCTCCCCTGTTTCGTGTTCCTTTCTGAGGCGTGTAGGGGGAGAGGGTGGACTGCTCTCTCTCGGCCCTCACCTGCGCCGGCGGGACCCCCGCCCAGGTTTCTTTTCTCCTCGGCGCCTACGGGCGGGGGCGGGAGGGGCTGTAGGAGTTGGGGTCGGAGTCACCGGCCCGGGCGCCG
>NW_011494821.1:569829-586136 GCF_000754665.1 Bison bison bison | reverse complement strand
GTAGACCAAGTGGAAGATGAAAGCGTTGCAGTACCTGAGGGGGCGTGGCTCCATCAGGGGCGGGGCCAAGAGGCTGGGCTATTCCAAGGGGCGGGGGTTATAAATTCTACGTTCCCGGGGGGTGGGGTGGGGCTAGGCTTAGGGCTCCGTGGGCCAGCCAGGGTGTAATCAGGGCTATGTTTTGGTGGGTAGAGGACCAGGGATTGGAGAGATTTTGTGAGCTGGTTCTATAGAGGGGTGTGTGGGCGTTGTCGAGACCCTCCAGTGGGGGTCGTGAGGAGTGCGGGCGGAGGAAGCATAGGGTAGGGCTGGGCCAGGAGGGTCCCAGGACCATAGAGACGAGGGTTGAGGTGGGCTTTTCAGGATGAGCAGCCAGAGAGTACGAAGGCCTTACCAGGGCATGCAATTGTCTGCCGCTCTGAGGCGAAAGGGGGAGCGGAAAGGGTTGGGCTGTGGAGGGCTG
This sequence comes from Bison bison bison, assembly GCF_000754665.1. NCBI lineage: Eukaryota > Metazoa > Chordata > Mammalia > Artiodactyla > Bovidae > Bison > Bison bison. Next base: position 585,673 of record NW_011494821.1, on the reverse strand, counting down.
GTCCCCCCTCCTGTGGCCACCGCCATGGTCTGGTCGTCCATCACACAGCCATACTCGCTGCTCTCGGTGAAGAAGGCCGGCACTCGGAGGGACTGGGGTGGGAGCGGGGTCTCAGACACTCACAGAAAAGCTCCCACCCCCATATACCTCCTGGGGACCCAGAGGACTGGGATGGGGAGAGGCACGAGGCAGACACAGGGGCCAGGAGAACCCGTGGGTGCACCCTATGTCTGTGGAGTAGATGATGGGGAAGAAAACACTTTTAGAAAATGAGGGACCGGGCGGCAGGTGAGAAAAGGTCTCTTTTGCCCCATCCCCCACCTGTAACCGGGGCAGCGAGCTCAGCCAAGTGTCCTTTAGTCCAAAGCCAGAGTTAAATCCTGCGGAGGGAAGGACAGCAGGGAGAAGCTAGCTTCCATGGCCTCCTCCCACCTTCTCCACCCTCCCACCCCCGGCTCTTACCGATGACCAAGTCAGGCTTGGGCCCCTGGAGCAGGTGGTAGGGCCTTGCAGACACCTTGATCTGCAGGTCTCTGCGGCCCCCCTTCTCCTTAGTCCCAGAGCTGAGCCGTGCTGATACACCAGAACCAGGGCGGACAGATACTTCAGGGCCATCCTGGGGAGTCAGAAGTGGGAGAGAGGCCAGTGGAAGTGATGGTGCTGGAAGACGTGTCAGGTAAGACAGGGGAGGGGAGGCAGGGATCAGAAGGGCACTGCCCAACCAGGATGAAAACAGAGGGACCAGGTCTGGAGACTGGGGTGGGGGACAGGGGGAGGGGGTATTCAACCCTCACCCTCTGCAGGGTAAAGTGCTGTTGGTCACTTTCGGGGGGCAGGCCGTCACCCACAAACTGCAGCTCCAGGGCCACATGGGGGAGCAAGACCAAGAGTTCCTGAAGGGCAGAGAGGACGAATCTGGGTCCCACCCTGTGTTCACCTCCACACCCAGACGCCCACCCTTCAGGCCTGGAGGGACTTACCCAAAACACCATGACAAGGTCAAACTCCTTCCCGGCCTCCACCACGTGGATTTTCAGTGACTGTTTGTTCTGGATGTTGAGCTCAGGGACTGGGTGATAAGCTAGCCACTTAAGAATATGGTCTCCTCCTCCCCTCCCTCCTGTCCCCTACCAGCCCCCTGGCCCCTCTGCTCCATGCAGTCCTCCCCCCTGCCTCAGCCCTCCTTACAGGACTGGGGCACCAGGTGGGTGATGACGTAGTACACAGTCAGTGGGTAGGTGAGGAGCACGGCCATGGGGGAGTCCAAGCTGAGGCCCCGCCACTTGTAGTAATCCTGCCACGAGCCTGGGGAGAGTGGGCTACTGGGGACCTGACCTCAGGCCCCCTCCAGTCTAACAGCCTCCTTTCTCAGTCCCCCAAGACCTCTGGCCCTGCAGATCACATCCCCACCCCTAGCTCCCTCAGGGCCCCTCTGGCTCACCAAAGAGGCCCCTGGGTGAATCTGGGGGCACTGGAGGCATCAGAGCTGGCCCATCCCCCTGGAGAGGCTGGTAAGGATCTCCTGTGAGGATAAAAGACGACGAGCCTGGTGTCAGGGAGATCACCACCTGGCTGCTTCCTTCTTCCAAAGGAGCTGTGTTCCCTGAGAGGACCTGGAGCTGCAGCAGGGGGCTGGGAAACTGCCTAGGGATGGGGCTTCTGGAGAGGGTGGGCAGGGGTGACTTTTCCGAGGGTTGGGGAGTGGCAGGCAGTGCCCTGGTGCTGGGGGTGGGGGTGTCTGCTGTGTACGTGGAGGGGTTATCTAGGATCTGGACAACTTTTTGATCTCCCCTGCTGCTCTCTAGTCTGAGGGACTCATGCCTGGAGAGAGGCCCCACGCACCATGGAGAAGAAGGCTGAGGGAGGGTGTGCTGCCCCTTGGGTGCCTGGGGGCGCCAGGGCCTGGAATCAGCATGCTGAACTGGGTCCAGTAGCCACGAGTGAGGCCGCGGGAGGCCAGGAAGGCCTCCTTGTTAAAAGTTTCACTGGTCACCTCTGGAGAAGGATGAGGGGAGGGGTTGAGGGCTCAGTGGCCAGGATTCCGGACTTGGGCTCACCTCAGCCTCTCCCCGGGACCCTGGGTCTGAGTCTGCTTCTAGTCAGGCAGAGAACTAACATTCCTGAGTGGCTACAGCATAGTCCACAGAAGCCATATGACAATTCCATGGGTTTTAATATTTGCTAATCTGCCTGTTTAACCGGTGAGGAAAAACTCTAAAAAGTAAAGTGATTTGTTTCAGGTTGCCAGCTTGTGAAACTGGGAAGCAAGTATTTGTATCTCTACTCCTGAATCCCCTAAGTTCTCTCAGGGACCTGGGCACTCAGTCCTCAGCTCCAAAGAGGCTATCTTCAGCCCCAGGGGTCTAGCTCCCAGCCCCAAATACCCAGCGCTCAGCTGTTACTCCAGGGATCAAGACTCTGAAATAACAGGCACTTAACCTTCAAGCCCAGGACCCTGTTCCAAAGACCTGGTTCCACTTCCCCCATCCATCCTGACCTCCTTATGGTACCTGCGGTGTAGGTAAAAGGCAGGGTTGCCAGTTCTCCAGCCCGCTCCATGAAGGCTGCAAGCCTTGGGCACCAAAATCGGTGGCTGACGTCATCTGGGCATCGCTTCCAGTCCGCACGGAGACAAGCCTCTCCACAGTACAAGACAGCACTGCACTGGGGGCTGGGGTTATAGGAGGTGGTGGGGTAGCCAGAATTAGTGTACGTAGGTCCCCTGTCTGCTGTCCATCTGTCCTGCAGCTGCCCATATGTCACTCAGTCTATTTGTACTCTCTTTGCCTATAACGGCATGGTATTTTTCCATCTTCTTGTTTCTCTATTCCTCATTCTGTCTGTCCTCAGTGTCCCCCACTAGCCTGCTTCCTCTCTGTTTGCCCGACTTTTCCTCCCCCTCACTCTGTCTTTGCAGGTTGCTCACCAGGGTGTCAGTTTCACTTCAAAGCTGTGCCTATGACAAACATGGCAGGTTCGAGCCCGAAGGGAGGCAAAGGTGAAGCCTGGCCGGGGACCCCATGTCCGCATCGGGGTCTTGGCTAACTTCACTCCCAGCCTTGGGACCAGATTCTCCAGCTCCCTGAATGAGGGTGGAGACAGCATCAGGTTGGGGGTGGGGCTCAGAAGCCCAGGCCCCTAGGCTTCCCCACCCTCTACCAGCTTTCTGTACCAATGCAGCTGGGCATCTCCCACAGTAAGCTGTCGGGGCTTTCGGGGGTCTCCGGAGCCCATGGGACAGACCATGCTGTGGCAGAGGAGAGCATAGGCTCGAGGAGCCAGGTTCTCAGCCCCTGAGCCCCTGCCGGTGCTCCCCTGTGCTCCTTCCATCAGCAGATCAATGCCCAGGATGATGCCATGTTCATCCGTCACCAGTAAGAGGCAGGAAAGGTGCAAGGGAGCAGCATCTGCGGAAGACAGGAAAAGTCGGGGGTGGAGGGGGAAGATTGTCAGGGGCAGGGTACCAAATCAGATACTCCTGGGGCTAGGAGAGGGAACTAGGTAGAGAGGGCAAGCCTCTTTGGAAGGGGACAGTGGCTCCACAGAACGAGCATTTGCCGCCAGGCATAAATGTGGGGGTGTGCTGTGGGAACTTCACATTTTTCTTGAGGTGTTAACTCTAGACTTCTGGAATTGTTTTTTCCTTTACTGCTTAAATGTTGGTGAAACTTAAAAAAAAATGTGGATCAATGAAAACACCTTTTCAGGCCAGCTTGGCCTGAGGCCCACCCATGTGTGACTCCTAACTGCGCTCTGAGGGGGCCAGCGGCGTACTGGGTTCTTACCACCTCTCCGCCCCGTCCTCCTCTCGGGCCCCGGCCCATCTTCTGCCCTGTCTTCTTTGCCATCCTCGCCACCTCCAGCCTCCTGCTTGGCCTCCTCTGGCTCCCCTGGAGGGGTGGCTTCCCGGGGGGGCTCCCTGCTGCCAGGGGCCGGCTCCCCATCCTCCTCCGTTTCTACCTTTTTGGTGCCGGCACCCTCCTCCTCTCCATTCTCTTCTTCTTCCTCCTCCTCCTCCTCCTCCTCTCCTTCTTCCCCTTCCTCCAGGCTGACAAAGCTGACGTAGGGACTTAGGTCTCTCAGGTGGAGTGGGGGCTCATCTCCCAGCAGCCGGGCAGCCCCCAGGCCTGGTCCAGGGCCTGGCTCTGCCCCTTGCCCCAGGCTGATGCCCACACTACGGTTGGGCAAGACGTGGAGCACCCAAAGGGCTGGGTCCTGGGGCAACCTTCTGATCTGAGCCTCCAGCTGCCGCCAGCGACCCTCAAGGCTGGTCCCTACAGCCCCGCGCTCTGCCACGAACTTGCGGAACCAGCCAAAGAGGAGGGCAGCAAAATCAAGGAATTCATCCCGGTATCCAGACACAAACTCCATGTCTTCAGGGGCACAGGGCCTGGGCCAGACTGAGCAGAAGGGATGTATGGTGAGGGAGAGGCACAGGGGACGGTGTGGGTTGGAGGGGTCCCTTAGGGTGGAATCTATGGATGGATGTTGGGAGCCAGAAAGGAGTTTTCAGGGCTGAGGATGCGAGTTCAGGATGAGAATGGGGGCCAGACTTGAAAGTGGGTGATTAGGGTTAAAAGTGAGTAGTCAGGCGGGAGATAGTATTTGGGGCTCCAAATCTGAGGCTCAAACCCTCAAAGGTAGGGATTGAATTAAATCGAGGATCGAAGTGGGAGAGGGTTAATCCTATGGGAAAGAGTTTTGGACTCGTTTGTGGGGTGTGGGAAGAGGGCATCAGAGGCAGGGCATTCCTTCGCCTTGGACCGGGTTAGGGTTGGCGGTGAACCCCAGTACACCTAGCCCCCGCCCCGGCCGCTCCACTACTCCAGTACCTGCAGCCGCCACCACTTTTCGAAGGTAAATACCTCGGGGTGCGGTGTGACGTCAGGCTGCCCGAGCCCACTGCCGGCTGCTCGGGTGGCCACGCCCCAAAGTCTTGCGCCGCGCGGAGGCACCCGGGTCAGTGTCTGCGCCGTGAAGCGCGTGGACTGGTGCTGACAGTCACTCCGCCCACGTGACTGGAGCCGGGTCAAAACGTGAATGCCTCTCTAAGACGCAGGTCACGGACTGAGCTGCGGAGGGCAGGCGGGCGGTGCTGGCATCTCTGGGTCAGACGAATCGGCCCAGGGGGCAGTGCTGCCATCCAGCCGCGCCTAGCCGTGCACCTTGGGCTTCCTTTCGCTTTCTCTTTCCTTCTTCAATCATTCCTGGCTACCGACTCGACGGGGCTCTGGGCTGGGTGCGGGGGTGCTGGCGGAGGAACTCCACCTCCCGGAGTTTCCCCGCCTCCCCCAGGCCTGTGATCACGCGGTTGCGATGGGACTGTCGATTTGAGACGGTGAGGACGCCGGGAGGGACGCGCCGCCCCCTCGCGACCTGCCTTGGCCGGCGGGGCCCCGGCGCCGACGACCGCCGTGTCCCTCGGAATCATAGGCGAAGCAGGAGAAGGAAGCGAAAGCCATTGAGAAACCGGCTGGTCATCAGGCTCCGGAGAACGTCGGGGAGTCAGACAGAACGCGGCGGGCTGAGATGATGCTGGGCCGGACATCCCAGTTACTCTTGGTCCTACTGTTTATAGCTTATGCCACTACTTTAGGTTTGTCGGAGGCCCGGAGCCCCGAATCCGGGGAAGGAAATGGGCGGGAGGCACTAGCGCCGCTGGGTTGAGTTGAGTAAGTGGGGAGCCAGGGTCCCCAAGGCAGCCGGGGGCAGGGGGAGGGCCAGCTGCCTGGGCTTGGGGATGGGCTGGGGAACACCTGGGTCCAGGTGTGATTATGGACATATTTGGGGAGAGTGAAGCGTGGGTCGAGCCGGGATCGGGGCTCAGATCCTGGGGTCTAGGGGAGACACTGTAGTGAGGCTGTGGGTTGAAGTCTTAGTAGCAGCTGCATGAGCCCCTTGAACCGGGGCCTGTGCAAACCACTTCCATCCCGCTCAGGCAATGGCAACGAAGGCAGCAAGGTTGGGAGTTGTCCCTGCGATCGTACAGTCTCTTCCCATTCCCCCCCAAACGAGGATTTCATGAGACATCTCCGAAAATACCTGAAAGCATATCAGCGCTGTTTTTCCTACGTCAGGTAATGTCACCACCCACCCCGGGAGGGCTGCGCGGGGAGGTGGGGGGGCCCTCCCCGTCCCCCCGCCCTTCAGGATCCGCGGGGGCCCCCCCTCTCCCCCGCCCTTCAGGATCCTCTGGTCAAACTCGATCTCCTTCTGGGAGGACGTCTCGCCCCTGCCCCACTCCTCTCGGTCACGTTCGCCCTAATTCGTTGCACCTTCAGTTTCCCTTTTCCCCTGTCCCACCTACCTGGAATTTCCCAGTCCCAGCAGAAACTGCTGAAGCTCGGGAGTGACCTCACTTCTTTGGAACCAGGAAAGAGCTGAGAATGGCAGGGGTGGGGCAGAGAGTGGGGACACATCTGAGACCAGGTCGTTCCTCAGGTTCCAGCTACCCCTCAAAAATGTATGTGGAGGCAGCACTGACGGCTGGGTTCAGGAGCTGATGCACTGCTTTGACAGTGGAGGTGAGAGCTTCCCCCTCCTCCCCAGGCCCTGTCCCCAGGGCACCTGTGCGTCCACCTTACACCCTTCTTTGCCTCAGCCCTTTCTTCTTCAGTATACTTTGACTTAAGTTCCTCTTTACCATAAACCCTTCACCATCACTTCATGATTTTTGCCGATACATCCTATCACTGTGCATTTACTTAATGTTGTTCTTGAAATCAAGGCACTATTTTTATGTTCCGGTATTTTGTGGTGGAGGCTTCCCCGGTGGCTCAGGGGTAGAGAATCTACCTGCCAGCGGAGGAGATAGTGGGTTCTATCCTTGGGTTGGAAAGATCCCCTGCAGAAGGAGAGGGCACTCTTGACTGGGAAATCCCATGGACAGAGGAGCCTTAGGGGCTAAAGTCCATGGAGCTGCAAAAGAGTCAGACATTACTTGATGACTAAACAACAACAAGAACGATTTTATTATGGAAATTTGAAGACATGTACAAAAGTTGAAAGATTTGTCCAGTGAACATCCATATAACTACCACCTAATTCTATAATGTTTGATTTCTATATTTGATGTATTTTACATATGTCCATAATAAAGCAAATATATTTTATATTTTACAATATCGAGTTTAAGGCATTTTAACTATATTTGCTTTATTGCCCACCCATCTGTCTATGCATCCCTCTATCCCTCATTGATCTGCCTAATATCTTTTTGGTACACTTCCAAGTAAGTTGCAGGCTCGACTATACTTTATTCCCAGACATTTCACCATGTATATTATTAAGGAGAGTTCTGTATTTTATTGTTCCTTTGAGGTAAAATTTTAAAACAATGAAATGAGTAAATAAGTGTATACAGCCACTTTTGAAAAACTTAATGGCAACTTGTCCTAAGCAGGAACACCTGTGAAGTCACAAATTTGATATGCTGGTTGTATTTTACTCCTAAAATAAATACACAACCATTAAGACACCAAGTGTTCTTCCAGGTACCAGCACTTAACTGATTTCTTTTACTCTTCCTCGCTACTCTGGTCTTTGTTACTAAAATTATCCCTAAGTTACAGCTAAAAGAAATGAACCCCAGAGAGGTTAGGTGACAAGGGGCAAGGTCACAGCTATTTTGTAGCAGAGTCTGGGTTCCAACCCGGGTGTCCTGACTTCTCAGGATTGCCTCAGGGGTTCCATGTTGTAGTTGCTCACTTCCATCTCCCCATATTCTCCCTCTACCCTCCTTTCCTGGGCTTCAGCTGTTCCCTTGATGTTCTCCTTGACCGGCTACCCTGCCCTCTGTCTAGTTCTTCACCTTGTCACCTCGTAGCCCTGATCCCTCACTTCTTGCTTCTTCAGAATGTGGACATGCTCAACCTAGGGTGGTGGATGCACCTCTTCACAGAACCCAGCTTCCCGAGCCCACAGAAGCGGCACCGTCAGACACAGCCACCACTTCCCAGACGTATCTGCCATCCACCTTGCAGCGTACCCAGCAACCCACCCCTCTGGAAGGAGCACTGTCCTTGGACAGCAAGCTCATCCCCACCCATGAAACTACCACTTACACTTCAGGCCACAGTCTGGGGGCAGAGCCTGAGGCTAAGGAGAACCAGAAGCAGCTGAAAGAAAACAGGGGTCCTCAGGCTGGGACATCAGCCACGGTCCCTGTGCTGTCCCTCTTGGCCATCGTTTTCATCCTCGCTGGAGTCCTACTCTACGTGGTGTGCAAGCGGAGGAAGAATCAGCTCCTACAGTATCCCCCAGGTAAACTGGGCTTCTGAACCCCTCCTCCAGGGACCCAGAGCCTCCCTGGCAGGGATTCTGTCAGCAGCAGCTCCCAGGCAGACCCAGAGACAAATACAGATGATACCTGCACCACTGACCACAGGCGATGAGTGAAGAGTTAGCCCGACTACAGAGTGGGGAGGGAGGGACGCCATCATAGGCCCGGGGACCAGCCCTCGAAGTCAGGCAGTGCTTGGAGCAACATCAAGATGGCAGCTAGAGCAGACTAGTGGGAGATGAAGCTGTGGAGGAAGGTGGGAGCCATTCATTCAATTCACAGATCTTTACTGTTGAGCACCTGCTGTGTACCTGGTCTATAGCTAATGTTCTAGACTCTGATTCCCCAGTTTAAGCTGTCACCTCTTGCCCCCCCTGATACCCTGCCCAGCTTCCCTTGATCTCAGAGCTCATCTGTTAATTTCTGTATCTTTTCCAGATCTTGCAGCTTCATTATATACCTGCAGCAGACGAACCAGGGCAGAGAATGGAACCTTGTGAGGGCAGATTGTGATTTATTCAGCATGAATTAATATACTAGAACAATTTTTGGTAGACACTGTACTTATTGGTCAGTGTTTAATTCACAACTAACCAGCTATTGACCTCCCTTAGACTTTTCTTCTGTTCTTTTGGATTTTTTCTATACCATGATATAAAATTGCTGTTTATGTCTTGTATAAATTCCATATTTTTTAACTACTAAAACTTATTTTTATAATTTTTGGCTCTTCTTTCTGCAGACATGGGTCTTATGCCCTTGCCCCCTAATCATGCCTGATTCTTGGCTTCAGCTTCTCTGCTGATGGCCACCTGGCATCTTCCCCCTCAACATGTCCTCCCAACCCCTACCAGCCTCCATATCCCATGACCCATATATCTTGCTCTTGTCACTTCACACCACACCAGTGTTCCTCCCTAGCTTCCACCCTCTCTTGCTTTGTGCCCCAACCCCACAGTAAAGGCCTGGGCTTTTCTACCCTCCCTCCTCAGCAGCTGCCATGCAGCCTAGTTTTACTTCCTCAACCCCTTACATCACCATATATGCCCCAATGAGAGTCTGAACTCCTTGTTTTGGTGTTATTATTTTTATTAGGAAAACCCTTAGTTCTCATTTTGTCTTTTTCAGTGAACCAAAAATGTGTCTTCCTTGGTCCAAGTCTGCGGGAAGCCTGGGGCAGAGACATGAGGAAGTGGGTTGGGTGTCTAAGTCTCCATCTCCTATCTGAGCTTGTCCGTACTCAGTGAAGTGCATGGCAGGAGCAACCTGCTGGAGGAGCCAGGGCACAGCTGTGCATGGGCTTGGTCTCTTAAGTCTCTTCCTTCCCACCTTCTGCACCCTTGTCCTCATGGCCTCTGACCAGTACGGCAGGTACAGGGCAGCCCACACTCTCCAGATTCTGTTCTGGGGTATATGTGGAGCTCTCCCTCCAAGCTGTTCACCTGCTTGGCCTAGTTCTCCAGCATCTGCTCACAGGTTCGGGCCACCTCACTGAGCTTGAGGCGAGCATAGTCCACTCGCTTCAGGGCCATTTGACAGTCCTTCCTCGAAGAGTAGCTGGAGCCCTCGTGGGGCTGCCCTGTGGCCACCTACAGGAGATTCAGATTTATCAGTGAAGCACCCCTTCCCTCACCCATCTCCCCAACAAGTCATCAGGTCTTTTGCCTCATTTCTTCCCTGAGTTTGAATTTGCTATGCCAGATGGTTAGCTGGACTACCTAGGGCACATCAATGAACTTCTATTAACTTCTATTAACCTCCTTTGTAAAGTGGGGATGACTGTAACTACTTCCTAGAGTTGTTATGGGCTTCCCTCATGGCTCACATGGTAAAGAATCTGCCTGCAATGCAGGAGACCCGGGTTCAATCCCTGGGTCGGGAAAATCCCCTGGACAATGGAATGGCTACCCACTCCAGTATTCTTGCCTGGGAAATTCCATGGACAAAGGAGCCTGGCGGGCTATAGTCCACAGGGTCACAAAGAGTTGGACACGACTGAGAGACTAACAGTTTCACTTTTCAGAGTTGTTATAGAATTAGATAATGCAGAATGTCTAGCACACTGTAAAAGTTTAGTAAATGGTGCTTCCTGTTGTAATAACCTCAGAGCCCTTTCAGTCCTGTTCCTTTTCTCGTGAGGTAGCCATCTGGGGCACTATACACTTGAGGTCAGGTCAAATGTCTAAGGGCAAATCCTATAACTTTCCTATTGTTTAGATGCCCTCTCCCAGAACTTTCCCATCCACTGGCTCATGTGATGCAACTCAGTGACACGGGAAACCTGTCCTGGAAGGGAGGGATGCTGCCAGGATCGACGGGCTTGCTGGGTAGGGCTGATCTTGGTTGGCTCCGGGGACCAAAGCTGTTCCCTGGACTCTTGAAGAATAAGGCTAAGGCAGAGAGCTGGGGTGCGAGCGTAGCAGGTCCCACGACACACACCTGAGTGAGATAGCGGATCTGAGCCGACAGCTCCGCCTCCACGTGCTGCACCGACGCGGTGAAGGCCGCTGCCTGTCGGTCTAAGAGCCTCTCGTTGGTTTTTTCCTTGGACAGTTCCAAGATCACGGTACCTGCCAGAGTGGAGAGCGCGCGGGGCTATCCGGAGACAGCCAGTATAACCCCGCCCCAGGGCCAGCCCCACCCACCCCTACACCCAGTTAGGATCCCTTCCAACCCCACTTGGTCCGCGCATGTGCAAGCGGTCGCGCTTGCTCTCGCGCCCGTTACCCTTCTCGTCGTCGTATCCCGAACCTGCATTCTGAAGAATGGCTCCAATTTCTCTTTCGATGTCTTCCAGGGCGCGTAGTCGCTCGTTCGCCAGGCTGTAGGTAGCCATCGTTACTCTGGGGTTTTCTTTTGCGAAATACTACCGAAAAACGCCCGGAAGTGACCGTCGGTTTGCGCCTGCGCAGAGGGCGCACCTTAGCCAACACTACAGTTCCCAGGATGCTCAGCGTGGCCTTTCCCTTCTCGTTTCACCTGGTGAACTACAACTCCCAGGGTCTCCTGCGCATGCTCGCTGCGCGACCCCACCGCGTGACCACCTGTGGTAAGACGGAGTATCGAAAATTTCCCCAGTCTAAGGCCATTCAGACCTGTCCACCTTCACTACACTGTTGTGGTCTGTTTAATTTCTTCTACAAGAATTTCTTGAGCGTCTGCGGGGTGCTGGGTGATGATGGTAGGACCTCTGGGGTATTACAGACTGGACAGCCATGGACCCTCTATCTGCCTATCCCACTCCGCCACCTATCGGGGTCCGGGGAAAACGACTTGGTGAGTGTGACATTCGCCGTAGTGCTTCCCTCTGACCGGGAGCTCCGCTAAAAACGGACTGTCAATATATTATGAGGTGCTTACTCCTGTCAGCCGTTTCCCTCTCTGATTGCTTATTATGTGGTTGGCTCTGGGGATACAAAGGTGAGTGAGGTGGCCTCTCACGTGTGAGTGGATAGGTGCTTTATTAGGGATACGCCCAGGGTGTATCTCTAGGAACAGAGAAAGGATTCTAGGAGGAAATGTTGCTTGAACTGAATCTGGGGGGTTGACCAGGTGGCTGAGAGGTTGGAGTGGAAAAGGGAAAGCCACAGTAAGTGCGTAGTGCTGTGAGGGGCCGACACATTGTAAGTCCAATAAGTTTGACTGGAATGAACGCAGTGTGGTTTGTGGCTAGGTGTGACTGGAGAGACCGCAGTGGGGAGCCAGACCAGAAAACGGCTTGCAAGCTAAGGAATTTGAACTTTATTTTGAAGGCATTTGGGAGCGGTTGAAAGGTTTTCAAGAAGTGAATTCTGACCAGCTTTATCTTTCAGGAAAGATCAATCTTGACAGTTTATGGAAGGTTGAGGATGAAGCCAGTTTGGCCAGGGTTAGCAAGCGAGTGGAGGGTTTTAGTTAAATTTGAGGTATCTAGCATTTAACTTCACTCTTTTTCTAAATCCTAAGAAGATAACAATAAGGGGATTTAAGAAAGGGGTCAAGGAAAGAGAGGAGTTATTAATAATAGCAAAACTTTCAATAGAAACTGGAAAGCAGAAGGTCATATGGTTAACTAAACCAGCAGTGAAGAAAGCTTAGAAGCAACTTGATGTACCCCTAAATCAATGGCATTACAGTACAGCTGGGCTGTCAGTCAGTTCAGTCGCTCAGTCCTGTCAAACTCTTCCACCCCATCGACTGCAGCGTGCCAGGCCTCTCTGTCCATCACCAACTCCCGGGGTTTACTCAAACTCATGTCTATTTAGTCAATGATGCCATCCAACCATCTCATCTTCTGTCGTCCCCTTCTTCTGCCTTCAGTCTTTCCCAGTGTCAGGGTCTTTTCCAATGAGTCAGTTCTTCACATCAGGTAGCCAAAGTATTGGAGTTTCAGCTTCAGCATCAGTGCTTCCAATGAATATTCAGTACTGATTTCCTTTAGGATGGACTGGTTGGATCTCCTTGCTGTCCAAGAGACTCTCAAGAGTCTTTTCTGACACCACAGTTCAAAAGCATCAGTTCTGCACTCAGCTTTCTTTATAGTCCAACTCTCACATCCATACATGACTACTGGAAAAACCATAGCTTTGACTAGACAGACCTTTGTTGGCAAAGTAATGTCTCTGGTTTTAATAAGCTGTTTAGGTTGGTAATACCTTTTCTTCCAAGGAGCAAGTGTCTTTTAATTTCATGGCTTCAGTCACCATCTTCAGTGGTTTTGGAGCCCCCCAAAATAAAGTCTGCGACTATATCCATTGTTTCCCCATTTATTTGCCGTGGAGTGATGGGACCAGATGCCATTATCTTAGTTTTCTGAATGTTGAGTTTTAAGCCAACTTTTTCACTCTCCTCTTTCACTTTCATCAAGAGGCTCTTTAGTTCTTCTTCGCTTTCTGCCATAAGTGTGGTGTCATCTGCATATCTGGGGTTATTGATATTTCTCCCAGCAATCTTGATTCCAGCTTGTGCTTCCTCCAGCCCAGCGTTTCTCATGATGTACTCTGCATATAAGTTAAATAAGCAGGGTGACAATATACAGCCTTGACGTACTCCTTTTCCTGTTTGGAACCAGTCTGTTGTTCCATGACCAGTTTGAACTCTTGTTTCTTGACCTGCATACAGATTTTTCAGGAGGCAGATAAGGTGGTCTGATATTCCCATCTCTTTAAGAATTTTCCACAGTTCGTTGTGATCCACAATAAACTTTGGCTTTGGCATAATCAGTAAAGCAGAAATAGATGCTTTTCTGGAACTCTCTTGCTTTTTCGATGATCCACCGGATGTTGGCAATTTGATCTCTGGTTCCTCTGCCTTTTCTAAATCAAGCTTGAACATCTGGAAGTTCACGGTTCATGTATTGTTGAAGCCTAGCTTGGAGAATTTTGAACATTACTTTGCCACCCTATGAGATGAGTGCAATTGTGCGGTAGTTTGAGCATTCTTTGGCATTGCCTTTCTTGGGGATTGGAATGAAAACTGACCTTTTCCAGTCCTGTGACCACTGCTGAGTTTCCAAATTTGCTGGCATATTGAGTGCAGCACTTTTGCAGCCTCATCTTTCAGGATTTGAAATAGCTCAACTGGAATTCCATCACCTCCACTAGCTTTGTTCTTAGTGATGCTTCCTAAGGCCCACTTGACTTCACATTCTAGGATGTCTGGCTCTAGGTGAGTGATGACACCATTATGGTTATCTGGGTCATGAAGATCTTTTTTGTACAGTTCTTCTGTGCATTCTTGCCACCTCTTCTTAATATGGTCTGCTTCTGTTAGGTCCATACTGTTTCTGTCCTTTATTGTGCCCATCTTTGCATGAAATGTCCCCTTGGGATCTCTAATTTTCTTGAAGAGATCTCTAGTTTTTCCCATTCTATTGTATTCCTCTATATTTTTGCCTTGATCACTGAGGAAGGCTTTCTTATCTCTCCTTGCTGTTCTTTGGAACTCTGCATTCAAATGGGTATATCTTTCCTTTTCTCCTTTGCCTTTCTCCTCTCTTCTTGTCATAGCTGTTTGTAAGGCCTCGTTAGACAACCATTTTGCCTTTTTGCACTTCTTTTTCTTGGGGATGGTCTTGCTTCTTGCTTCTTGCACAATGTCACAAACCTCCATCCATAGTTCTTCAGGCAGTCTGTATATCAGATCTAATCCCTTGAATCTATTTGTCACTTCCACTATATTGTTGTAAGGGATTTGATTTAGGTCATACCTGAATGGTCTACTGGTTTTCCATACTTTCTTCAATTTAAGTCTGAATTTGTCAATAAGGCGTTCATGATCTGAGCCACAGTCAGCTCCCAGTCTTGTTTTTGCTGACTATATAGAGCTTCTCCATCTTTGGCTGCAACGAATATAATCAATCTGATTTTGGTATTGACCATCTGGTGATGTCCATGTGTAGAGTCTTCTCTTGTGATGTTGGAAGAGGGTGTTTGCTATGACCAGTGCGTTCTCTTGGCAAAAGTCTGTTAGCCTTTGCCCTGCTTCATTCTGTACTCCAAGGCCAAATTTGCCCTTTACTCCAGGTCTCTCTTGACTTCCTACTTTTGCATTCCAGTCCCCTATAATGAAAAGACATCTTTTAGGGGTGTTAGTTCTAGAAGGTCTTGTAGTTCTTCATAGAACTGTTCAACTTCAGCTTCTTCAGCATTATTGGTTGGGGCATAGACTTGGATTACTGTGATATTGAATGGTTTGCTTTGGAAACGAACAGAGATCATTCTGTCGTTTTTGAGATTGCATCCAAGTACTGCATTTTGGACTCTCTTGTTGACTATGATGGCTACTCTATTTCTTCTAAGGGATTCTTGCCTACAGTAGTAGATATAATGATCATCTGAGTTAAATTCACCCATTCCAGTCCATTTTAGCTGGAATGTAGGTAGTACTAAAATTAGGAGGATTATTTGAAGTAACAAGGCTGTATATTGTCATCCTGCTTATTTAACTTATATGCAGAGTACATCATGAGAAACACTGGGCTGGAAGAAGCACAAGCTGGAATCAAGATTGCCCAGAGAAATATCAATAACCTCAGATATGCAGATGACACCACCCTTATGGCAGAAAGTGAAGAGGAACTAAAAAGCCTCTTGATGAAAATGAAAGAGGAGAGTGAAAAAGTTGGCTTAAAACTCAACATTCAGAAAACGAAGATCATGGCATCTGGTCCCATCACTTCATGGGAAATAGATGGGGAAACAGTGGAAACAGTGTCAGACTTTATTTTTTTGGGCTCCAAAATCACTGCACATGGTGATTGCAGCCATGAAATTAAAAGACACTTATTCCTTGAAAGGAAAGTTATGACCAACCTAGATAGCATATTCAAAAGCAGAGACATTACTTTGCCAACAAAGGTCTATCTAGTCAAGGCTATGGCTTTTCCAGTGGTCATGTATGTATGTGAGAGTTGGACTATAACGAAAGCTGAGCATCAAAGAATTGATGCTTTTGAACTGTGGTGTTGGAGAAGACTCTTGAGAGTCCCTTGGACTGCAAGGAGATCCAACCAGTCCATTCTGAAGGAGATCAGTCCTGGGTGTTCTTTGGAAGGACTGATGCTAAAGCTGAAACTCCAGTACT
>NW_011494821.1:565365-569729 GCF_000754665.1 Bison bison bison | reverse complement strand
GCGAAGAGTTGACTCTTTGGAAAAGACTCTGATGCTGGGAGGGATTGGGAGCAGGAGAAGGGGACGACAGAGGATGAGATGGCTGGATGGCATCACCGACTCGATGGACGTGAGTTTGAGTGAACTCCAGGAGTTGGTGATGGACAGGGAGGCCTGGCGTGCTACAATTCATGGGATCGCAGAGTCGGACACGAGTGAGCGACTAAACTGAACTGAACTGACCCTGCCCCCCATCTCCTCCTTTACTTCATGTGTGTCAGCAACTACTCACCTCCAACTCATCAGATTGCTGGAGGTTTCTTTGTTAGTGATGGAAAACAGAGTCTTTCTCATGGAGGGCACCTGGGTATGATTGTATTGAAGACAGAGATTGAGTGAAAGTTATTTACTGGGTGGTGGTTTCTAGAACTCTGGCAACTAGGCTTATACCTTCCAGGTCAGAGACTGGAAGACTCTTATTTGACTATTCAGAGAAAAGACCTACGGGTATTAACGTCAGGGGTTCTTCAACAGAGCAGTTAGCCAGATCACCCGACAGTGAAACCCACAGTTGGTAAGTCCCAACTGTATCCTCAGATCTTCTAGTCATCTTCTTAGTATGTCCCCCTGAAAGATGAGCAGACAGGGACTTCCCTGGTGGTCCAGTGATGAAGAATCACCCTTCTGGTGCTGAGGACGTGGGTTCAATCCCTGATCTGGAACTAAGAACCCACATGTCATGGGGCAGCTAAGCCTGTGTGCTGCAACTCCTGAGCCCATGAACTCTGGAGCTCTGTGCTGCAATGAATGCCCACGCACCATGATGAAATATCCCGTATGCCCAACTCATTAAGGCCCGACACAGCCAGATAAATATTAAAACAAGAATATGCATTTTTTAAAAGAAAGATGAAAGATCTAAAACAAAGGATTTCCAGATGTTTGCTGAAACTTTGTAACCTGAAAGGCAGAGACCAAAATATACTGGGGGGAAAAAAAAAAAGAACACCTTAGATAACAAAGAGTAAAACTTAAGGAAAAAAACATTAATGCTATTAGGTAAGAGATTGGGGCTTCCCACGTGGCGCTAGTGGTAAAGAATCTGCCTGCCAATTCGGGAGATTTAAGAAACTCAGGTTCCATCTCCTGGAGTGGGGCATGGTAACCAATATTCTCGTCCTGGAGAATCCCATGGACAGACGAGCCTGGCAGGCTACAGTCCATAGGGTCACAAAGAATCGGACACAAATGAAGCAACTTAGCATGCACACATAATAGAGGATTGAATGGAAGAAAACACAGTTTAAAATAAAACCATGAGGGAAGGAATACATTGAGCAAAAGAGTTGAAGAGCAAGTGAGAAAATTAGAGAATCAGTCCAGGGGTTTAAATTCTGTAAGAGAACAAGGTAAAGGGGAGGAACAGACGTGTGTTTCCAGATGAAAAGGGCTCATTAAGTGACTAGCATCAAGGCACATCATAAAATGTCAGATCACTAGTCTCAGAAAAGGAGGTCTTGCAAAAGCTTCCAGAGAAAAAACAGATCAGCAATCAGAATGGCGCTGAGCCTCTGAATAGTAAGTCTGCACCAGTGGAGCAGTGCCTGCAACATTTTGGGGGAAAGTGGTTTCCAGCCTGCAGTTCTCTACTGAAGCTGTGCTTCGGGGAGGCTAAAAATGCAGTGGCTCAACCAAACAGAACTTAATTTCTTCTCAGAAAACAGTTCATTGTGGGTAGTTCAGTATTTTCCACAAATCAGACAGAGACCAAGGCTAGCAGTGCAGCTCTGCCATCCTTTAGGCTCTTATGCTCAAAAGTATGGTCTTCATGGAACTTCCCTGGTGGTCTAGTGGCTAAGTAGTCCTTACTCCCAATTTAGGGGGCCAAGGTTCAATCCCTGGTCAGGGAACTAGATCCCAC
Source organism: Bison bison bison (assembly GCF_000754665.1). Taxonomy (NCBI): domain Eukaryota; kingdom Metazoa; phylum Chordata; class Mammalia; order Artiodactyla; family Bovidae; genus Bison; species Bison bison. The sequence continues at coordinate 567,829 of NW_011494821.1, read as the reverse complement.
ATGCCTCAACTAAGAGTTCACATGCCACAACTAAAGAGCCCACATGCTGCAACCAAGACACAGCAGAGTCAAATAAATATATTAATTAAAAAATCTGTTTTTTCAGGCCATAGGATTGGCGTCACCACCTAGATGCTTGTTAGAAAAGCAGACTCTCAGGCCCCGCCAAGACCCACTGCATCAGTATCTGTGTTTGAAGATCCCCAGATGCTCTGTGTGCACAGTAAACATTGGGAAACACTACTCTGGGGCGTTGCTGTCAGCAGTGTCATAACTGGATTGCTGCCGTCCGTGGATTGCAGCTGGCAGGAAGGCAGAAGAGAAAGCATGGAGGAGGCACACCTGTCTCAGACATCTGGCTAGGGAGTGGCCCATGTAATTTTTACTCACATTCCTTTGAAGAAAACTCAGTCATGTGGTCTCACATCAGCTCCAGGGTTTGGAGAAATCCAGTCCTTACTTAAGTGGTTGACTATCAATATTTTTCTAACACCATGGGAGAATAGATTAGATTTTGGGGGATATCTAGACTGTCACAACAGCTCAACTATAAATAACAAAGACAGAATAAGGACATTTTGATATGTACAGGGTCTCAAGTTTGTCTCCCAAGTATGCTTCTCAGAAGGTGACTAGAGTTAGACCCAAGTTAGACGGCTTTTTTTTTCAAGGAGACAGAGATCACATCTGTTTTGTTTTGAATGAATTGAGAGGATACATAGATTTCTTTTGGAGGAGAATATAGTGCAGAATTAATGATAAATTCAGAGAATAAACAACTTTTAAAGATGACAGTTGTTCAGGGGAAACAGTTGTGCAAGTAGAGAAGGGTAATCACAACATACCACATAGTGCAGCTCCAGAGAACATTTGCAATAAATCCTGAATGTTGACAGAATGCTCTTGAGAGAGTATCCCATGCTGGAGCAGCGGGGATGGTGAAAGGGGCTCAGACTTCACCTTACATGGCAGGAAGCATGAAGAAGTAGCAAAATGAACTTGTTGTTTGGAGATACGGAGTAAATACCAAAAGAAACATCTAGATGAGGTGAGAGTGGTTGCCTGTGAGGAGAAAGAAATTGGAGAGAGGGAAGGGGCTTACTTTTTATTGTGATAGGCCTCGTAGTTGTATCTGACTCCTTCCACTGTGTGTGTATACAGCTTTGAAAATAAAAATTAAATGAACATGAAAAGTGAGAGAGGAAAAACTCGAGAAATACTTTACTGTGAAAGAGCCCCCAGTGTGGAGGAATGCTTTTTTCTTCGGTTTTCTTTCTTTCTCTCTCCCTTCTTTCCTTCCTTCCTTCTTCTCTCCCTTTCTTCCTTTAATGAAAGAGACCTGTGCGGGTTTATTTACCACGGAGGAAGAATCAGTAGAGAGAGAGGCAGAGGTTGACGAGCTGGGGCCATTTTGCTGAATCAGGGTCTCAGAGGAGTTGGGAGGGGAGTGATCTGAGCACAGATGGAGGGATTAGCCTGGCCCGGGAGGAGGCAGGTGGTGTAGGAGAAACAGTGTCAGTGCTTGTCGGTAGGAGATGGGATTCATTTATCCCTTAGAGCCTAATCTCTGTGAAGAGTGGGGGAGAAATCACTCTGAACGTGAGAAAGGTTTGAAAAATAAGTGAGTAGGGTGGGAGAAGGAGAAAGGAGGTGATCAGGGACATGGAGGGGAGGGGGACTGGGAGTTATCAGGTATTGAGAGCCCAGCTGAGGTTAGAAGCTATAAGTTTGTAGTGGCCCAGATCTGTACCCATCGCTTAACATGGTGTTGGCACCTAGGATGTGTTAAAAATATTTCTTGAGGGACTTGTGGTTAAGTCCACGGTCCAGTGGTTAAGTCTCTGGGCTTCCAGCTCAGGGGGCTCTGGTGAGAAGAACTAAGATCCCACATGCCACACAGCATGGGCAAAAAAATGTGATGAATGAACAAGTAACTGTGGTTGTGCAGTTTTTCTCTGGCAGTGCCTCAGCAACCCCGTGTTGGAGCGGAGAAGGGTGAGGTGTTGGTTAGGCAGAGCCAAGGGTAGGGTTTGAGAGTGTGTTTTGTGAAAGGAGGAACATTTGAAGCTGCTGAGATGGTGGTTGATATGATGATCTTGAAGTTTCGTCTGGAAAGAAAAGGAAGTATTAAATTGTGAGAAAACCGAAGGGGCAAGAATTTTGTGACAAAAAACCAAGAAGCTATTAAAAAAAAAAAAAAAAAGTGATTGTACCTGACTACATATTACAATTTAAAATTCATGGGTTTTTAAATCGTAATATGTAGTCAACAATTTTGTTGTTGTTCTTTAGTTGGTAAAGTTGTGTCTGACTCCTTGTGACCCCAGGGACTGTAGCCCACCAGGCTCCTCTGTCCATGGGATTCTCCAGGCACGAATACTGGAGTTGGTTGCCATTTCCTTCTCCAGGGGAGCTTCTTGACCCAGGGATCAAAAAGATGCTCACCCTTTTTTCTCTCATTAAA
>NW_011494821.1:563590-565233 GCF_000754665.1 Bison bison bison | reverse complement strand
TGGTTGATTTATAATGTTGTGTTAGTTTCAGGTGTACAGAAAAGTGATTCAATTATATATATATATATATATATATATATATACACACACACACACTTTAAATACACATACACTTTTTTGTATGTATACTTTTTTGGGGCTACGTCTTGCACCACAAGAGAAGTTCTTATATCCTTGTTGTTTAGTTGCTAAGTCATGTCTGACTTTTTTTGCAACCCCACGGACATTAACGCACCAGGCTCCTCTGTCTGTGGGATTTTCCAGGCAAGAGTGCTGGAGCAGGTTGCTGTTTCCTTCTCCAGGGGATCTTCCCAACCCAGGGATTGAACCTATGTCTCCTGCATTGTCAGGTGGTTTCTTTACCACTGTGTCACCTATATATACTTTTTCAGATTCTTTTCTTTATATTAGGTTATTACAAGGTACTGAGTGTGTTCCTTGTGCTGTACATTAGGTCCTTGTTGGTTATCTGTTTTATATATAGTATTGATGCTCACCCTCTTTGACCCACCAATTTTACTTTTTCTTTTTGGTCGTGTTTTGCGGCTTGTGGGATCTTAGTTCCCCTACCAGGGATTGAAAGTGGACCCTCGGCAGTGAAAGCGCGAGGAGTCTTAACCACTGGACACCCAGGGAATTCCCCCACCAATTCTACTTTTAACAGTTTGTTCTACATATGCACTTTGCATGTGAAAAAAGACATATCTTCAAGGATAATTATTGTAATAGTGTTTGAATTAGCAAGAGTGGACATCCTTCGTATTCACTGATAGACAACTGAAAAGTAAATGACATCTAGGCAGTGGAAGCCAGGTGACTCTTTAAAGCAATGAGGGAGATCTAGGACTTCCACGGTGGCCCAATGGTTAAGAATCTGTTTTCCAGTGCAGGGGGCGCAAGTTTGATAGCTGGTCAGAGACCTAAGATCGCACATACTACAGGGCAACTAAACCCCGTGTATTGCAACCAAGAGCCCATGTGCCACAACTAAGGCTTGATGCAACCAAATGTATAAATAAATGAAGAATGAGATAGATATATATGGATTGCTAAAGGAATGTTCTTCTAGTTGCATGACTAAGGGAAAAAGCCAGGTGTAGAAGAGTGCATAGTATGCTGTTCAGTTCAGTTCAGTCTCTCAGTCATGTCCGACTCTTTGAGACCCCATGAACCGCAGCACGCCAGGCCTCCCTGTCCATCACCAACTCCCGGAGTTCACCCAAACTCACGTCCATTGAGTCGGTGATGCCATCCAACCATCTCATCCTCTGTCATCCCTTTCTCCTCCTGCCCTCAAACTTTCCCAGCATCAGGGTCTTTTCGGATGAGTCAGCTCTTCATATCAGGTGGCCAAAATACTGGAGTCTCAGCTTCAACATCAGTCCTTCCAATGAACACCCAGGACTGATCTCCTTTAGGATGGACTGGTTGGATCTCCTTGCAGTTCAAGGGACTCTGAAGAGTCTTCTCCAATACCACAGTTCAAAAGCATCAATTCTTCGGCACTCAGCCTTCTTCACAGTCCAACTCTCACATCCATACATGACCACTGGAAAAACCATAGCCTTGACTAGACAGACCTTTGTGGCAAAGTAATGTCTCTGCTTTTTAAATGCTGTCTAGGTTGTCATACTTTCCTCAAG
>NW_011494821.1:559791-563490 GCF_000754665.1 Bison bison bison | reverse complement strand
CTGGAGTCTCAGCTTCAACATCAGTCCTTCCAATGAACACCCAGGACTGATCTCCTTTAGGATGGACTGGTTGGATCTCCTTGCAGTTCAAGGGACTCTGAAGAGTCTTCTCCAATACCACAGTTCAAAAGCATCAATTCTTCGGCACTCAGCCTTCTTCACAGTCCAACTCTCACATCCATACATGACCACTGGAAAAACCATAGCCTTGACTAGACAGACCTTTGTTGGCAAAGTAATGTCTCTGCTTTTTAATATGCTGTCTAGGTTGGTCATAACTTTCCTTCCAAGCAGTAAGCATCTTTTAATTTCATGGCTGCAATCACCATCTACAGTGATTTTGGAGCCTGAAAAAATAAAGTCAGCCGCTGTTTCCACCGTTTCCCCATCTGTTTGCCTCAAATGATGGGACCGGATGCCATGATCTTAGTTTTCTGAATGTTGAGCTTTAAGCCAACTTTTTCACTCTTCTCTTTCACTTTCATCAAGAGGCTCTTTAGTTCTTCTTCACTTTCTGCCATAAGGGTGGTGTCATCTGCATATCTGAGGTTATTGATATTTCTCTGGGCAATCTTGATTCCAGCTTGTGCTTCCTCCAGCCCAGCGTTTCTCATGATGTACTCTGCATATAAGTTAAATAAGCAGGGTGACAATATACAACCTTGACGTACTCCTTTTCCTATTTGGAACCAGTCTGTTGTTCCATGTCCAGTTCTGTTTACTGTTATCTATATTTAAAATAAGGGAGAAATATAGGTTATATGGGTATAACTGTGTCTGAAGAATGTCTTTGGAAGAATAATCAAGGAACTGGTGATACTGACTGCCTCTGGGAATGAGGAATGGGAGGCTAGGGGTCAAGGGCAGGAAGGAAGCTTATCTTCCCTGCGGATTTTTTTTTTTTAACTATGTGCATGTTTCACTTTCTTAAAAGCATTAAAAATGTTTTTAAGCTAAAAGAAAAAAGACCTTGTTTCTCAAACTGTGTTCTAATTCAAAATCCTGATTCGTGGATTCCTCCTGGGACCAACTGAATCAGAATTGGGGAAGGTGGAAGCCTAGGACTCTGTGTCTTTATCGTGCACCCCAGAGGATTCGGATTCACCTGAAAAGCTGTGAGGTCCACAGGCCAAGAGCTCCGAGGTTAAGGAGCAGGTTTCCCGAGTCAGAGGGATGATGGCAGTTCCTCCGTGTGAAGACGACCAGGGTGTGCAAATAGACTGCTACTGTGGAGAGGTAAGCAAGGTCACTGGCATTCTGGGGGCACTTAAAGCCTGTGGGTAAATCATGATTTAATTAGGTTTCATGAGCCATGTGCGTGCATGTATGCTTTGTTGTTGTCTGACTCTGTGACTGACTGTGACCCCATGAGCTGCAGCCAGGCTCCTCTGTCCACAGAATTTTCCGGGCAAGAGTACTGGAATGGGTTGCCATTTCCTCCTCCAGGGGGATCGTCCCAACCCAGGAATCGAACCCGCATCTCCCACATTGGCAGGCGGATTCTTTACCACTGAGCCTCTAAAGGCCGGTAGGAGGGGCCCCATTGCCTCACCGGCCTCATCTGGAACTGCTTTGCCCCCGGATGTCTCTGTCCCAGTCCCTCTGGCCTCTTTCAGCCTCTGAAATGTGCTCTGTTCCCGCTGCCCTCACACATGGTGTTACTGTTGCCTGGGATACTGGCTTCCTCCTCATCTTCCAGGGCTCTGTTCCAAGGTCACCACCACCTCCAGGGAGATCAGTCTCCAGCCCTTGCCTCAGTCAGAGCTCCCTAGCTGCTGCATTTCTCCTTCGGAGCAATTGTAATGATTTCAAGGTTGTTTTGATCACTGCCATCCCTGTACTATCCTTAGCATATGATGGGCATTTAAATCAAGATGGTTCATGGGGCGAATGAATGAGGCTTAAGAGAAAAAGGAAGGTTGGACTGCAGGAGTGGGGGTGGGTGGTGGGGGTGAGGGATGTCGGGAGTATCACTCCCTCCCTCCAGCCCAGCCAGGGGCTTGGGCTGAGCCTCTGGGAGTCCCCGACGAGCGTCAGAGGAGCAGCGGTGGGCTGTAGCTTCTTGGACTTGTCCACAGCAGCACGACTGCCTTTGGCTGAAGCCTTGGCTTCTGTGTGACAGTTTAAGTACCAGGCTCCACAGAGATGTCAGTCATGAAGCTCCTGCCTGCAGCTGTGGCCCTGCCGAGCCCCAGGAACGGACAGTGGGAGCAGCCACACAGATCAGTGGAAACAGCTCAGTCACAACAGGTCACCCCGTGGTTGTGTATGTCAGCCCCAACAGGGACGGGCCTGCCCTGCCCACCTCCCACAAGCATCTAGTCTGTGGGAAAGTGAGTTGGTATTCCATCTGTAAATGAGAGAGTTTGCTCTGTGGCTTTATCAAACTGCCTTTGAGTCGGGACTGACCAAATCAAGTTTCTGTGTTCACCTTGGGGCACAGGTACAGTTCAGCCATTCTGTAAATGTTTATTGACAGCCTGTGGGCCAGGTGCCACGTGGGTGCAGAGAAGGGACTGAGTCCTCACCCACAGCTGACAATCACGGGTGAGCACACTGTGCGCTCCTTGAACGCCGCTCAGAAAACACACACACTCCGGCCTATTAAAAGGTTTATTTTCTTCTTTATGCTCAGAAATAACGAAGTGGTCTTGCCCCCCAAAGGGTCTCATCCTGAAGGAATGCGAGGCAGAGAGAGTGACAGGAGGGGGTGTCGGTGTGAGGTTGAATGTGGGAGTGCTTTCCCCCTCTTTTCCTACTATCACTCCTCTTCGGCTCCCCCTCCAAAAAATTGAGGTGTGAACACAGCTTGCCACCCACTGGGGGATTGGGGAAGCACAGCTAAAGTCAAAAAATTAATGCCCATGTTCCACAAGAGCTGGGTCCAGTGCGTATCGTGGTGGGGGGTGGGGCAGGGAGGGGGGGAGGGGTTGGTCAAGGAAGCTGGTGGATGGAGGGGAAGGGAAGAGGGACTGGGATCCCCCTCAGTGACAGTGGGGGTCTTGGTCCTGCCTCCAACTGTCCCCCGCCCCGCCATCCACTCCCTTCTTCCAGCCTCCCTTCCTAGCAGAACTGGTCGTCATAGTCCTCCTCCTTCAGCCCCTTGAGCCGCAGCCGGGCAAAGTCCTCAAACACGATGTCGTCGTCTGTGGCATAGCTTGGTGGTAGAGAGGAGGGGGTGAGGTGGGGGCCCCAGACCGCGGCCTCCTCCACCTCCCAGTCCCCTCCCCTCCCAGAGACAGGCACCGGAGCAGCCTTGGGACTGGAGATGTTTGCAGAAGGGACAGAGAAGGGGTGGTAGTTGGCAGCTCATTAGCCTAAGTCCTCTCAATTGGATGCTTCAACCATCCCGCCTCCCAAAGGGAAAAAAACAGGGTAGATCTGAATGTTATAGGAATCTGTCCAGAGAGTCAAAGCTTGAAGGGGTGGGGCCTGAGTCTCTTACTTGGTTTCGAATTCAATGAGGTTGGTGTCCACGGGGGCATCTGTTTCAGGAACAGCTGAGGGGAGGAGAGTCGGGGGGTGGGTGGGTGCTAAAAGGACCAGCTTTCCTCTCTGCTGGCCTTGCTCCAGACCCTCCCTTTGTGGGCTTGGGTGGGTGGCAGGCTCACCTGACTGGGGCCTGGGAAGGGCGATGTGATCATGGGGCTTGGGGTGCATGAGAACAAATGGCAGCTCCACTGAGACGTCCCCGGGGGT
>NW_011494821.1:559250-559691 GCF_000754665.1 Bison bison bison | reverse complement strand
GATAGTGCAGAGCCAGAGGAGACCCCTGCGCCACACCCCCACCCCCAGGCTCCCCCAGCCCAGCACTCACCCGCCTCGAGACACCACCAGCTTCACCTTGACCCTGTAGGACACCAGGATCCCCAGCACCTCCTTGTTGGCACCCTCCTTCACACTGCAATTGGGGGAAGGGGTTGGACCAGAGCCCACTGCTCTGCCCACTGCCCACCCCAGGGCCCCCATGAGGCAGGACTGCAGACACCAGCATGGTCATGTCACGTAAAGTACCCTGCTGTGGTCCTTCTCATCCCTCTCTTAGTAAAAGCTCAAGTCCTTGCAACCCAGCCACCCTGCACTGTCTTGCTCTCCATCAGCCCTCTGACCCCACTTCCGGCTTCCAGGCTGGCCTCCAAGGCTTGCTGTGTGTGGTTGTGTGGAGGGGTGAAATCCAGCCCCTACTTT
>NW_011494821.1:556599-559150 GCF_000754665.1 Bison bison bison | reverse complement strand
TCCCCTAGAGGGCCTGCCTCAGACACCCGGGTGGTCCACCTCAGGGTCTTTGTGCCTGTGGTACCCTCTGCCTGGAGCGCTCCTGCCCTGCACATCCACATTACCTACTCCCTTGGTATCTTCACCCAGAATCCACCTGGATCAGGCCTCCCCATCCCTCCTACCACCCTCCCCTTTTATATCTCCCATGTCGGGCTTGCATTTTCTCCTTAACACCTGTCACTAAACACGCTACATGTTCTGTCCTGTATCTGATTTGTCTGGCCTCCGAGAACGGGAGAGGTGTTTGGGATCTGTTCAGTGACAGAGCCCTGGCCCCGGGGACAGCCGCACAGAACGGGTGTCTAGTTTCCTGCCCTGCAGCCACTGCCCCTCCCCGCCGACTGCCCCTCACATGGTGCTGGACGCCAGGTTGGTGTCCTCGTGCTTGAGCTTCCCATCCAGAGCGAGGCCGCGCTTCTCCCGGTTGTTGCTGAGCAGCGGGGTTATGGTGTACACCTTACAGAACGTGGAACTGGGCGACACCTGGTCACTGCAGGGTGGGGACGAGAGGGAGGCTCTGAGGGGGCCGGCGGGGCAAGGGGGCAGCTCCCACCCGCAGCAGCTTCTCCCCATCACCAGCCCCTCCTCTCTGCGGGCACGGGTCACAAGGGGTAGGTTTTGGCTCAACCTGCTCAAGAAAACGGGCAGCTCAGAGCCACCCTCAGACTGGAGGGAATGCCCTAGTAAGCTGAGGCAGTTTGAGAAGAACCACCCACGCCCCCACGTTCCCAGGGCCCACCCTTCCCAGGGCTGTTTTGCTACTCACTCTTGTTCGACCTGAGCCACGGGGCACTTGTACTGGGCGGTGCTGAAGAGGCAGATGTCGGCGTACTGTCTCACTGTGGGGGGAAGGGACTGGGTGCCAAGCCGCTGGGAATGGGGTACAGACAACCCCCTACCTAGCTCCAGACCCAGGCCCCAGGCTGTCACTGCCTCGGCCCCTCTGAGGACCCGCACTGCCCCTCCATCTCATCCCAGGACAGACAGCCTGAGGTTTTTGAGCCCTGTGGGTCTCCCAAAGTGGGCTCTGTCCTGGGGCTGAGCTGATGCTTGAGGCCACACTGGCAGAAACTGCCCACCACCCCCGACCACCGTAAGGCCCCCTTCCAACCCCCACCTCCTACCAGAGACTTTGATCTTCTTGACAGTCTTGGTGGAGTTATTGGTGACGTGGACATTGACATTGAGGGGCTCCCCATGGTAGTACAGCTTTTGAGGGGAAGGGGTCAGGTTAATTGGGTGTTTTCACTGGTCCTGTTATTAGCATGCCCCCCTCCTCACCCCAGCCACACACACAGGGCTGGGCCTCCTCCCAGCCGGTACCCAAGCCCACCCTCAAAGGTGACCTCCTTTGAAAACATCATCCCGCCCTGTGGTTCCAGCCCTCCCCCCAGGGCCTGCACTGCAGCACGTGTCGCCACCCCACCTCCTTGTCCAGTGAAGCCTCCAGGTGCAGGGACCGGTCAGACATGAGGAAGTGGCGTGTGGTTTCAGCTGAAGGCTGGGGGCCGGGTTTCTCTGGGGCAAACTGCACCTTTCGGATCACCAGACGCACAGAGTTCCTGGGGGCAGGGGGTGAGCGGTGAGAGGGTCAGTCTTCGGAGGGTCAGACACTGGTTCCCACCTTCCACAGGGGTCCGGGTCAGGCCCGAGGGGAGGTTGCTTCCCTCACCGTTTGTGGCTTTTCTCTTCTAGTGATTTGGCGCAGAAGGCTCGAATCTCAAAGTCTACCCCGCAGGCCTCAAGGGGGGTAGAAAAGGTCACATCTTACACAAGGTCCCTGCCACCACTCCCTTCTTTCTGCTTCCCTCGCCTTGGGCAAGGACTCTTGGTCTGAGGAGCCTAGGGCCTGGGTCTCCCTCTGCCTCCCCGAGGCCTAGCTCCGGCCTGGGCTTGGTCTGGGCTGTGCAAGGTGAGCCCTTCTCCCCTCATAGGTCAAGAGCAGGAGGCAGTATCGCACGGGGACAGGGGCCGCGCCCATTCCACAGGGCCACCGCCATGGGGCATATTTCCCTGCCCTGAGTCCCACCCTAATGTCTCCTCAGCACCCCAGCCTGCCTCAGGTGTGCCCCTGGCTCCTGCTGGACACTTTTCCTCCCGTACCTTCCCCGTATCCTCTGGGCCTGGCTGCAGGGTGACGGAGCAGGGCAGGTTCTGGGGTATCTGTGGCAGAGGAAAAGAGTTCAGTTCTTCGAGAAAGTCCCCAAATCTTCCTCCCAATCTCAACTTAAGAGGCTGGAGAAGGACTCCTGGGGATGAGAAAGGAAAACAGAGGGGGGCCCAGGGAAGAGGCAGAGAGGCTAAGAGTGCAGGGTGGCCCTGAAGGGATCTGGGGGTCTAGGGTCCCACAGTGTTATTCCCAGACCTTGTAACAGGTGCTCACCCCTGCCCCCCAACACAGTCCCGGACCCCTTGCTCTACAGAGGGTGGGGGCATCCTCACTGTGAAAAAAAAGGGGTGGGCATGCTGGCCCAGCTTCCTCAGCAGCCGCTCCTGCAGGCGGGGGGGG
>NW_011494821.1:552709-556451 GCF_000754665.1 Bison bison bison | reverse complement strand
TAGCAAGGGAGGGCAAGGCGGGGTGGTCAGGAGCCCCCCTCCTAAAGTCCCCCCAGTTCGTAGCAGCAGCTGCTCCTTCCTCGGCAGCATAGCACCAGCCTGAATCTCACCCCGCTCCTGGCTTTCGACTCGGCTCCCCAGCTGTCTCCTTGGGGCCCGTCTCAGCGCCAGCCCCACCTTCCTGACTCCCTTCCCTCAAGCCCCTGGCCTCGGGGCCGGTACCTTTGCGGTCCTTCAAGTAGTCCGGGTCCACTAGCACCACACCATCTGGGGAAGGGGACACAGGAGTGCAGTTCCTGTCAGGGCCTCTCCATTCCTGGGCCCAAGAACTGCTTCCTGTCTTAGGGGACATGATGCTCCCGTCTGGGCACTCTTACTTACCTACAGGATCCACTTTGTCCAGGTGGTCCACAAAGTCCCGCTTGCCCAGGTACACGGTGAGCTGAGGACGCAGAAGGGTCACAGGAAAACTGGGTAGGGGGCTGGCAGGGCTTCAGAGCCCTCAAAAGTGGCTGCCCTGCCCCTGGGCCTCCCAGGCTGGGGGTCTCTGAAAGAGTTTCTCTGGGTTTTTGTAGGGTTGCAAGAGGAGAGTGGTGGGCTTTCCCCCAACTAGCTGAACTTGAGGCTTTTTAACTGCTCCCTAATACCGGTTCCAGGTGGGTTGGGTGTGTCTGTGTGTCCAGGAGAACCTGGCCCTAGGCAGGTGGTTAGAGAGCCTCACCAGATACCCTCAAGGACCTCGGATAAACAGGCCATAGCCTGGGGGAGGCCTCCTGGCTTGGCCCCTGTGAGGGCTCCAGGCCTGGGCTTCTGGCCCCTCCCCCTGAGTCTCACTTAGGACCCCAGCCTGTCCCCACCCAGCCCTGTGGCTGGCTTAGGCCTTTGCGGCCAGGGGCTTCAGGAGGGAAGGAAGTCGGCTCTTAGCTGTCACAGGAAGTGGGGAGCTTGGGGTTGGGGATCGTCTAGGGGCAGGCCAGGCCTTGTGAGGGCCCAGGGAGGGTTGGGAGGAGAAGCGCTGTGGGAGACTCACCTTGCAGTTAGGACTCGATTTCTTGAAGACCCTAACAAAACAGAAAGGGAAACCCACTGCCTGCCTCAGACTCAGCAGGGACCCCAGTGCCAGGACCTTGTCCCTCCCTGGCCTGAGAAGGCAGAGCTCACCCGAGATTCCCTGGCGGCTTTGGGGCTTTACCCAGCCCTACCCCGTCCCACTTCTCCCCAGAAGGACAGGTAACCACAAGTCCTTAATATTCCCAGCATGGCAGCCCCTCCAAGCTGGTTGCCATGGCAACACCCTTGCTCCACCCTCACTAGTTCCCCTCCTCCCCTGGCAATGGCCTCCGGTTGCCAGAGGAACTGCTCAGGCTCTTCCCAGAGGATCTCCTCCAGGGGGACCTGAATGGGCAGGTTGCAGGTTGTATAAGACCTCTCCCTCTTTCCATCTCTGGTCTCCACCTCCCACAAGAGCTGGAGTACTGGAAAGAGCAATGGCTCTAAATTGATTTCTATTATGGGCAGTTCCTAAGTGTGACCCTACTCTCCATTAACCTCCAACTATCCCTGTCTCTGATCTCAGCAGCTTAAAAGGTTATTTGTCTTTCAAGGCCCAGCTCAGATGTCACCTCCTTTAGAAAGTAGATCCAGCCCCACTCTAGTCACTCCCTTTTTTGGGGTTTCTGTCACACCTTGTTTATGCTTCACCTGTAGTGTGATAGGGCTTCCCAGGTGGTGCTAGTGGTCAAGAACCTGCCTGCCAATGCAGGAGAGGTAAGAGACAAGGGTTCGATCCCTGGGTCAGGAAGATCCCCTGGAGGAGGGCATGGCAACCCACTCCAGTATTCTTGCCTGGAGAATCCCATGGACAGAGGAGCCAGGTGGGCTGCAGGCCGTGGGGTCACAAAGAACTGGACACGACTGAGTGACTTAGCACACATGTAGTGTGATAACATGCAGTTAGCTGTGTATCTGTTTCACGAGACTGTGAGCAGCAGAGGCCTTACCGATTTAGGCATCCCCAGCATAGTTCCAGCCATAAGCCAGACACCATGATGCTTCCTAACATTTATTGGGTGAATGGTTCATGCCCTGTAGCGTTGCAAGTGTTTCGGATGTGTTATCGCATTTAATACTCTTAGCAACCCAGTGATGGAGGTCCTAATATTCCTATTTTACAGGTGAGGAAACTGAAGCCCAGGAGAGGTCAAGTATTTTGCCTGAGGTCACGGAGAGTGTAAATGGTGGAATTCGGGTACAGACAGAGGTACTCTGGCTCTTCATCACTAAATGATTGTACTATCCTGCCTCTGTTCTTGGCATTATGTTTGTTGGAGTGAAGGAGATTTCGCTTTCTGGTTGCTGAAAAGGTCTAAGCCTGGACTCCACCCACTGCTGGGAGGATAGGGAGATGTCTGGCAACCCCTGTGCCCTGGCCACTTGTGGGCCTGTTCTTTGCTGCCCCACCTTACTCCTACCAATCCAGTCTGCCTCAGCAGTGACACCTGGGAAGGGTCCCCAGGTAGTAGAAACTAAAATCCTGCCACCTGGCCCATCCACTGTAACGTCACATGCCCCTTCTTCCCAGAAGGCCAAGCTATCCAAAGACCATAAGGCATAGGGTACAGAGGCCCCCAGGTACCCCCATCCAGGAAAGGAGGGTAGACACTGGTATGGTGGGAACTAGGATAAGCACCCTATCTCTTGTCCCCACCTAGGGGCTGACTGCTGTGGCAGCCTTCAGCTCTCCCTCCCCTTTGCTTCTGGTTTTCCTCTCTGTCCCAGTGTTTCTTCCTATTAGGAGTCCTTGGCAGAGGGTTGGGACAGCCACAGTCCGTTGGACAACTGGAGTGTGGTTCTGGAATAATTGCCCTGAAGCAGCTGCAGGGCACCTGCCCTTTGGATCCTAACCCAGCCAACCTCCTGCCGGCTAGGGAGGAGTAAGCATGTGTACACTGAGGCTGGCCAAGAAGGCGGAGTGTCGGGGTGACCTGAGAGGTGCCCAGTGGGTCGGGGGCAGGGGGGTGCAGCAGAAGCAGATGCCCCATCACACTTCCTGCTATTCTCTCCATTTCCTGTGGCCCAGAATTTGATGGAGGTAGGAGGAATTGTGCCAAGTCAGCAGTCCCCGTGTGGTCCATCTGTCCCCCTCCCTGAACCACATAACGGAAATCTGGGGCCTCCCTCAAGTCAGCGACTTCCCCTTTTGCTGTGTTTAACCCCTAATCCAGGACACCAGTGCTCCCTCTGATCACTTCGCCAGTATCAGTCGACTGGGTGCTCGGGAACCTGTGATTTCCTACTCTATGGTTGGGGAGCTGTGGGGCTGGTAAAATGTTTTGCAGAACAAGTGACAGCTCAGAACCAGGCCCCCCTTTCTGATCCTCTCTGGAGAGAAGCAAATAGCCCCAATCTTTTTCCTCTTTTGCTCCTGCTCCCCAGAGACTCAGGCATTCACCCCCGGAGGTGTTGGGTCACAACAGGAAGTGGATTTTGCTAGAGACCAAAAAAGAGAACTCGGGGTGTCAGTGGAAGGAAGGAGCCTCGATTGCACAGAAAACATCCGGGGAGTGGATGGCGTGCCCTGGGCAGATACAGCCTCCCCTCACTCACGGGAAGAGGGATAAGGCCCAGAATTGGGGAGGGTCGCCAAGCACTCTTTGCTCCCCCAAAATGAAGCTGTTGCTCCTAGCAACCCGGGGGAAAGCAGAAGTTTGGAAGCAGAGCCACCCGACCCTTAGCACCGGTG
>NW_011494821.1:549833-552578 GCF_000754665.1 Bison bison bison | reverse complement strand
CCGTCCCCTCCGGGCCGGCCACCTGCTCATTCCTCCGCCCCTGCAACGCAGGCTGCACCGGAGAACCCAGTCGTCCGGCCCCCCACATCTCTGCGAAAACCCCGATGCAGGTTTCTTGATATTCAGCCCTCGCTTTCTGCAGGGGCTGTGGCATGCCTTCCCCTCATTATCCTCGAGGACCTAGGCGTGCGGCCCCGGATGGCTGTCCCCTAGGGACCCAGGCGTCCGGCCCCCGGATTCTCTCCCCGGTGTTCCTGCCTGGGGACCGTCCCGGCACCCGCCCGGTGCCGCCGCCCACGTCCCGCCGAATGGCCCCACCTCTCTTACCTGGTCCCGGGTTTCTCCCCCATGGTGCGCGCGCCCGCCGCCCGCCCGGTTCGCGGATAGCTCACAGCCTCCTAGCCCGCTGCCAGGTCCCTGCTCCTCCCCGCGCCACTGCGCACGCGCGCCCCCGCGCGCTCTCCACTACCCCCGCCTCTCCTTCCCCCCTCCCAACTTGGATCTGGGGAATGGAGTGCAGATGCGTCAGCCCGGATCGCGCGCGCCACGGCACTGCCCTCCCTCTCCTCACAGGCACGCGCGCTGATTGGCTCCGCCCGCCCCCCTCCGC
Organism: Bison bison bison; assembly: GCF_000754665.1. Classification (NCBI taxonomy): domain Eukaryota; kingdom Metazoa; phylum Chordata; class Mammalia; order Artiodactyla; family Bovidae; genus Bison; species Bison bison. The sequence continues at coordinate 551,968 of NW_011494821.1, read as the reverse complement.
CCTCCATCCCCACCCCTGCCGAGGGATCCCTCCCCGCGCGCGGTCTCTACACCCTGCTCCTCCCGCCCATCTCTCCGCCCCTCCGCACCAGTTTAGGAACTGACTGGGCACCCTCAAAAGAAGGCGCCCGCCTTCCAGGAGATTAAAGCATTCTGATTGGCTCCCTGCATCAAGCACCCTGCAGGGGTTCCCTCCCCTTTGTTTGCTTTCTCGGTGGCATTGGAGGCTACGGGGGTGGTGGGGGCGGTGGGTGAGCTCTAACACAGTCTAGGAAGGAGGATAAGGGGATGCACAGGTGGGTGGGCGGTTCCAGTTGCGTGATGCTCGCCTATTGCGCGCCGCTCACCCCAGAGCTTGTAGCTGTCTTTGGCCCTCCTTCCCACTTCTTTATTGTGGTGTGTCAGCTCCCTCTGGTGTCTCTCTTTGATCTTCGCAGGGTTACTTCTAAATTCTCTACTATTCTCCATCCATTCATCCAAGTTAACATCCATTCATGCATACATCCATCCATACATCTATCCATGTCTATTTTGTGCTAATCACTATACTAGGCAATGGGAACTCAGACATGAATTAACATCGCCCCTGCCTTCCTCGTATGGTTGAGGAGACATATGAAGAGGTATTATGATTCCAGGAATGCTATAATAGAGGTATGACTCAGAAGACAAAGTGACTCCAAGAGCTTGGCTGGGGGAGGGATGGAGGCAGTGCAGGCTGTCCAGAGGAGGGGACATTTGAGGATAATCTTTCTGAAGGGTGGGCAGAAGTTGAGAAATGGTATTTCAAAGAGAGAGAAGAGCAAGGCACATCCTATAATGAGGTGTCTGTGGGGGTAGAGGGCAGGAGACAGAAGGCTGAAGAGGATGACTGGAACAGAGTGTGAAGGATTTTGTATAGCAGGTAAAGGAATGAGGCTTCCTAGGTGATGGAGTGGTAAAGAATCCGCTTACCAATGCAGGAGATGTGGGTTTGATCCCTGGGTCGGGAAGATCCCCTGGAGTAGGAAATGACAACCCACTCCAGTATTCTTGCCTGGAAAATCCCATGGACAGAGAAGCCTGGCAGGCTACAGTCCATGAGGTCGAAAAAGAGTCAGACATGACTGAGCAGGAGCACCTCAGCAGCTAAAGAAAAGAGCCAGGAGCCTCCCCTGCAGGAGGACACGTGGATCCAGTAGTGGATCCGCTCTTTAAGGCAAGAAGTGGAGTGGCATGATGAGACTTCTCCTTTCGGAAGATAATTCTGGGCAGTGTGGAGGGTGAAGGGAGTGAGGCACACTGTCATAGACTGAAACTAATCAGGGAGAGAAGATGAACAATAGAATGGAAGGGAGAAGGGGGACCAGGCTGAAGAGTCATTTCTAGGGCAAAATTGAATAGACTGGGGAAGGATGATGAATGATGGACATTTTGGACTTAAGAAGCTAAGGTATTCTCCTTCTTCCATCTGTTTTCCCATATTCCCTCATCTTCACCAAATGAACTGACTTCATTCTTCTCCACTTTTCTGTGCAACAAAAAGTAATGTACACAAGTTTCTGAGATAATCTTTAAGGTCAAATGCAGGCCTTACCAGCTGCCCCCTCCCACCTCCAGTTCTCCTAGCCTTCTAAGCTCACCTTTCACCCTCTTCAAACTTTAGCTGGTACATTTCTTTTCGACTCGTGAATCATTTATGTCAAAGGGTCATGACCAGAAGGTAATGAGATCTATACTGCTACATATCTAAAGTGATTTTGGAACTGAAAGGCTGTGATTTGCATGGCATTACAGCTACTGTATTAAAAAAAATACTAACGTAAAGACAACTTTCAGTTCAGTTGTCGTTCAGTCGTGTCCGAATCTGCCACCCGGTGGACTGCAGCTCGCCAGGGCTCCCTGTCCATCACCACCTCCCAGAGTTCACTCAAACTCATGTCCATTGAGTCAATGATGCCATCCAACTATCTCATCCTCTGTCGTCCCCTTCTCCCCCTGCCTTCAATCTTTCCCAGCATCAGGGTCTTTTCAAATGAGTCAGCTCTTCCCATCAGGTGGCCAAAGTATTGGAGTTTCAGCTTCAACATCAGTCCTTCCAGTGAATATTCAGGACTGATTTCCTTTAGGATGGACTGGTTGGATTTCCTTGCAGTT
>NW_011494821.1:546689-549733 GCF_000754665.1 Bison bison bison | reverse complement strand
TGAAGAGTCTTCTCCAACACCACAGTTCAAAAGCATCAATTCTTCAGCACTCAGCTTTCATTATAGTCCAACTCTCACATCCATACATGACTACTGGAAAAACCATAGCCTTGACTAGATGGACCTTTGTTGGCAAAGTAATGTCTCTGCTTTTTAATATTCTGTCTAGGTTGGTCATAACTTTTCTCCCAAGGAGTAAGCATCTTTTAATTTCATGGCTGCAGTCACCATCTGCAGTGATTTTGGAACCCCCCAAAATAAAGTCTGCCACTGTTTCCACTGTTTCTCCATCTCTTTGCCATGAAGTGATGGGACCAGATGCCATGATCTTTGTTTTCTGAATATTGAGCTTTAAGCCAGCTTTTTCACTCTTCTCTTTCACTTTCATCAAGAGGCTCTTTAGTTCTTCTTCACTTTCTGCCATAAGGGTAGTGTCATCTGCATATCTGAGGTTATTGATATTTCTCCCAGCAATCTTGATTCCAGCTTGTGCTTCTTCCAGCCCAACGTTTCTCATGATGTACTCTGCATATAAGTTAAATAAGCAGGGTGACAATATACAGCCTTGACGTACTCCTTTTCCTATTTGGAACCAGTCTGTTGTTCCATGTCCAGTTCTAACTGTTGCTTCCTGATCTGCATACAGATTTCTCAAGAGGCAGGTCAGGTGGTCTGGTATTCCTATCTCGTTCAGAATTTTCCACAGTTTATTGTGATCCACAATAAACTTTGGCTTTGGCATAGACAATAAAGCAGAAATAGATGTTTTTCTGGAACTCTCTTGCTTTTTCCATGATCCAACGGATTTTGGCAATTGGATCTCTGATTCCTCTGCCTTTTCTAAATCCAGCTTGAACATCTGGAAGTTCATGGTTCACATACTGTTGAAGCCTGGCTTGGAGAATTTTGAGCATTACTCTACTAGCCTGTGAGATGAGTGCAATTGTGTGGTAGTTTGAGCATTCTTTAGCATTGCCTTTCTTAGGGATTGGAATGAAAACTGACGTTTTTCAGTCCTGTGGCCACTGCTGAGTTTTCCAAACTTGCTGGCACATTGAGTGCAGCACTTTCACAGCATCATCTTTCAGAATTTGAAATAACTCAACTGGAATTCCATCACCTCCACTAGCTTTGTTTGTAGTGATACTTCTAAGGCCCACTTGACTTCACATTCCAGGATGTGTGGCTCTAGGTGAGTGATCACACCTTCGTGATTACCTGGGTCATGAAGATCTTTTTTGTACAGTTCTTCTGTGCATTCTTGCCACCTCTTCTTAATATTGTCTGCTTCTGTTAGGTCCATACCATTTCTGTCTTTTATTGAGCCCATCTTTGCATGACACGTTCCCTTTAGGAAGATATTAAAGAAGGCCAGAAAAAATGAAAGAGTTATACCATATAATGGTGGTGGGAAAAACCATCATTTTATAGAGACATCATTTTCCCTCATATTGTCTGTAAGTATAATGCCATATCAAAATAACAATGAGACTTTTTTTGAAGGGAACCGAATTTTAAACATAATAAAAAGAATCAACTTTCAAGTGTAGTCAGGAAAATTCTGAAAAACTGGAGTAGAGTGGGCATTTGTCTTACAAGTTTATTATGTTATGATAATTAAAATAGTGTTATGGGTGCAATCATAATAAATATATCCGTGAAACAGAATAGTGTCCAGATACAGACCCATGTGGGGGGCTTCCTCCATTGCTCAGTGGTAAAGAATCCACCTGCAGTGCAGGGACTCAGGTTGGATCCTTGGGTGGGGAAGATCCCCTGGAGGAGAGCATGGCAACCTACTCCAGTTTTCTTGCTGGGAAAATCCCATGGACAGAGGAGCCTGGCTGGCTGTGGTCCCTGGGGTCACAAAGAGTGCATGACTGGAAGGACTGAAGCAACTGAGCGTGCACACACAGTCTAACATGGTGTTACTTCAAGCCCGTGGAGAACTAATGGCAGATTCACTAGATAGAGTTGGGACAGTTGGCTATCCATTTAGGGAAAAAAGTTATATACTTCGCATACCTTAAAGTAAATTCGAAGCAGCTTAAGGCCTAAATGCACGGAATGAAACTATTATAAAATAAACTCTGTATTTATGTGTTTGTGCGTAGGCTAATATTAGGAAAGTATGCCCATTACTGGGGTAAAGACTTAGGTGGAGGGTTCAGTTCAGTTCAGTTCAGTTGCTCAGTCGTGTCTGACTCCTTGTGACCCCATGAACCACAGCACACCAGGCTCCCCTGTCCATCACCAACTCCCAGAGTCCACCCAAACCCATGTCCATCGAGTCGGTGATGCCATCCAATCATCTCATCTTCTGTCGTCCCCTTCTCCTCCTGCCCTCAATCTTTCCCAGCATCAGGGTCTTTTCAAATGAGTCAGCTCTTTGCATCAGGTGGCCAAAGTGGTCCACTGGAGAAGGGAATAGCACACCACTTCAGTATTCTTGCCTTGAGAACCCCATGAACAGTATGAAAACGTGGAGGGTGAGTTCCTTTTTTTTTTTTTAACTTTATGCCCTCTTTGTTTGAATTTGTTTTGCAAGGCGACTGTATTGTATCATTTCTCTCGTTGTAAATGTAGTTAACAATGTCTATGATTTCAGTCAAGGAGACAAGTTCCTTAGGTAGCAGTGATGTCTGGATGGAAAGTGTCCAGAAGCTCCGTTGCATTAAAGGTTAGCTTTTGGATTCTGGCGCCTTTAGTCTTGACCACGTGTTCTTTAAGCCCCACGGCCCGCCCCGAGCCGGTCCTCTACCCGGCCCATCTGCCCGGCCTTGGGTCCTGGCACTTCCACGCCGCACATGCTCACTCTCAGCAGGCGCGCGGAGTCCAATGCGCAGGACCAGGGCCCCCTCCTCACGACCCCTCCCCTCGAGGCATCCGTCGCGGTGTGTTTGCGTCATCGCGCCACGCCACCACTAGAGCCCAGTTGAAGATGGCGGCAGCCGTTCTCAGTGGGCCTTCTGCGGGTTCCGCGGCTGCGGTTCCCGGCGGGCCCGGGAGTCTCTCGGCGGTGGGCTCGGGTCCACGTCTCCGCC
>NW_011494821.1:543171-546589 GCF_000754665.1 Bison bison bison | reverse complement strand
GAGAGCGTGTCGGGGTTGCTGCAGCCGCGAACGGGGTCCGCTGTTGCTCCCGTGCATCCCCCAGCCCGCTCGGCCCCACATTTGCCGGGGCTCATGTGCTTATTGCGGCTACATGGGACGGTGGGCGGGGCCCAGGTGAGTCCGTAGACCGCAGGACCGCGGCCCTGTTGGTTGGCTCAGCTTATTTTGCGCCGGGGTCTTATTGCACTGTAGCTGCATGCAGTGGCGGGTAGAGGGAAGGAGAGCTGGGGTCAGAAGGCGGATCCAGGTATCTGGACGCGATTCACTCCCTTCTTTGTCAGCCTTGAGTAGAACAAACTCAAGGAAGAGGAGGGACCTCGTTTTCTCTGTTGCTAGGTTATCGGTAGACGCTTATGAATGGGTTCGATCTCAGGCCCGCTCACGTACTAGATGTATGATCTTTAGCTTCTTTTTCCTTCGGTAGTATCTGTTTTGGGGATTGTTTCGACTGAGTGAATAGATGTATTCAGCAAATACTTACTGAGCTCTTACTGAGGGCCATATCCTGAGCGCTCCAGTTACAGATGCGATGGCAATGAACAAAATGTTATGAAACACTGTGAGAATTGTACAGTGGTATACAATAATTCCATACAATTGTATAGAATTGTATAGCCCTCTTATCTAATCTGGAACACTGAGAGATTTTTCTGAGGTACCAGAGTTTAAGCTGAGATCCTCAAGGATGAGTAGGGGGTTTGGTAGGGGAAGAAAGCGGAAGAGGCAGTTCGGTCAGCGTAAAGCTTCCGTGGGAAGGTCCTTTGGTAGGAACTGAAAAGAAGGGCGTGGTGCTTGGGGTTAGAGATGGAGAGGAAGAGAGTGGGTGCGATGAGGTGGGTAGTCTGTGGACAGGTCACGCAGCACTTTGTAGACTAGCTTAGAAGGTTCTTTGGATTGTACAGAGTAGAACCTAACATCCATTCAGTGATGTAAGCTTGAAACCCAGATGTCATTCTAGACACTTTCGTCTTGCTCAAACACCTCTTTATGCAGTCTGTTAAGTCCTTTTGATTTTATCCTTTATGTAGCTTTCCATATCCTTTCCATATCTTTCCCATTGCCCCCATACTGGCTTGAACCCCCATTATCTGACTGAGATACTAATAAGACATAACTGTCTAACCTATGATAGGTTCACTTTTAATATTATCTGCTGTGCTTCATCTTTCTCCCCCTTACCCTCCCCCAAATTCTACCATCCTTTAAGACTCAGGTACATGAGGTCTTCCTTGTCCCACCTTTGTTACTCGGACCTTCCCAGCTGTGTGCTTCCTTCCAGGAAGAGGCTTGTCACAACCTGCTGGGTGTTTCAATGATCTTTGAAATAATAATAATAATCTAGCCCCAAATTTATCAGCGATGACCTCATTTATTTATATTAACATTAGTCCTCTTTGAGGGTGACAGGACTGTGCCTCTGGTAGCTCAGCCCAGTGGTTCATGTGGTTCCTAAGTGTTCCTGAAATATTATCACCTCTTCTGCCTGTAAATGTGTGATTTCCTTCATCATCTCTTTCAAGTCTTCCCCTTCTCCCTCAGGGTGAACTACATGAACTTAATGTCTTGCTTATATTCTTTTTAAGTGTCTGAAGTCTAGAAACATTGATTTTTAATTGAAGTATAGTTGATTTACAGTGTATCAATTTATGCTGTACAGCAGAGTGACTCAGTTACATACACATTCTTTGTTATATCCCAGAATGTTGAATATGGTTTCCTGTGCTACACAGTAGGACCTTGTCTATCCAGCCTATATGTAATAGTTTGCATCTACTAGTCCCAAACTCCCAGCCCATCCCTTCCCTACCCTCCGTTCCCTTAGAAGTATTTTGAGTGAAGAAGCTAAGGGTGTTGTTGAACACCCCTTTATTATTGCCTGTATTATATTTTGGGGTATATCTTGCCTTGAATTTTTTTCTACTTGTGTTGTGTTACATTGCATTCTCAGTATGGGGAACCATGTGGTGGGTTTCCTTCACTTCCCTGTAGATTTTCATTCAACGGACATTTACTGTTACGTAGCTACTTATCCAGAGAAGGCAATGGCACCCCACTCCAGTACTCTTGCCTGGAAAATCCCATTGATGGAGGACCCTGGTAGGCTGCAGTCCATGGGGTCACTAAGAGTCGGACACGACTGAGCGATTTCACTTTAACTTTTCACTTTCATGCATTGGAGAAGGAAATGGCAACCCACTCCAGTGTTCTTGCCTGGAGAATCCCAGGGACGGGCGAGCCTGGTGGGCTGCCGTCTATGGGGTCGCACAGAGTCGGACATGACTAAAGCGACTTAGCAGTAGCAGCAGCAGCTACTTATCCAGGTAGATAAGTAAGATACTATTGTTTTCCTTGGAGAATTTCTAGTTGAGATGAGAATTGAGGGTAAGTAAATAGGCCTGGAGCTTGAGAGACAAAGCGATCCATTGATTGACGCATCCGTCTGCTTAAATCACCAACTTTGTTTTCCCACACGTACTGTAAACTCAGTAGTTCCAGAATGGAACTAACCTTAGCTCACAATTTCTGGCTTGCGTCCTAGCGACTGGTCTCCTAACTGATCTTGCTCTCAGTCTTGCTCTTTTAATCCATTTCCCAGAGCTGATCCTGTTTCTTGCCTCTTAAAATCTTTAAGCACCTGGACTTTCCTGACTCCGCCTTTGCACTTACTGTCCTCTGCTTGGAAACCCTCCCTGAGCTGCTTCTCCATTCCCCACCCCAGCCCCAATCCCCCACATCTTTTCAACTTAATGTTTGTCACTGCCTTTCGGAAACCTTTCCAAACTACCTATGATTGGCTACTCTTTATTACACCATATTGAAATTATATATTCATTTTTCATATACACTTAGTACCCACACAACTGGGCTTTGAATGGAGTATTATTCGGCCATAAAAAGGAATGCATTTGAGTCAATTCTAATGAGATAGATGAACCTAAAACCTATTATACCGGGTGAAGTAAGTCAGAAAGAGAAAAATATCACATTCTAATGCATATATATGGAATCTAGAAAAATGGTACTGAAGAATTTATTTACAAGGCAGCAATGGAGAAGCAAACATAGAGAATAGACTTATGGACATGGGGCGAGGGGAAGGGAGGGAGAGATGTGTGGAAACTTATATTACCATATGTAAAATAGATAGCCAAGGGAATTTGCTGTATGGCTCAGGAAACGCAACCTGGGGCTCTGTATCTACCTAGAGGGGTGGGGTGGGGTGGGGGAGTGAGATGGGAGGGAGTGTCACTCACTGTTACCTCTTGACTGTTTCACTTCCTTGTCGGCTCTTCTTATGAAGTTCAAAAGGGACAGGATATATGTAATACTTACGGCTGATTCATGTTGAGATTTGACAGAAAACAAAATTCTGTAAAGCAGTTGTCCTTCAATTAAA
>NW_011494821.1:542791-542993 GCF_000754665.1 Bison bison bison | reverse complement strand
CTAGTTGCGCTGAGCAGGCTTCTCATTGTGCTGGCTTCTTTTATTGTGGAGCACGGGCTCTAGAGCTCATGGGCTTTAGTAGTTGTGGCAAACGGGCTTAGTTGTCCTGTGGCACGTCGGGGCCTGTGAAATCTTGCCGGATCAGGGATCGAACCCGTGTCCCCTGCATTGGCAGGCAGATTCTTAACCACTGGACCACCGT
>NW_011494821.1:540115-542691 GCF_000754665.1 Bison bison bison | reverse complement strand
CCACCGTAGAAGTTCAAGAAAATTGTGTCTTGAACCACCCCTATCTTTGCTGTCTCTGTCACCCAGATCTAACAGCGAACATTTTGCTCATCTTGTTTCATTCCCACTTTCCCAGCTCTGGCTCCAACCTCCCCTGCCCTCGGAGCATTTTAAAGCACATCCCACGTCTCATTTCCCTTATAATTGCACATACTTCAAAGGATAGAGTGTCTTGTTCCACCTTGTATCCCTAGGCTTTGTATTGTCCCATTCTCTAGCCAGTAGTCAATGATCTTTTAAAAAATATCACCAAGATTACAGCATTCTCCTGCTTAAAACCATGCAGTTACTTATTGCACCAAGCCTTACATAGTGTCACCTCTTGACCTCCTTTGACACGACTCCTGGCCTGTCTTCACTGGACTCCAGCCACCCAGGCTGACCTTTTTTCTGCAGCAGCTGAGGCCACGGCTCCTCACATCCTTCACCCTGCTGAGAATCTCCTGGGAAAGTGAGCTGCGTGTTTAGGTCCCAGTTCCCTGCCACCAGTTCAGAGGAGTCATTCCTGAGCACCGAGCATACGGTGGTCCTTCTTATTTCCATCATTTTCTGTCACATTGTTCTGTTTTGATTATTTTGTAGTGTTTATCACTATTTTAAAAAATTTATTCTCTGCCATGTTCTCTCTTCTCACCCTGTTTAAATTCCGTTATACTTCCTTCGTTGCCCTTCTCCCTTCATTGTACTTGGCTGACAGCACCCCGACTGTGTTAAATCCAGCTCTTGTTTATTTGGTGCCTGCACCTGCGCAGCTCAATGTAGCTGAAAAAGAGCATGTGTCCTGATTGGCTGGTCTCATTTTAAATTCAAGGCCATCAGCATCTCAAGTGAACTCTTGCTGCTGCCTAGCAGTCGTGTTAGATTTCTTTCCTCTGCAGCCTCTGATGACTTCTCTCCATCCTCACTCTTAGCTGATGGCATCACTTCCTGTTTCACTGAGAAAAGAACAGCGGGATGGGAATTTGCATCGGTGCTGCCGCCACGACGTCCGCCAGCTTACCCATGTCTGTGCCCTGTGCTCTGCTGCCCCTGCCGTTATTAGGGGTGAGCTGGTCCACGCCCGTCCTAAGGCCAGGCTCCTCTCTCCACTTAGGCAAGTTCACTGCTTCATCATCAGCTTTTCCCTGTTAAGTTGTTTTCATCAGTGTATAGCTCAACACTGCTTTTAAAAAAGTCCCCCTCCAGCTCCTGCCCCATTTCTCTACTTCTCTTTATGGCAAAACTCCTCAGAAGAGTTGTTTGCACTTGTACTTTCTCCCATTCTTCTTTAAAAAAAAAAAAATTGCTTTGAAAATGATGTGTCATTTATAGAGAATTTGAAGGAATATACACTTCACCCAGATTCCTTGAATGTCAGCATTTTAAATGCATATTTATCATTCTCTGTGCATATTTTTCTAGGACCATAAAGGAGGAAGTTGGAGATTGGATGCCCTTCTGTTTCCTTAAAAACAACATTCCCTTACCTGACCACATTCCATCATGAAACTCAGAAAAATCTGTGTTGATACAATCTTATTCCAGTTTTTTCAGTTGTGCAAAAGTGTCCTTTATAGTAAGAGAAACATTTCTTACGATCTTAACATTTAGAACTTTAAGGACAGGTTGGTTGTCTGTCCCTCGGGTTGGTTTGTCTGCTGTTTTCTGATGATTTTTGGCAGGTACTGCAGAAACAATATGTGACATTCCTGTTAGATTTTACAGGAGCACATAATGTCCCTTTGTCCCATTACTGGTGGTGGTAACTTTGATCATGGGCTAAGGTAATAGTTGCCACGTATCTTCATTATGAAGTTATGATTTATTCCTGTGGGGAGATTGTGTATTTTTGTGTCGTTACCCTTTTACCCACTTGTCCATTAAAGGTAGTTGCTCCCTGTTTCCCCACCAAACACCTCTCTGCCCTTCAGCCCTGCTGCTGCTGCTAAGTCACTTCAGTCGTGTCTGACTCTGTGCGACCCCATAGACAGCAGCCCACCAGGCTGCACCGTCCCTGGGATTCTCCAGGCAAGAACACCAGAGTGGGTTTCCATTTCCTTCTCCAGTGCATGAAAGTGAAAAGGGAAAGTGAAGTTGCTCAGTTGTGTCCGACTCTTAGTGACCCCATGGACTGCAGCCCACCAGGCTCCTTCTGGTGGGCTGGTGGGCTCTCATCCATGGGATTTTCCAGGCAAGAGTACTGGAGTGGGGTGCCATTGCCTTCTCCCGCCCTTCAGCCCTAGGCAACTGCAATTTTTTTTTTTTTCTATAGGTTTGCCTACTCTGACCATTTCATGGAAGTGAATCATAGAACATGTGGCTTTTGGGGTCTGACTTCTTTCCCTTAGCGTAATGTTTTTAAGGTTCATTCTTGTCTCAGAACTTCATTCCTTTTTATGACCAAGTAATATTCCATTGTGTGGATATACTTCATTTTGTTTATCCAATCATGGCTGATAGACATTTGGGTTCTTTCCACTTTCTGGCTGTTACGAGTAATGCTGCTATGAATGTTTGTGTGCGAGTTCTTTTTTTTTTTTTTTTTTTTTTTATTTTTT
>NW_011494821.1:531293-540015 GCF_000754665.1 Bison bison bison | reverse complement strand
AATCATGGCTGATAGACATTTGGGTTCTTTCCACTTTCTGGCTGTTACGAGTAATGCTGCTATGAATGTTTGTGTGCGAGTTCTTTTTTTTTTTTTTTTTTTAATTATTTATTTATTTTTGGCTGTGCTAGGTCTTTGCTGTGTGGGCTTTCTTTTTAGTTGCAGAAAGCAGGGGCTACTCTTGAGTTACAGTGCGCAGGCTTCTCATTGCAGGGGCTTCTTTTGTTGCGGAGCACAGGCTCTAGTGGGTGGGCTTCGGTAGTTGCTGTTTCTGGGCTTTGGAACGGAGGCTCAATACTTGTGGCACATGGGCTTAGTTGCTCCGAGGCATGTGGGATCTTCCCGGATCAGGGACTGAACCTGTGTGCCCTGCACTGGCAGGCGGTTTCTTTACCATTGAGCCACCAGGGAAGCCCCGTGTATGAGTTCTGATGAGAATATATGTTTTCATTTCTCTTGGGCATATACTTCAGAGTGGAATTGTTGGGTCATACGTAAAAGATGTTTAACCTTTGAGGAGCTGCTTGACTGTTTTCTGAAGTGGCTACACCATTTTCTATTCCTGTCAGTGCTTGTGAGTGTATCAGGACATCTTGTTCTCAACTTTCCTCCACTCAGGTGGCCTGACGGAAGGCCCCGGGCCCGCGCCACATGAAGTGCCGTCTGCCTGCCCTACTCCAGGCTCTCCTTGCCTTCCTCAGTTGACTTTATTTTCCTCTTAGCACCAGGCACCATCCAACATGCTTTTTCTTATTTGGTCACTTGTTGATTTTCTGCATCCTCTAACTAGAATATAAGCTCTCTAGCACCTCAAACAATGTCTCACATGAAATAGGTAAATAAATATTGTTAAGGAAATAGGTAAATAAATATTGTTAATCAACACTTCCCTTCATGAGAACCAGGGACATTATTTCTTTTACTCAGCTCTGGATTCCTTCATCTGACTCAGTGTATAAGATGTGTTTGTTGAGAGAATGAGTGAAGATAACGGTTAGGAAGATAACAGGCCTGTCAGAGGAGGCTGGCCCTTCAGAGGGTGGAGAGGTTACTTGTGGGGGCCCTGAAGAGGGGACCTCTTTCAGGGCTCCCAGGATGTGTGGGAAGGAGGTTCTGGCTGACTTGTCTGTGGGCATTAGCGGCTCAAAGGAAGCCAGACCAGGAGGAGGATTTGGGGTGAAGGAGTCAGGGGTCGTGAGTTCCATGTCCAGTCAGTGTGCATTTAGGGGTGCCCCTCTGTGCTCAGCGCTGTCCTGGGAGACACAGGGGCAGGAGCCTGTCTTTGAAGTCTGGCCGACAGGCTGAGTCAAACTGACTAGCCCTCTGCGTAGCCCTAATTTGCTGGGTGGGTAGTGGGGGCGGCCAGGTGAGATGTGACTTGAGGAAAGCCCACGGGACAGGCTGCTGTGTGCCCCCTACTGAAAATAGGGCGGAGGCTGAAGGCGTTGAGGGGAATGGTCTCCAGGCCATACTGGAGGTGTGACTTAGAACAGGCTCTGGAAGGGCTGGGGCAGGGGCGGGCTTGGAGAAATCCTATGTCTTTAGCATCCTGTTCCTGACTGTTTTCTTTCCTCCAGAACCTTTCAGCTGTTGGGGCGTTGGTGGGTCTCAGTAATGCTCGTCTCGGTTCTATCAAAACTCGGTAAGTCTCTAGCCCTGTTTTTTCTTCAGGGGGGATGTTTCTTTAGGAAGAGGGCCATCCATCTGTCCATCCATCATCACCACCCTGTGGAGCCAGGAGGTTTCTCCATTGCCAAGGTGGAGAGTTTGATTCTTTTCGTGAGCTCACTTGCATTGAACCCCACCTATGGCGGCTTCCAAGAGTCCCTCGCCCCACCTTCTGTCCCCTTCTTCCCTTGCCGCCCATGCCTCACTCCCAAGTCCTCGAGTATCTCGGGAATGAGAAGCTGCTGTGGATCTGGAGTCAGGTCTCACTCTGGCCAGTGAGAGTAAGAGGGCGTTGAATGGCTTTCTCTGCAGTCTAGCCGCCTCTCCTGTGTCGTCACTCAGCTCTGTCTTACCAGGTTTGAGGGCCTGTGTCTGCTGTCGCTGCTGGTGGGGGAGAGCCCCACGGAGATGTTCCAGCAGCACTGCGTCTCCTGGCTGCGCAGCATCCAGCAGATCTTGCAGGTAAGTCCACCGCCTGGCACTCCCCGCCTCTGCCCCAGCCACGCCCTGGTCTCCATTCAGACGCAGCGCGACATCTTTGTGGGGGAGACTTTCAGTTCCGAGGGCAGGTTCTTTCTAGCAGGATAAGCTGCAAATAGATACATGCTTTTAAAGATTTTGTTATTTTTATCCACTGGGTTATTTTAATTCACCTGACCTTACACACACTCACTGTGACCTCTGACTGTTTCACTTCCTTGTGAGCTCTTCTAATGAGTGACGTCTCTGAAGCTCCTTTCTCCAGGTGTTGGATTTTTAGAATTTATTTATTTAAAGTATTTTTATTGTTTTGGCTGTGCACCATGTGGCTCATGGGAATCTTAGTTCTCCAGCCAGGGACTAAACCCACACACTCGGCCATGAAAGCTCAGAGTCCTAAACACTGGACTGCCAGAGAATTCCCCAATTTTTTTTTCCCTACTTCTCTCTTCCTCTTTTTTTTAATTAATTTTAATTGGAGGCTAATTACTTTACAGTATTGTGGTTTTTGCCATATGTCAACATGAATCAGCCATGGATCTCTTCCTCTTTTAACATTTAAATTTGTTTCTATGTTTACATCCTTTGATGACATCCCCACTTAGTTCTTCCACAAGCGTGTTCTGGGCACCTATGGCAGGCTGTGTGCTGAGTTGTGGAGAGATGGTAGGAGATGCAGCTGGACCCTGCTTTCATGGTATTTAGAGTCTCTTGCAGGGGTTGGGAAACTTTGTAGGTGTTTCCAGATAGTACAATGTTATAGGTTTTACAAACCATATATGGTTTCTGGTTGGTTTTTTTTTTTTTGGCTGTGCTGCATAGGCTGTGAGATCTTAGTTCCCCTGCTGCTGCAGTTGTGTCTGACTCTGCGATCCCATAGATGGCACCCCACTAGGCTCCCCCGTCCCTGGGATTCTCCAGGCAAGAACACTGGAGTGGGTTGCCATTTCCTTCTCCAGTGCACGGAAGTGAAAAGTGAAAGTGAAGTCGCTCAGTTGTGTCGGACTCTAGGGACCCCATGGACTGCAGCCTACCAGGCTCCTCCTTCCATGGGATTTTCTAGGCAAAAGTACTGGAGTGGGTGCCATTGCCTTCTCCGCTTAGTTCCCCTACCGGGGGTCAAACCTGAGCCCCCTACAGCGGAAGCGAGGAGTCCTTCCACTGGACAGCCAGAAATTCCCATGGTTTCTGTTGCTGAGTGTTCCTTTGTTGGTTTGTTTTCCAACCCTTTCAAAAATGTAATAACCATTCTTAGCCTGTGGGCACCCACAGGCCAGAGTTTGCTGACCTGTGTTCTAGTGGAAGAGAATAATTATACAATGAATGTGAAGAACTAAACTGTGGTAGGTGCTCTGGAGGTAAAGAAAAAATATAGTTCTCTGAAAGCATGTTAACGAGAGACTCTGAGCCAGACCAGAGTGGTGTGGGTGTAGCGATCAGGGTCAGTGGTTCAGGGAGGGCTTTTCTGCTCTGATTAGTAGGAGTACATTGGGCTGAGAAAGTTTTCGAAGTGTTCTAAGTGTGCAAAAGCCCTGAGAGAAAAGGCGTTTGACTCATTTGAAGAATTTTAAGCAGGCGGGTGTGGCAGGGGTTGACGAGATGCATCTCGGGAAGTAGGTAGACGGGGACTAGGCCGTGTGTGGTGGTGTAGGCATATTAAGAAATTCGGTGTTTATTCTTGGAACAGCGGGAATTCATGGAAGGTTTTAAGCAGAGGGAAGGAGGTAGTGTTGGTGGTGGTGGTGATGTGAGCAAATTTTCATTTGGAAACGCCGCTCTGGCCACTGTGTGGAGACAGGATTAGAACGGAGCCAGAATGGCGGCAGAAAGCGGAGCAGTGGATACTGAAGCCAGATTGCCCTGGGGTGAGCAGTGAGTGGGAGAAGGCATGGGATTGGGGAAGATAAGACAATCCTGTCAAGACATCTGGCTCCACTGGTAGGGCAGAGAAGCTCGGCAACACCTGAAATCGGGCACATGGAGCCCGGGCTCAGGCGAGGATTTTCAGGGTGGGAGAGATGCTTAGGATGGGAACAGGCACAGATGCCAGCAGGAGGAATCCTTCTGAGGGGGCTGGAGACGGGGGGCTAGTTAACAGTGTGAGGTGGTCCTGAGAGGAAGGGGTCGGGGCGGGGGGGGTTGTCCTCAGACGGGAAGCCAAGATGCAGTTTTCAGTTTGGTGGTGGGAAGCTGAGAGAGTTCCCATCTCTGGGCTTCAGGCTTCTCTGAAATCGTAGGTCAGGTTACACAAAAGTGACGGTGCCGGAGAAGAGCTGAGCAGCGGAGGGAGCTAACCAGTGAGAGACGCAGTAGGCGTGCCAGACGGTGTTGGGGCCCGTTTGTGGCTGGTAGACCCACCGAGCCTGACTTCTCACAAGGGTTCTTGTTTGTTTCATTGACATGTGGCCACTGGTCTAGCAGGAGGTAATGTGCTGAATGCTTTTTCCTTAGGTATATGTTAATTTGTTAGGAAAAGTCCTCAGACTTCAAACCATTTTTCTTCCATGAGTTCAGGGTAGGTTTGAGCCAGCCCCATGCAAGCTTGGCAAGATGGGTGGCTCTGTTGTGGCTGAGACTTCGGGCCGGGAAGTGCTCCTCTCCGTCCTAGCAGGGGATTGCAGTGTGGGAGCAGCAGGAAACTCTTGAGATTGTTCAGTGAGATCTTTAAGGCGTGGCTTCGTTACTTCCCCCCCCCAACCCCTGAACATTCCTAGGACCCCAACACCACAGTACTAAAGTGCGCACACACATCCTTTCTCTGGATGATTGTGTTACTCGGTTGCTCCGTGTCGCTGATACACTCTGTCCCCAGGGGATTTGCCAGGAATGGGGGCGGTCACTGTGGAGTTTGTCGGAAGCTCCATGTTGTCATGTGGCTCGTTCCTCCTCCTCTCGGTGACTTTGAAGGCCAGGTGGGAGCATGAGTTGTTGTGCTGTTTAGTCCCAGGACCCGCCCCCCACCATGGAGCTGGCTGTGACCGTGCTGAAGGACCTACTCCGCTATGCGGCCCAGCTTCCTGCAGTCTTCCGGGACATCTCCATGAACCACCTCCCCGGCCTCCTCACCTCCCTGCTGGGCCTCAGACCGGAGGTGAGCCGCCTCTCAGCTCCCTCAACCCTAGGCCCCTCCAGTGCTTGCTCTCATTCACACCCACTGGATTAGAGACTTTGATGGGAAGTGATTGGGGAATGGGATTGAAGAAGTGAGAAGAGGGAGGGGCTGAAAAAAAGTGTAAGGAGAAGAGACCCTGAGGGGTGGTGGGGTGGAGATGGATGGCTTCTGGGGACGCTGGGCTCTTCCTGACCATCTGTTCTTCCCATAGTGCGAGCTCTCCGCGCTGGAAGGAATGAAGGCCTGTATGACCCATTTTCCTCGAGCGTGCGGGTCTCTCAAAGTAAGTGTTCATAGAAACTCTTCTTCCTACCAACATGATCGCTGTTTTACTTCAGGTTCCACCGTTGAGATTTATAAGCATCTGTCTGCACAGCTCTAATTAATTTTCTAACGATTTGTCTATTTTAGGCTGTGCTGGGTCTTCGTTGCGTGCACAGGCTTCTCATTGCAGTGGCTTCTCTTGCTGTGGAGCGCGGGCTGTGTGGTGTTTGGTCTTCAGTAGTTGTGGCATGTGGGCTCAGTAGTTTAGGCTCCCAGGTTCTGAGAACAGACAGGCCTAGCCGTTCCTTGGCATGTGGGGTCTTCCCAGTGTAGGGATCAAACCTGTGTCTCTTGCATTGGCAGGCAGATTCTTCACCACTGAGCCACCAGGGAAGCCCTCACCTCATAGTTTTAAACGCATTCTCATTTAACTCTCACAGATGAAGAAACCGAAATTAGATAACTTGCCTGAGGTCTGAGGCCAGGCCCAGACTCTGCCTGGCCTCCTCTCTCTGCCCGGCCCTCTCTGTGCCTCTCGGGCACCCTGCCCATTTTCCTACCGTCCTGGTTACTCTGTTCCCAACACTCTGTAACTGCCTCCAGGAAGCCTTCCTGACATACTTTCCCGACATCAGCCTCCCCAGCACTTTGCTCTACTGTTCCTGACCAGTCTCCCTCTGTCCCTTCCTCACCCGGTCCCCTGGGCTGTGATGGCCGTGTGAGGGGCGCTGAGCAGCAGGGCCGTGCTCGGTCAAATAGGCAGGGTGGACGTGGGTCAGGGTGGGAGGAAGGAGGCCAGTAAAAGAATTAGAGTTTTATTTTTAAGGAGATAACAAAAACAAATACAAATGGTCATCTGATTCGGCCAAAGCAGTAACAGTTAAAGGGCCTCTGGAATTGGTACATTTGTTGTCTGCAGAATAATTCTGATGCCAACTTGTACCTAAGAACAAATAGGTGCTCCTCTCCTGATTAAACTCTCTCTCTTGGTTTGGTGTACTCGACATTGCTCGCCAAACCACTGGGTTTTCTCAGATGGAAGCGCAGGTCTGTGGGGAACTGGAATTAGTGGCAAATTAATAATTTTTTTTGTATAACTCATGTGATTAATCACAGTAATTTGTATTACTATACTCGGTATTGCTAGTTAAGGGGGGGGTTGCCATTCAGGCTTTCTTGAAAGTCAAATCACATAGTTCTATGACCAAGTCAAAAAAGTAAAAAACAGAAAGGGGACTGGTACCCACTACGTGCCAGGCTCTCTGCTGTGTCTGCCGTGTGTCATCTCGTTTTACAGTAATTCTGCGGAGTTGCTGTCACCAAATGAAACAGGAGACAGGCCCAGAATGGTTTGACTAACCCAAGCCTATGTATCTGTAGTTGTCAAACCAGGGTGTGAGCAGGAATTGCTTGCCTTTCAAGCTTGTGTTTTTTTCACCAAACTGAGCTCCACAGGTGGTTTTAAGAATGTGGACAGGGTTGGCAGCTAGGCTTCTACACTGATGGCAGCTCTGCTCCATTGTTGGTGGCATGGGAAGGATTGTGAGCGTGTCATGGGCACCTGTGCTGTGGTCCGGGAGTGTCCTTACTGAGGCTTTACTAACAGGTTACTTGCAGTATTTGAAAAGCCCCAGAGCACATGGTATTTCTCAGGGAACGTGGGGTCATGTCCTTGTTGACGTTTTGTTTTCATAGGAATGCCACTCCTGGCAGGTGATAGAATCTTTGGTTAGCAGGGCAGGACTTTATCAAGAAGGCATTTGGAGTAACTCAGGGATTTTACTGAATTGTTTTGTTTTGTTTATAGAGTTTACTAAGTTTAGTGAAAACTACCTTTCTTCTAAAACTGTAAATTAACTTCTCAAATTACACAGGCTAGGTCTGTGTCTTTGACTCTTAATGGTGACAGTTTGTGAGATTTTACTGCATAAGCCTGTTTCTGTTGAGCTTGGTTTGGGGTTATCTGTGTTTCCCTGCTGGAGAAGGAAATGGCGACCCACTCCAGTGTTCTTGCCTGGAGAATCCCAGGGACAGAGGAGCCTGGTGGGCTGCTGTCTATGAGGTCGCACAGTCGGACATGGCTGAAGTGACTTAGCAGCAGCAGCAGCATCAGTGTCTCTCTGCACCGCCCCCCCCAGAAAGTGGAAGGAGAACTGAGTGTTATCTGTGGGGTCAGGATTTGGGTAATCACACTAGACTGTGAGTCCTCTGCTTGTTGTTTAGTCGCTCAGTCGTGTCTGACTCTTGCGACCTGTGGACTGTAACCCACAAGGTTCCTCTGTCCATAGGTTTTCCAGGCAAGAATACTGGAGTGAGTTTCCATTTCATTCACCAAGGGATCTTCCCGACCCAGGGATCGAACCCAACTTTCCTGCCTTGGCAGATGGATTCTTTACCACTGAGCCACTGTGGAAGCTAGGGCCTTTAATTTTCGTTGTGAATGGTCAGGAGAATTGATCTATAACTCACAATCTCTTGTTAGATGGCATTTTTGAAGGCATGGCCTTTTGAGTACCCTCTCCAAAGCAAGCAACAGAACTTATGCTGTTACAGCATGTGTATGCCTTTATTTCTTTGAGGACACAGCGTCGTCTGGAGAATGCCCCTGTTAGGAGTTTGGCTTTGTCTGTTGCCAGTGTGGCAGACACGAATCTGTCGTGCACAGACGCCCCAGGGGCAATTTGTACTGGAACATCTTGCAGACCAGTGCTTGGGAAGTGGATAGCTAGGGTGTGTGTCTGCTCTCTGTTCCACCCCCTAGAAGCTCCCAGGGCAGCTGCTGTCTCCAAGTTCAAGACTCCTCCCAAATGAGGCATCTCAGCATTCTGGGTCCATGAAGTCAGTCTGTCCAGGCTTCACCTCTCCTCCTCCTCAACACATTGATTATTTGTTCTGGAATGAGTGGGAAAACTCACCGCCCTCTTGAGGGACACCAGGACATACCATGTACGCAACATGCTTTTGTTCCTGGTGAAATGTCCCAAGTGAGCCATTACTTTGGTTTGCATTTCAGGTCATTACAGGTGGAACTGTGTGATCAGGGCCGTGTCCCTGCACTCTGCTTGACCGTGGTCACATAAGCAGACCTCTGTTGGCTTCAGCGACCTGGCTTCCTGGGTCTCAGGGAGAGCATGAGCAGGAAGTTGGTCCAAAGGGCTGAGCGCCATTGTGGATGAGGCTTTGGCAACTCTAAGAAAT
>NW_011494821.1:504260-531193 GCF_000754665.1 Bison bison bison | reverse complement strand
GCCGGCCAGGAGCCCAGGGGTTGGTTGCTGCTTTTGGTTTGAAGTGTTCAGAACCCTGCCCCACCAGATGTGAGAGTGCTGCCCGCGTCGTTGGAGGCCTCATACCCTGGGGTCAGCCGTCACAGTGCTGTCTGTCTCCCCTGGGAAACCAGGTGTGGTTCCCGCCCCAGGGCGGCAGCAGGGAGCCCTGGAGGGTGGCTCCTGATTCACTCTGCTGGGCTCTGCGCCGGCTTCCCCCTGCTGTCTGCCTTGTTTTCTGGAAGTTGACTTTTGACCCCGGTGGGGTCCATACACACTCGCCTGGGATTTAAGGCCCAGCCTGCTTCTCCATGGGCCCCGTGGGAGACTATTGCTCTCCTCACTGTGTTGGCCCCTCCATCTCCTTACCTGGCTCCTCCAGTTTCTCCCAAGCCCAGCTCAGTCCCTCCAGAGCCACCCTCTTTGGTTCCAGGTCATGATATTTCATACATTTGCCTTCCTGTTACACCCGCTGAAGGTGGAAATCTTCTGCTTCAGTGTTCTTCTTTTTGTGCCACGGATCTCTTCTCTGGATGTTTTTCAATTAGTAAAATACGTGGAATTGCAGGGAAAGTGTGATAGAATGCACATCTTTGTTAACATGTCAAGTAACAGAATCCAGCAGCAGGTCTGATGAGTCCTGAAGTTTCATGATAGTGATGCCTGTGAATGAGATGCCTGTTGACAGCTGTAATGTGAAGTGAAAGTGAATGATTCTGCTGGTAACAAAGGGACTGCTAATACTACTATAAATGGAGACTTAGTCTCCATTTATAATTGAAAGAAAAATTTACATTTTATTTATAGGCAAGTGAAAATGATTTTTTAAAAAAACTTCCCGTCCATGTTCACAAATCTCTTTGATTCTGCCCCCAGATAAGTGGGGCCCCAGTTACATGTTGCCTCGTGGGTGCTGCCAAGCAGCAGGCAGGTCTTGTTGACTGACTGACCAATCACTGCTCTCAGCTCACTGCCCCCATCTTACTGGTCTACCTTCCCTTCTCTGTCTACTACATGCTACTCTCACCGCTCCCAGCCCCGGCCCGGTGCTCCTGGTGTGAGCTGGCAGGGAGTTGGGGTATGGAGGCACCTGCTGTTCAGTGCTGTGTCCTCTTGGCTTGAGGGTGCTGTCACTCTGCAAACATTGGAGGAGGGGCCCCGTGGTCTGTGGGGCACAGCCCCAGAGCAGGGAGGCTGAGGACAGGGGCTGACGTTCATTTTCTACAAGTGTGCGTCTGCCCCTGGGCACAGCACCCCAGAGGGTGTGCTGCTTCCTCGTCTGCAGGAAAGAGAAGGGCCTGAGATCCTGGGCCTGGACCCTGCTGCCGGGATGGCCGGGGCTCTGTCTCTGGCCCTAGAAGCTGACTCCCCAGCCTCCTCCTCTCTCTCCCCATGATCCAGGGCAAGCTGGCCTCGTTTTTCCTCTCGCGGGTGGATGCCTTGAGCCCTCAACTCCAGCAGGTAAGGGGAAGGAGGGAGACAGTGGGGAGCCTGGGGTCTGAGCTGGTGCTTCCCCCCACCTCTTGTTTTCTTGTTTTTCTATTTTTCTATTCTTGTTTTCTATTGCCGCTTTTCTCTGCATTTTCATTCCCCTCCCTGTCAACGCGCAGTACACACCAGTAGGGGCTTCTGCCTCCCGGTCTCTATCTGTGTCTTTCTGCCTCTTCCATTCCATCTCCCCTCCTAGTGCTCTGACCTCCATCTTCCTGGGCGCTGGTGGGGTTGGGATCCACGGCTGGGCTGATTCCCACCTGATCGGGACCCCCTCTCTCTGGCAGTTGGCCTGCGAGTGTTACTCCCGGCTGCCGTCTCTGGGGGCCGGCTTCTCCCAGGGCCTGAAGCACACGGACAGCTGGGAGCAGGAGCTGCGCAGCCTGCTGGCCTCTCTGCATAGCCTGCTCGGGGGCCTGTACGAGGGCGCGGAGGCGGGTAGGGCCCGCCCGGCTGACACTCTGGGACGGGGGATGAGGGGTCCTGGGGGGGCGGTGAGGGGACCAGGGGAGACTGGTCCAGAGAAGTGGGGCTGCTGATTTCTAGGCAAAAGGCAGTAGGTAGAATATGGGTGGGTCCTCCACCTGAATGGAGGCAGGGCTGGCGAGTAAAAGTGGCTGTGTGTCTGTCCAGCACCCATGCAGTATGAGAGCCCTGGGGCAGAAACGTTGCTGTCCTCCTCAGAAGACGCGGACGCCCACACCCTTCTCCGGCTTCGGCAGAGGTTTTCGGGGCTGGCCCGCTGCCTGGGGCTCATGCTCAGGTGCGTGAAGGAGTGAGGAGGGAGGCGGAGAACCGCACTGGGGACCCCACGCTGAGGGTCTCCCTGCTTGATCCTCTCCAGTTCTGAGTTCGGGGCGCCCGTGTCCGTCCCCGTGCAGGACATCTTGGATCTCATCTGCCGGACCCTCAGCGTCAGCGCCAAGAATGTCGTGAGTGGAGCCGGCCCCGCTGGTGGCCCCTCCCTGGGACCCTGGGTGGCCGGGCAGGCAGGCAGGGGCTCCCACAGCGTGTGGTCCTGACTCGTCCAGCTGCTCTTACGCCTGCGCTCCTGACCCGCGCCCACCAGCGTGGATGGGCTCCCGTGCTGCGGGAACACTTGGAGCAGGTGCTTCCCCAGCCGACAGTGAGCTGGGCATCCACTGAGTCAGCGCCGAAGGGTTCGGCCTCCCTGCCCCGTCCTCCTTCCCCAGTCTGTTGAGGACGGTGGTTTCGTCCTTTCGGGGGAGTTGGGGCCGGGGGTGGCTTCCTTACTTGCGTGTATGCAGTCTTTCGCCTCCACCCTGTCTCCGTTTCCAAACTCCCAGTCTCACTCTCTTCCTCCACTCCTTATTTGCTGTTTTTTCCCAGAGTCTGCTGGGAGACGGTCCCCTGCGGTTGCTGCTGCTGCCCTCTCTCCACCTCGAAGCCCTGGACCTGCTCTCGGCGCTCATCCTCGCGTGAGTGGGTGACAGGAAGTGGTGCAGGGTTTGGGACGTGCTGGGAGCAGGGGTCACCATTCTGTCTTCGCCCCCAGGTGTGGAGCACGGCTCTTGCGCTTCGGGGCCCTGATCAGCCGCCTGCTTCCCCAGGTCCTCAATGCCTGGAGCATTGGGAGGGAGAACCTCGGACCGGGCCAGGAGAGGCCCTACAGGTGACCATCCAGGAAGGGAGTAAAAAGGAGGGGGTGGTGGTGGTGACTCGGTGCTGCCAGGCTGGGAGTGGGGACGTGGCCTCCCTCTCACAGGCACCCTCTGCGCTCCCTGCAGCACCGTGCGGACCAAGGTGTACGCCGTCCTGGAGCTCTGGGTGCAAGTGTGCGGGGCCTCGGCGGGGGTGCTGCAGGGGGGCGCCTCGGGGGAGGCCCTGCTCTCCCACCTGCTCAGCGACATCTCCCCGCCGGCGGATGCCCTCAGGGTGAGAGGGGCCTCCCAGCACCCCTGGTCCTCACCCGATCCAGCCTCCCGACCACCCTGCCTTCCTGCTGGCTGGTGTATGATCCGTGTTCCCTCCCCCGCCAGCTGCGCAGCCCCCGGGGGAGCCCTGATGCAGGTTTGCAGACCGGGAAGCCCAGTGCCCCCAAGAAGCTAAAGCTGGATGTGGGGGAGGCCATCGCTCCGCCCAGCCACCGGAAAGGGGACAGCAATGCCAACAGCGATGTGTGTGCAGCTGCGCTGAGAGGTGGGTGAGGCCTGTGCCCTGCACCTTGGGGCTGGGAGGGTCTGGAGACACTTGGAGGGGCCGGGTGTCCTGGTGGAGGGAGTAGGAAACACGCAAAGCCGGCTAAGAGCCTGCCGAGGGGCTGCACTCCCCCAGGGCTGCAGGTGGGGCCTTGGGTCCTGCTGTTGGACGGGGTGCTGGTGTTGACCCGCCCCTCCAGGTCTCAGGCGTCGTCTTTGCACATCCTCTGTCCACAGCGCGTGCTCGTGTGTCCTGGAGGGCGGGGGAGAAAGAGGATGAGACCCCTGCCCTGCGGAGCTTGCACGCCCCAGGCCTGCTGCTGGAAGCAGAAGTGACTTTCTGTTGGGGCCCACGTGTGCACTGCCCTCCAGCCTCCTGTGTGGGGCAGCGTCAGCGCTCCCCATGTGTAAATGCACGTTTATAATGTATCTCCATGTGAATTACATAACGTTCACAGCTTTGTGTAGTAGAGGTCCACTCATCAGCCCCATTTTATAGTTGAGAAAATAGGAGTCACGTGACTTGCCCCAGGTGGGCTGGGCAGAGCGGACACTCCCCTGGCTGCCCATCGTGTCAGCCTCTCACACTTGTCTCCTTCCCCAGGCCTCAGCCGGACCATCCTGATGTGCGGGCCTCTTATCAAGGAGGAGACTCACAGGGTGAGGGGAGCCTGGTCCCCACTGGAAGGGGTACTGGTGGGGGTTCATTCGGACCTGGGTGCAGGCCCTGAAGAACGGGCGGGTCGTCTGGCGGCGTCTGCAGGTGTGCACTCTGTCATTCCAGCGACTGCACGAGCTGGTGCTCCCCCTGGTCATGGGTGTCCAGCAGGGCGAGGCTCTCGGCAGCTCCCCGTACACCAGCTCCCACTGCCGCCGGGAGCTCTACCACTTGCTGCTGGCCCTGCTGCTGGCGCCGTCTCCTCGCTGCCCACCACCCCTCGCCTGCGCGCTGCGGGCCTTCTCCCTGGGCCAGCGAGAGGACAGCCTGGAGGTAACCACTGTGTGGGCCGCGTCCACCGCGGTGTCCCCTGCCCAGTACCGTGACAGCCCGCGTCCTGATCCTTTCTCGCCCCTTCTTCTCCCAGGTCTCCTCTTTCTGCTCAGAAGCCCTGGTGACCTGTGCGGCTCTGACCCACCCCCGAGTTCCTCCCCTGCAGTCTGTGGGCCCCACCTGCCCTGCCCCGGCCCCAGTCCCACCTCCGGAGGCTCCAGCTCCCTTCAGGGCTCCAGCCTTCCACGCCCCAAGCCCCCTGCCCTCAGCAGGCCCCATGCCTTCTGCAGGCCCTATGCCCCCGGTGGGCCCCCTGCCCCCCACACGCCCTGGACCTCCAGCCACAGCCAACCACTTGGGCCTGTCTGTGCCAGGCCTGGTGTCTGTACCCCCCCGGCTCCTTCCTGGCCCTGAGAACCACCGGGCAGGCTCCAGTGAGGACCCTGTCCTGGCCCCAAGTGGCAGTCCCCCACCTACCATCCCCCCAGATGAGACTTTTGGGGGGCGAGTGCCCAGACCAGCCTTTGTCCACTATGACAAGGAGGAGCCGTCCGATGTGGAAATCTCCTTGGAGAGTGACTCTGATGACAGCGTGGTGATCGTGCCTGAAGGGCTGCCACCCCCGCCCCCGCCTTCCTCGGGCACCACGCCCCCTCCAGTAGCCCCCGCTGGGCCACCTGCAGCCTCCCCTCCTGTGCCCGCCAAGGATGAGCCAGAAGAGCTGCCTGCAGCCCCAGGGCCGCTCCCGCCCCCTCCCCCGCCTCCTGTTCCGGGCCCGGTGACGCTGCCACCACCCCAGCTGGTGCCGGAAGGGACGCCTGGTGGGGGAGGCCCCCCAGCCCTGGAAGAAGACATGACGGTCATTAACATCAACAGCAGTGATGAGGAGGAGGAGGAAGAAGAGGAGGAGGAGGAGGAAGACGAAGAGGAGGACGAGGAGGAGGATTTTGAGGAGGATGAGGAGGAGGAAGAGGAGTATTTTGAGGAGGAGGAAGAGGAGGAAGAAGAGTTTGAGGAGGAGTTTGAGGAGGAGGAAGGTGAGCTGGAGGACGAGGAGGACGAGGAGGAAGACGAGGAGCTGGAAGAGCTGGAAGAGGTAGAGTTCGGCCCGGCAGGCGGGGAGGTGGAAGGAGGAGGGCCTGCGCCCCCGAGCCTGCCTCCGGCGCTGCCCCCTGCCGAGTCTCCCAAGGGGCCTCCGGAGCCAGGACTGGAACCCGGGCTGCTGTTGGAAGTGGAGGAGCCAGGGACCGAGGAGGCACCTGGGCCCGAGACGGCCCCCATGCTGGCCCCTGAGGTGCTCCCCTCCCAGGGGGAGGTGGAGAGGGAAGGGGGGAGCCCCCCTGCAGGGCCACCGCCTCAGGAGCTTGTGGAGGAGGAGCCCTCTGGGCCACCAGCCCTGCTGGAAGAGGGGGCTGAGGGTGGGGGTGACAAGGTATCACCCCCCCCAGAGGCGTCTGCAGTGGAAGAGACAGAGGTGGAGGCGGCAGCTCTCCCCCCGGAAAAGGTGAGGGGGCCTGGCGGGGAGGAGGGGTGGGAGCGACACGCATCCTGACCTGGTCTGTGCCTGCAACTGTTCTGAACTTTTTGTTTGCCCTTGGAAGGAGCAGGGTGACACTGCTGCCATGCTGGCCGACTTCATTGACTGCCCCCCGGACGATGAGAAGCCGCCCCCTGCCTCTGAGCCTGACTCCTAGCCCGCCCCACCTCGCCCTCTTCTTTTCCAATAAATTCACATCCTTCAATAGCAATGGCTGCTTCTGCCTTTTGCCACCATGCTGTCCCCAGGCAGAGGCCAGGTGTCTGCTGGGCTTGGCTTGTACCCATAGTGTTTCCCAGGCGTCCTGTGAGCCCCGCTGTCCATAGAGGAGCCATTGACCTACAGGGGCTGCTCTACAAGCCAGTGTCAGAAGTTCAGCGCGTTGGCCCGCTGCTCCTGCTACACTAAGTGTGTGCTCGGTTGCCTGGAGAAGTGAGCAGCCCTGCTTCTGCTAGTCCGGGCGGCAGGGCTGTGATGGGATGTATGAGACTGAGTATCCCAGTGAGTGAACCTGTTATAACACACACACACACTGCCTTGGTCTAAAAGAGTAGACTGAGTGACTGATAGAAGTTTAGAAAGTTATGATACGGTATAGAGTTTAGTCAGGGACTCCTGTGAATTGGAACCGGGGCGTCCTAAATTAACAAGGGGCATCCACCATGGGTATGGACGATGCATGCTAGGGCTGGTCCTTGCAGTGACAGTACCCCCGACAGGAATCTGACAAGCTCACTGTCGGCCTTCCTACCTGCTCTTGAGGTTTGTACGTTTCCCAGCCAGGATCTGATCCCTCTGAGCGTTGGGAGGCTACAGATCCTAGGACTTGGGGTGCCTATGTGAGCATCAATACAGCAGTGTGTATGTGAGACAGTATCGAGGCTTATGGGCTTGAGGTAGGTGCCTTGTGGGTTTTTTCAGCCTGTGAACGTAAGTGCCTTGGAAGTGCAGAAAAGGGAGTGACTTCCTAGCTGCATGTATCCTGAACAGCCTCTTTGAGAAGTGACATCTGAGCTAATTTGTGGAAGATTAAGTAGATGTTTAAAAAATATTCCTGCCCTCCCTTCCCTAACCCGCCAGAAGGGAGGAGATAAGATGGAGTAGAAGGACTGGAGCTCACTTCCTCTCATGAAAACAACAAAATCACTGCTCGCTGCTGAACAACCATTGACAAAACGAACTTAAAAACAATGCCGTATATGCAAAGAAGAAAACAAGATGGTGGGCGGGGTGCTCATGTATGCCTGGTGGATGACCCACAAACTGGAAGATAATTATACATCTCAGACCCACAGGAGAGTTCTGAGCCCCATGTCAGCTCCCCAGCCTGGGGGTCTGGTATTGTGAGGAGCCCCCAGAGCATTTGGCTTTGAAGGCCAGTGGGGCATGAGTGCAGGAGCTGCACAGGACTGGAGGGAGCACACAAGTTCTCACGGGCACTGCGACCCAGGGCACAGGCTGTAACTCCATAGGAGCCTGGGCGAGACCTACCTGTGGGTCTTGGAGGATCTCCTGGGGAGATGGGGGTCGGCTGTGGCTCACTGGGGGAACAAGGACACGGGTAGCGGAGGCCCTAGGGAATGTTCATTGATGGGAGCTCTCTCAGGATCAATGGAACAGGATAGAAAGCCTGGAAATAAACCCACACACCTATAGTCAGTTAATCTATGACAATGGAAGCAAGAATATACAATGGAGAAAAGACAGTTCTCTTCAAAAAGTGGTGCTGGGAAGACTGGACAGCTAGATGTCAAAGAATGAAACTAGAACATTAATGTCACACACAAAAGTAAATGGATTAAAGACCTAAATGTAACATCAGATACTGTAAAACGGGTCTGCAACCTCCAGGATCTACTGCCTGATGATCTGAGGTGGAGCTGATGTAATAATAGCAGAAATAAAGTGCACAATAAACATAAGATGCTTGAATCATCCTGAAACCACTGCCCACCCCCAGGCCGTGGGAAAACTCTTCCACAAAACTGGTCCCTGGTCCAAAAAGGTTGGGGGCTGCTGCTGTGAAACTTAGAGAAACGGAGAGGCAGAACACTCTTTGACATAAATCACAGCAAGATCTTTTTGGATCTACCTCCTAGAGTAATGGAAATAAAAACAAAAAGAAACCAATGGGACCCAATGAAACTTAAAAGCTTTGGCACAGCAAAGGAAATTATAAACAGAAAACCCTTGCAATGGGAGAAAATATTTGCAAACGAAACGACCGACAAAGGATTAATCTCCACAATATTCAAACAACTCATGTAGCTCAATATCAAAAACAAAAAACCCCAAACCAACCCAATCAAAAAATGGGCAGAGGATCTAAACAGACATTTCTCCCAGGAAGACATACAGATGGCCAAGAGGTACGTGAAAGTAATGTCTTGCCACATTTGTTACATTCTGAATTCCTGTATGTGCGTATTTGGGTCTATTTTTTGACCTTGTGTTCTATTCCATTGATCGCCCTGTGCATGCTTATTTATTGTGGCTTTATGACATGTTCCAATATCCGGTAGAAAGAGTAGGTTATTAAATTGGTGTTAAGCAGGGTAGCAATGCCAAAGAATGTCAAACTGCTGCACAACTGCACCCATCTCACATGTTAGCAAAGTAATGCTCAAAATTCTCCAATCTAGGCTTCAACAGTACATGAACCAAGAACTTCCAGATGTTGGAATTAGAAGCTGGATTTAGAAAAGGCAGAGGAACCAGAGGTCAAATTGCCAACATCCGTTGGATCATCAAAAGAAAATAATTCCAGAAAAACATCTACTTCTGCTTTATTGACTACGCCAAAGCCTTTGACTATGTGGATCACCACAAACTGGAAAATTCTTAAAGAGATGGGAATACCAGACTACCTAACACCTGCCTCCTGAGAAATCTGTGTGCAGGTCAAGAAGCAACAGTTAGAACTGGACACAAACTGGTTCCAAATTGGGAAAGGAGTACGTCAAGGCTGTATATTGTCACCCTTATGTTATGCTTATTTAACTTACATGCAGACTACATCATGCAAAATGCCAGGCTGGTGAAGCACAAGCTGGAATCAAGATTGCCAGGAGAAATATCCATAACCTCAGATATGCAGATGACACCACCCTTGTGGTAGAAAGCCAAGAAGAACTAAAGAGCCTCTTGATGAAAGAAGAGAGTGAAAAAGCTGGATTAAAACTCAACATTCAAAAAACGAAGATCGAGGCATCCAGTCCCATCACGTCACGGGGAATAGACGGGGAAATAATGCAAACAGACTTTACTTTCTTGGACTCCAAAATCACTGCAGACAGTGACTGCAGCCATGAAATTAAAAGACACTTGCTCCTTGGAAGAAAAGCTATGACCAACCTAGACAGCATATTGAAAAGCAGAGACATTACTTTGCCGACAAAGGTCCACTTAGTCAAAGCTATGGTTTTTCCAGTAGTCATGTATGGATGTGAAAGTTGGACTATAAAGAAGTCTGAGCCCCGAAGAATTGATGTTTTTGAACTGTGGTGTTGGAGAAGACTCTTGAGAGTCCCCTGGACAGCAAGGAGATCAAACCAGTCAATCCTAAAAGAAATCAGTCCTGAATATTCTTTGGAAGGACTGATACTGAATCTCCAGTACTTTGGCCACCTGATGTGAAGAGCTGACTTACTAGAAAAGACCCTAATGCTGGGAAAGATTAAAGACAGGAGAAGGGGACAACAGGATGAGATGGTTGGATGGCATCACCTACTTGATGGACATGAGTTTGAGCAAGCTCCAGGAGTTGGTGATGGACAGGGAAGCCTGGCGTGCTGCAGTCCATGGGGTTGCAAAGAGTCGGACACAACTGAGTGACTGAACTGAGCTAAGCAGGGTAGCAGGCATTGGAGAAATCAGTAGTACATTATTCAAGATATTTCTCTAAAGGGATTCACAATCTGGCAATAGAACACTCTGAATAAGGGTTCCTCTAGGATAGCCAGCAGCTGGATATGTGGGGTTTGGAGCTGAGGAGGGGGGTGGGGGCTACTGAGAGATTTGGGGGGGGGCAAGTCACCCTGGGGACACAACTGGAGAAAAAAAGTGGGCTGCATATGGAACTCAGAACACCAACATTTTAGGGGCAAGAGGAGCCTTGAAGGGAACTTGGAGAAGGTGATGTCCTGGAAAATGAGAGAAGAGCTTCAAACAGGAGGGGGAAAACATGAGAGTCGATGGGACTTGTTAGTCATCAGCAGGTTTGGGCAAAGCAGTCTCAGAAGCGTGGTGGGGGTGGATCTCAGGGATAGTTGGGAGGTGAAAAAGGGACAGTGAGATTCTGCTGGGAAGGAGATAAGAGAAAATAGGGCAATGGGGGCCCTGGGGCGGGCAGACTCATGCCACCTCCGTCCACCCAGGGACTGTCCACTGTGAAGCCCACTGCCTGTCCCGCCCCACTCCTGTCCTCTGCACCAT
Source organism: Bison bison bison (assembly GCF_000754665.1). Taxonomy (NCBI): domain Eukaryota; kingdom Metazoa; phylum Chordata; class Mammalia; order Artiodactyla; family Bovidae; genus Bison; species Bison bison. The sequence goes on along the minus strand of NW_011494821.1, from coordinate 520,563 downwards.
TCCATCTCTCAGGACGGCACTCCGCAACCCAGCCCGTGGTTCCTGCCACAGCCTCCAGGGAGAAGGCACAGCTCCCCAGGCAAGTCTCAGGCTCTGGCCACCCCTAACCGAGGTGGAAAGCTGACATGTTCTGAGGGGCTTTGGACATCCCTTGTAAAGTCACAGCTCCAGGGACTCCCTTGGCAGTCCAGTGGTTAAGACTCTGAGCTTCCAATGCAGGGGCCAGGGTTCAATCCCTCGTCAAGGAAGTAAGATCCCACATACCATGTGGTGCAACCAAAAAATTAAAACCATCCCACCTGTCCCCATCTCCCATCATCCAGCCCTCCCTACTTCCCTACTCTCCACTCTAGCACTTATCACCATGTGACATATATGATCTATATGAATTTATATGGCCTTGTCTGCTCCCAATAGAATGTAAGCACCATCAGAGCAGAGACCATTTTGTTTCAGTCTGTCCACTGAAGTAACTGTGTCTCAGATTCCTGGTCTGAGGTGGGGGTTTGGCAACCATTGAACAAGTGAAGACAAGTGAATGAGTCACTGAGGCAGAATCTCTGCGGGGCCCTGGGAGTATCATGACATGGGTAACTGAGGTCCTCTCAGTCCTGTTGGAGCTGAAAGTGGGGTCCGAGCCAGCTTCACCCACAACTTGATATGCTCTGCAGGGGCCCATGAGGCTCCCTCCCCACTGATGGGTGTGTTTGTAGACAGAGAGTTCAGCAGAGTTTATCCTGTCAAGCTGAGGTTGCCAAGCTGTTCTTCCCTTGCTCGTCTGAAGAGGTCACCCAGCATTCAGCTTACACAGCGACTGTCCCTCTTAAAAGGCTGAAGGCAGTGTTGAATGAAGCTTGAGCTAGGCTATAGGGCCCCTGGGACTGCTCTGCCCCTGCCAGCCAAGGGGACCTTTCCAGAGGCGGCTCTCAGAGCACTGGTCCTGCAGAGCCCACAGTGGCACCTCCCTGGCCTCTGTCTTCCCGGGGTTACACTGATCTCCTGCCCATGGGCCTGGTGCAGTCTCCCCGTTTCGGGCTGTAGCTGCCCAGGCCCATGTGGAGCTGCTTACTGATGCTGGATGTTGCACCTGCCCTGGTGTGTGTGTGAGTCATCTGCTCTGCTGGTGGCCACCCCATGGACTGTAGCCCGCCAGGCTCCTCTGCCTATGGGATTTCCCAGGCAAGAATACTGGAGTGAGTTGCCATGCCCTCCTCCAGGGGATGTTCCCCACCCAGGGATCGAACTGGGGGTTCCTGCATTGCAGGCGGATTGTTTACCATCTGAGCCACCAGGGCATGGTATCTTAATTCCCAGATCAGGGATTGAACCCATGCTCCCTGCAGTGGAAACTTGGAGTCTTAACCACTGGACCACCAGGGATGTCTGTTAAGCCACATTTTTGAGCCTCAAGACACCAAGAATCTACACCCATTTACATGTTGATCATTTAGTCGCTGTCAACCTGCCTGGAGGTTACTTGCTTTCATGTGTCACTCTCCACCCACCTTTCTCTCTCCATCCCACGAGTCGTTCACTCCCTCACTGCTTCCACAGCAGCAGTACACCTGTAACGTACCTCCTGGAGGCCACACATGATGCCACATGCTGCGGGAACACATGAAAAGTAGCCAGGCACTGCCTCCAAGGACAGCTCAGACTCCTGGGGAAGAGGAAGCTAAACAGAGGAGTAAAGGAAGAGGATCTGCGTGTGATGACAGAGCACAGTGGGAACCCTGGAGGAGAGATGCTGGGTCCATGAAGGGGCAGGGAGGGTGGGGAGAACTATGAGTACCGGGGCTTTGGAGAGCAGTGCCCCTTGTCTGGGGACATTCGGGATAGAAGGTTGGGGAACTCCACCAATCCTAAGTGACTAGAGCCAGGAGGAAGGATATTTCACAGTAAAATTTTAAAAAATTTCATAACTGTAGAAAAGTAAACAATAGCAGTACAGCAGACCCCATACACCTTTCACTTAGATTAACCAAATATTAACATTTTGCCACATTTACTTTTTCTGTATCTTGAACCCTTTGAGAGTAAGTTGTAATATCATGATACTGTCAATACTCCCACACCTCTAAATATTGATACAGTATTTTGTAAGATTAAGGACGTTCTCTGACACAATCATGATATGATTATGTCAAGATATTTAACAATTCAGTTCAGTCACTCAATCATGTGCAACTCTTTGCCACCCCATGAACTGTAGCACACCAGGCTTACCTGTCCAACTTCAACTCCCAGAGCTTGCTCAAACTCATGTCCTTCGAGTCAGTGATGCCATCCAACCATTGACAATTACATTTAACAATTGAGAGAGTACTATTACCTAATGTGTGAGTGAGTGAGTGAGTGCGTGCCAAGTCACTTCAGTCATGTCTGACTCTTGGCGACCCCATAGACTGTACCCAGCCAGGCTCCTCTGTCCATGGGATTCTCTAGGCAAGAATACTGGAGTGGGTTGCCATGCCCTCCTCCAGAGAATTGTCCCAACCCAGGGATCAAACCCTTGTCTCTTATGTCTCCTGCGTTGGCACACTGGTCCTTTACCTAATAATATGCTGCCCATATTCGAAATTCAGTTGTCCCACTAGTTTCCAATATAGCTGTTTGTGAATTTCAGCTTTTTATGTCACTAAGTCATGGCACCCTTGCCCCATCTGTGAACTGAACTCTCTCCCTTGTCCTGTTCCTGAGTCTCCTCCCTTCCCTGACCTATATCCATACACATATAGGTCACCTATATGTGGTCATCATTCACAGCCCTTAGTTGAATCTCTGTAGCATGGGCCACCTCTGCTAACCCCTGCTTTGTTGTTAAAGCATTTGAGTCTACAATTAGGATTTACTTCTCCCTTTCTCTCTGATCAAAAGCCTAAATAATCCCAACTAACAAGAGGTTCATAACTTTCTACTAAAAAGTCTGTCAAACAAAACTGCCATACGTGTCAGACAAAGGCAAGGTCCAGGTTGTGGGCAGGACTGATAGACCATCAAGCTCCCGCCAACCATCTCTCTTTGATCTGCTCACACAGTCATGAAAGGTGAGGCTCCTGACTGCTGGAATGAGACGCACACAAACATCCAACCTAGACTCACCACTTGCATCACCTCTTCAGCTTTCCCAGAACACGGAGGTTGGTGCTCAAAAACCCCTCTGAACTTGGCTGTGAGGCTGATTAGGTGATACAGCTGCTCTTGTGATAACACAGGAGGCATTCATATTTTGGTGGGATGAATGAAACATAAAACGGAAGGGATGGGGGAGCCAGGAATTGACTGGACAACAGGCGGGGGGAAAAGGAAGTCTGGGATTGGTGTGAGCCATTCCATTATTTTATTTCCCTTCCAGTTTTGTTGAGATATAACTGACATACAGCAGTGGATAAATTTCAGGTGGAGAGCATAGTGATCTGACTTTCATATATCATGAAATGATTATCACAGCAAGTTTAGTGAACACCGGTCATCTCGTGTAGTTACAAAATTAAAGAAATGGAAACTAGCTTTCCTTGTGATGAGAACACTTAGGATTTACTCTTGAAAGTGAAAGTCACCCAGTCGTGTCAGACTCTTTGCGACCCCATGGACTATACAGTGTGGAATTCTCCAGGCCAGAATACTGGAGTGGGTAGCCTTTCCCTTCTCCAGGGGATCTTCCCAACCCAGGTATCAAACCCACGTCTCCCACATTGCAGGCGGATTCTTTACCAGCTGAGCTACCAGGGGGATTTACTCTTAACTTTCATATATAATATACAGCAGTATTACTTATCATGTATGTCACATCCCTACTATTTAATCTTATAATGAAGTTTGTACTCTTTGACTGCCTTCATCCAGTTCCCACCTGCCTCAGTAACCACAAGTTTGATCTTTTTTCCTGTAAATTATTTTTGAAGTACAGTTGCTCTACAATACTATGATAGTTCCTGTTACACAACACAGTTATTTGATATTTGTATACATTTCAAACAGATCGCCATGATAAGACTAGTTCTAATATGTCACCATACAAAGTTATATAGATGTTGACTGTGTTTCCCACGCTGTACATTCCATACCTGTTACTCATTTTACTTTGCACCTGGAATTTGTACCTCTAAATCTTCCTCACCTATTTCTTTCCTTCCCTCATCCCTCTCCCCTCTGGTAACCACCTGTTTGTTCTTTGTATTTACAACTGTCTCTGCTTTGTTACAGATGTTATATATGAAGTGTGGGCCCAATAGTCATGGTGCACAGGCTCAGCTGCCCCATGGCATGTGGGCTCTTCATATCTGGATCAGGGATCAAACCCGTGTCCCCTGCATTCGCAGCTGGATTCTTAACCACTGGACCACCAGGGAAGTTCCTGTTTCGCTTTTCTTAATCTTGTCTCTTAGAGTCTTACGGCTCAAGTTACCTATATTGAATCTGAGATGTTTCTGAAATCTCACAGTCATATATTCATGATGTCATAGATGGGGTTGGGTGGTCCAAGCTTCTTAATCCTTCACTTTTAAATCCACACACTAAATTACTTCCAAAGTAAACCAACTAAACAATAACCAACATCTAATTTCTTTTAAAATTGTTTGCAAGATTTCACTGGAAAAAGTATCATTTTTCCACTGACACCATATCACTTGGAATTTCATTAGAAAAATTTCCAGCTGCCATTTCTTCTTCTGGGTTCTGGAGTTTGCAAAAAATGACATCTCCTTTTCCAATTCCCTGACCTAAGTCTCTCAGAAACGTCCTTTGTTTTTTAATACACTGTAGCCAAGTTAATTATATTATCACTTCCAAATGATAAAAACACCAATAACCTCATTCTGAGAACATCCATAGTTTGAGCCAATTTTACAAATAATTCTTGCTTCCAGTGGTTTGGATTATACCCAGAATATAACTGATCACACACACACACAGATTTTATCCATTAGATAGAGCCAGATAGAAATCTTGGAGAAGGCAATGGCACCCCACTCCAGTACTTTTGCCTGGAAAAATCCCATGGACAGAGCCTGGTGGGCTGAAGTCCATGGGATTGCTGAGAGTTGGACATGACTGAAGCAACTTAGCAGCAGCAGATAGAAATCTAACTTATTGAATTCTCTATATTTAGCTATTCCATTTTAAGACAAAATTAGGAAAACAAAACCAAAATAAAATGAATCTGTCTCACTTGCTGCTCTCCTTCTCTGTGGTATTTAATGTTCTATTCAGTCTATTTCCGTAATGTGAAGTACTACTGCTTATTGATTTAGCCAATCCACCTATTGGTGCTTTTAATTTAAAATCATTTAAGAGTTTTCTACAAAGCATTTTTCTTTTATAATCACCTCTTAGACTTTACTCCCATATAAACACTTGGGATTTAAAAATCCCAGGTGGGCGTTCTGAAATTTAAAATGTCGTTTTCCTCAGCCACACCATCAACTGGGTCCACATACACATGGAGGAGCAACTAGACCCCACCATTCAATCAATGAGAGGAATATCTATTACAAAAAACACTTCAGATGTTTTTATAATTGTGGGGCTTCCTAGGAAGCTGACTCCTTATTGCCAAATTCAGACTGAAATTGAAGAAAGTGAAGAAAACCAGTAGACTATTCAGGTATGACCTAAATCAAATCCCTTATGTCTATACAGTGGAAGTGAGAAATAGATTAAAGGGACTAGATCTGATAGACAGAGTGCCTGATGAACTATGGATGGAGGTTAGCGACATTGTACAGGAGACAGGAATCAAGACCATCCCCAAGAAAAAGAAATGCAAAAAAGCAAAATGGCTGTCTGAAGAGGCCTTACAAATAGCTGTGAAAAGAAGGGAAACGAAAAGCAAAGGAGAAAAGGAAAGATATACCCATTTGAATGCAGAGTTCCAAAGAATAGCAAGGTCAGATAAGAAAGCCTTCCTCAGCGATGAATGGAAAGAAATAGAGGAAAACAATAGAATGGGAAAGACTAGAGATCTATTCAAGAAAATTAGAGATACCAAGGGAATATTTCATGCAAAGATGGGCACTAGGACAGAAATAAGCAGAAGACATTAAGAAGAGGTGGCAAGAATACACAGAAGAACTGTACAAAAAAGATCTTCACGATCCAGATAATCACGATGGTGTGATCACTCACCTAGAGCCAGACATCCTGGAATGTGAAGTCAAGTGGGCCTTAGGGAGCATCACTATGAACAAAGCTAGTGGAGGTGATGGCATTCCAGTTGAGCTATTTCAAATCCTGAAAAATCATGCTGTGAAAGTGCTGTACTCAATATGCCAGCAAATTTGGAAAACTCAGCAGTGGCCACAGGACTGGAAAAGGTCAGTTTTCATTCCAACCCCAAAGAAAGGCAATGCCAAAGAATGCTCAAACTACCGCACAACTGCACTCATCTCACACGCTAGTAAAGTAATGCTTAAAATTCTCCAAGCCAGGCTTCAGCAATACGTGAATTATGAACTTCCAGTTGTTCAAGCTGGTTTTAGAAAAGGCAGAGGAACCAGAGATCAAATTGCCAACATCTGCTGGATCATGGAAAAAGCAAGAGAGTTCCAGAAAAACATCTATTTCTGCTTTACTGACTATGCCAAAGCCTTTGACTGTGTGGATCACAATCAACTGTGGAAAATTCTGAAAGAGATGGGAATACCAGACCACCTGATCTGCCTCTTGAGAAACCTGTATGCAGGTCAGGAAGCAACAGTTAGAACTGGACATGGAACAACAGACTGGTTCCAAATAGGAAAAGGAGTATGTCAAGGCTGTATATTGTCACTCTGCTTATTTAACTTATATGCAGAGTGCATCATGAGAAACGCTGGGCTGGAGGAAGCACAAGCTGGAATCAAGATTGCCGGGAAAAATATCAATAACCTCAGATATGCAGATGACACCACCCTTATGGCAGAAAGTGAAGAGGAACTAAAGAGCCTCTTGATGAAAGTGAAAGAGGAGAGTGAAAAAGTTGGCTTAAAGCTCAACATTCAGAAAATAAAGATCATGGCATCTGGTCCCATCACTTCGTGGGAAATAGATGGGGAAACAGCGGAAACAGTGGCTGACTTTATTTTTTTGGGCTCCACAATCACTGCAGATGGTGACTGCAGCCATGAAATTAAAAGATGCTTACTCCTTGGAAGGAAAGTTATGACCAACCTAGACAGCATATTAAAAAGCAGAGACATTACTTTGCCAACAAAGGTCCATCTAGTCAAGGCTATGGTTTTTCCTGTGGTCATGTATGGATGTGAGAGTTGGACTATAAAGAAAGCTGAGCACTGAAGAATTGATGCTTTTGAACTGTAGTGTTGGAGAAGACTCTTGAGAGTCCCTTGGACTGCAAGGAGATCCAACCAGTCCATCCTAAAGGAGATCAGCCCTGGGTGTTCATTGGAAGGACTGATGTTGAAGCTTAAACTCCAATACTTTGGCCACCTGATGGGAAGAGCTGACTCATTTGAAAAGACCCTGATGCTGGGAAAGATTGAGGGCAGGAGGCGAAGGGAGGATGAGATAGTTGGATTGGGCATCACCGACTTGATGGACATGGGTTTGGGTGAACTCCGGGAGTTGGTGATGGACAGGGAGGCCTGGTGTGCTGCAGTTCATGGGGTTGCAAAGAGTCGGACACGACTGAGTGACTAAACTGACCTGAACTAGGTGGCACTAGTAAAGAACCTGCCTGCCAACACAGGAGACATAAGAAACTCAGGTTGGATCCCTGGGTTGGGAAGATCCCCTAGAGGAGGATATTTGCAAAACACAGTTGGTCACAGTCCACCCTCTGACCACGAGTCACATCCCTTCCATGTGCTGGTGAAACCATGTAACTCAGATTGGGGTTTCAACCCATGAGCTGGGACTTGAACTCAGCCGAAACCCAGAGTGGGATTTGAACCTACAGTCTTTTAACTAAGATCACACCTGCTCTCAGGACTTAATGCAGCTGAGGTTCTTAATGTCTCATTGAAGAAAGAATTCAGTGAGAGACAAAGTGATAGGTAAGAAGTGGATTTATTTAAAGAAAAACACTCCACAGACAGTGTGAGTCATCTCACAAGGCAAGAGCAGCAGCCCCATGGTATTGGGTTGTCAGTTTTTATAGGAGTGGGTTATTTCATAGGCTAATGAGTTGTAGTATTCTAGCTATTTTGGGGAAGGGGTGGGGATTTCCAGGAATTAGGCCAGACCCATTTTTTTTCCTGGGCTTCTCTGGTGACTCCAGATGGTGAAGAATCTGCCTGCAGTGCAGGAGACCCGGGTTTGATCCCTGGGTTGGGAAGATCCCCTGGAGAAGGGAATGACAACCCACTCCAGTATTCTTGCCTGGAGAATTCCATGGACAAAGGAGCCTGGAAGACTACAGTCCATGGGGTCAAAAAGAGCCAGACATGACTGAGCAACTTCCACTTCACTCACTTGGAACTGTCATGGCACCTGTGGGTGTGTCGTTTAGCTTGCTGATGTGTTACAGTGAGCCATACTGAGGCTCACGGTCTACTGGAAATCAACTCATCCGCCATCTTGGACCTATTTGGTTCTATCAGTTTCTGTTGTGTCCTTGGGCTTTGTCGTTCTTTTAAGGGCTGTGCCCTGACCCCTTCCCTCCTGATTCACAGGTACACGCAGTACCTCCCTCAAGCTGCATCTCATTTATGGTGTCTAAGCTATGGTTTTTCCATTAGTCATGTATGGATGTGAGAGTTGGACCATAAGGAAGGTTGAGAGCTGAAGAACTGATGCTTTCAAATTGTGGTGCTGGAGAAGACTCTTGAGAGTCCCTTGGATGGCAAGGAGATCAAACCAGTCAGTCCTAAAGGAAATCAACCCTGCATATTCATTGGAAGGACTGATGCTGAAGCTCCAATATTTTGGCCACCTGATGTGAAGAGCCAACTCATTGGAAAAGACCCTGATGGTGGGAAAGATTGAAGATCGAAGGCAGGAGAAGAAGGGGATGACAGAAGATGAGATGAGTTTGAGCAAACTCTGAGAGTTAGTGAAAGACAGGGAACCCTGGCGTGCTGCAGTCCATGGGGTTGCAGAGTCAGACATGACTGAGCAACTGAACAACAGTGGCCTCGGCTTATAGCCCAGGGTCTCATCCAGGTGTGGAGGAAGGGTTTGGGTGTGGTTTCTCAGGTATAGCTACTTAATTAGGGCTCAGTTCTATTTCCTGCAAGTCCATTGTGGCTCTTGGCATTGTCCCTAGGATCTTTGTTTCCTCTTCTAAGTCCTCTTTCCTTTTCTGTACAGTAGCCTCTGTTTGCAGGTGAGTAGTTTTCTTAGCCTAATCCTAGCCTATAGCATTTCTGGGTCCAAATTCTTTTTTCTGTTTGTATTGTTCCTTTCCGTTCTAGTGCATAAAATTTAAAAAAAGAAACACAAAACTTGTGGGTATTACATGCAATTATAATCCAATTTGTCAGACAAAAGCCATACACAAATCTCTTCCTGGTAATTCCGGCTCTAGTATTTGCCCTTACAATTCTTAGAAACCTATTGTCCTACTGGAGAAGTTTTTCCAGCCATACCCTTATTATCTGTAAAAGGCTTTTATTTGAAACACCACCTTAAATTTTCATGAGGCTTTAACAAAAATCTTCTATTACATTTTTGGCTTAATCTTTAGAAAATGTTTTCCTGAGAAACACCCTGGATTTGACCTCTGCCTATGAGCCACTTCTTAATTTTCGCATTGCTAATCGTCTAGAGTGGCTAAGAAACGGCTTTATTTCTGAACTCAGCAAATCCTGAATCATTCACATATAATATTTGATCTTTTAACTTCACTCTCGTATTTTTAATCTCAGGTAGCAAGAAGTCAAGTGGTACTTTCAACATTTTGCCTAGAAATTTCCTCAGCCAATTGAGCTACTTAGCTACATTTCCCACTTTTCATCTAATACAGGGGACAACAATGCACTACTTCATAAAGATACTACACATATAACAAAGTTTCCCTTGCATACATCATTCTTTTCTTCTAGTTTCCAGTAACATTTTTATTTTCTTGATGTCCCTACCAATATCCTCCTTAAAGTACTTTAGACTTCCGCTCAACATCTGACTGTAAAGCCAGTGCCACACCTTTCAGGTTTTTGTTTCAGCAGCACCCCACTCACAGTCCCAAAATCTGTTCTGGGTGCCTCTTGCTAGGAACAAATCACCCCAAAACTTGGAGACTTACAAGACAGACAATTTTATCATCTCTAATGGTTCTGAGGGTCACCAGAGCTAGGTAGGTCTCACTTGGAATCTTATGTGACTACAGTCAGGCTGTGACTGGAATTGGAGTTGTCTTGAAGGCTTCCTTAGGCAGACATTCATCTCTGATGCTTGTTATTAGTTGGAACACCTACATGTGGTCTCGCCGTGTAGCTTGGGCTTCCTCACAACATGGTAGCTGGGCTCCAAGAGAATAAGGTAGAGGGGATGCATGAAATTTTTATGACCTAGCCTTGGGAGTCAGAGAACATCATTTCTATTGTACTGTCTTGGTCGAGGCTGTCACCAGGGTCCACTCAAAAGCAAGGTGACTGAACATAGAGAGCATCTCTCAATGGGAAGAAAGCAGTAAGGCAGTCATGTTTGGAAAATACAATCTGTCTTAATGTCCCAGGTTAAGTTTTAATCACAAGTGCCATTCTTGCTACAATAGAAACCAGGGGGCAGCTGTATACCTAGCTTATTTGACACCCAAAACAGATAAGCATATTAAAAATTATGTTTTAGTAGTCATGATGTGAAAATAATTATAATAATCATGGCTAGAAAATGGAAGATAGTGAAGCATTTCTTTTATTGAACTTAAGTCTGTATCATGTGAGTAAAGGTTTTAAGTGAATTTAAAAATTATAAAAATACAATTATATAAATTATAAATATAAATTTTATTATTTACTATAATGTAAACTATATATAAAATTATATAAATAGTAGAAAAGTTATGGATTCCTACTTTTTAAAAAAATTCATCTCTTCTTTGCCATTTGATTTTTTTCTATGTAAATACCTATTTTCTTAACATTTTGCTGTTGGATAGTTAATGACCTTCTCCACAATTTCTGTGGCCTGTCCTCAACAGTTTAGAGCTTGGTGCTTCACTATGAGTTGCTTAAGGTTAATTCCAGTTGATTGCAACTATTTTTGCACCTGATTAATTACATTACCTTCACAGCAGAAAAAAGGTAAGTCAGGATAGAAAAACTGCATACAGCTGAGGGCACCATCTCGGCCAATTCTCTTTAAAAAATTGACTTGGCTGCACTGGATCTCAGGTGTAGGCAGCATGCGGGATCTTTAGTTGTGACATTGATCTAGTTCCCTCATCAGGGATCAAACCTTGCCCCTACTCCTGCCCTAGGAGTGGGGAGTCTTAGCCGCTGGACCACCAGGGAAGTCCTAGCACTGATCCTCTTGTGTCTGCAGTTTTAAAAAATGCAAGTGTACTTCAGAGATTTAAGTTGAAAAAAAATCATCTTTGCTGTTTGCACAGGTTAACTATAGACTCTACTCAGTAAAAGACTAATAAGGGAATATTACGAACAGTACCACCACATATCTGACAGCTCAGATGAAATGGACTAACTACTTGAAAGATGTGTGTGTGTTAAGCTGGTTTAGTCATGTCTGACTCTTTGCAACTCCATGGACGTGGCCTGCCAGGCTCCTCTGTCCACGGGGATTCTCCAGGCAAGAACACTGGAGTGGGTTGCCATTTCCTTCTCCAATGCATGAAAGTGAAAAGTGAAAGTGAAGTTGCTCAGTCGTGTCTGACTCTGTTGGACCCCATAGACAGCAGCCCACCAGGCTCCTCCGTCCACGGGATTTTCCAGGCAAGAGTACTGGAGTGGGTTGCCATTGCCTTCTCCAGGGAAGCCCTATAATTCAACACAATTCTCACTCTTATCTACCTGGAGATAGCACCAGATCTCACATGTTAAGAGTTCAGTCTTGGACTTTCTGGGTGGTGCAGTGGGTAAGAATCTGCCTGCTAATGCAGGGTTCAATCCCTGGTCCAGGAATATCCTACATGCCTCAGAGCAACTAAGCCCATGGAGCACAGATTCTGAGCATGCATGCCACAACTACCGAAGCCGATGAACCCTAAGGTCCACAAGCTGCGACTACTGAGCCTGTGCTCCTCAACAAGAGAAACCACCACAGTGAGAAGCCTGAGCATCACAACAAAGAGTAATTTCTGCTCGCTGCAATGAAAAATAAATATTGAAAAAGAAAGGTTCAGTTTTTTTCTTTTTTGGCCACACTGCACGGCTTGTGGGATCTTAGTTTCCTGACCAAGGATTGAACCCAGATGCCCCATAGCGGTGAAAGCACAGAGTCCTAACCACTGGACCACCAGGGAAGTCCACAAAGTTCAGTCTTACATGACTGCCTCTCCCTTCCTTGGCCCCCACGCATGCACACACGAGCACACGTGCACACATGTCAGATGCCAACTGTGAGTCCAAGTTATCAACTGTGCTTCTAACCAACTGGCTAAAGATGGGAGGTTCCAGCAAACCGCTGCTGCCCGCCCCCGCCCCCCCGCAAGTTGGGTTCAATTAACTTGCTAGAGAGCCTCATAGAACTCAGAGCAACATCTTCCTTACTAGACCACTGGTCTGTTGTAAAAAGACGTAACTCGGGAATAGCTAGATAGAAGAGATACATAGGGGAAGGTATGAGGAAGGGCTCAGAGCTCCCAGGCTCACTCTGAGGGTAACACTTCCCCCTAAATCTTCATGTGCTCACTAACACAGACACTCAATCATTATGGGTTTTTATGGAGGCTTACATACATTGTCATGGGGCTTCCAAGGCGGCACTAGCAGTAAAGAGACCGCCTGACAATGCAGGAGATATAAGAGACGCAGGTTCGACCCCTGGGTCTGGAAGATCCCCTGGAGGAAGAAATGGCAACCCACTTCAGTATTCTTGCCTGGAGAATCCCATGGATGGAGGAGCCTGGTGGGCTGTGGTCCATGGGGTCACAAAGAGTCAGACACAACTGAGCGACTGACACACATACACATCATCACGAAGCAGAGTTCCTCAAAAAACCAAGTTCCTCACCCGAATTTCTGATTAACCTTTCTATGCAAAGCTTTACTCATTTTCTTGACCCATACACGATCCCCCTCAAGATTGAGCAGGATCAGAGAAAAGGGGGGATTGTGACTGAGCAGGACCCTATGAGGGCTTCCCAGGACAGATCCCCACTCTCCTGCCCACCACCTGCCTTGTTTGTAGAAAGCCTTTAGCCTTGGAGGCCTTCCCAGAGCTCGAAAGAACAAATTTAATGGGAAGAGAGAAAAATGCAGAAACAAAGGAAAACAGTTAAGCAAACGAAATAACACTAGCTTACCCATTAAACAAAGTCAAAGACCTTTAGTACCTCCTCAAGGGCTACAGGAAATATTCCTCAAGGGCTACAGGAAGTATTCTGAGTCATATCCCTTGAGCTGTTTCGCAAATGCTGAAATCCCACCAGGTGAAAGTAGTTGACTGGATGCTGACCACAAGCACGTAGACCCCAGATAAGTTGGAACCAGAAATTTGATGATGCTGACCCCCAATTCCCTCACCACCAACCAGTCAGAAGAATGTCCACGAGCTGACCATGCACTCCACAACCCTCCCCACTGCATTTTCAAAAACCGTTCTTTTGAGTACTAGCTGCCTAGAGAACTTGCTTGGCTTTAGAGCAAACGCTGCACTTTCCTTCACTACAACCCTGTGTCAGTAGAGCGACTTTATTGCACCCAGGTGAGCAGACCCAAGTTTGGTTTGGTAACAGTCACAGTTGATTAAATCATTAGCTTTTGGTGATTGATCCAACCTCCAGCCCCTCTCCTCTCCCCAAAGGTCAGGTCGATTGGATGGAAATTCCAACCATCTAATTACTTAGTCACCTTCTCTAGCGCCCAGCTCCCATCCTTAGGTCCTTTCCCAAAAGTCACTTTATTGACAGTAAAAACACCTTATTGCTCTTATCATTTAGGAAATTCCAAGCATTCTAGGAGCTCTGTGCCAGAAATGGGGATGAAGACCAAATACATATTTATTAAAATCACATTAATATATCTATTAAATAAATTGAATTTATTGTTAAAAACCTTCCAGCAATAAAAACTCCAGGTCCAGAGAGCTTTGCTACCAGACATTTGGGGGTGAAATAATACCAGTTCTACACAAAATCTTCTGGGAACCAGAAGAGAGAAGACTCCCCAGTCCATTCGATGGAGCCAGTCTTACTGAATCACTAAAGGTAAAGTGCTGAACCAGGTTCGTTTATCTGACGCACAGCCAGCCAAATGCCGAGATGCCGAGGTTTGTGGTAGAGGTAGGATTTATTCACAGAGCAATCAAATGAAGAGAACAAATCTCAGCCCTACCTTCCTCAACGCGAGAGGCTTGGGGTATTTATAAGATGCAGCTGGGAGTGGGGAGCATAAGGAGCATGGAGACAGGGGATGGGGATAAGCAAATATTCAACAAGCACCGTTCTGCACAGCTAACCTCAGGCTTCTTCATGGGAGGCATGTCCCAAGAGTGGCAGCAGCTCCAGAGAGTGGCAGCATAGCATGTTCTGAGGCTGAAGCTCTGGGCCTTCTGACCCCAAAAGGTTGCTGGATATGCGCATGTGCCCAGTTGGTCTGTAGGTACTTCCTACCAGTCGTTACCAGCTCTAGCTTGAACTGGAAACAGCTGACTCCAAGTTTCTGAAAAACAACTTGGGCAAACACTTTATTGTTTAGGCTACGTGATGCTTGGAGGACACGCAAGTTTTTGCAGAACCAAAGCAAGCCTACTGTATAGCTCAGAGAACTCTAGTCAAAGCTCTTTGGTGACCTAAATGGAAAGGAAATCCATAAAAGAGGGGATATATGTATATGTATAGCTGCTTCACCTTGCTGTACCGCGGAGACTAACGCAACGTTGTGAAACAACCGCACTCCAATAACAATGAGTAATAGAAAGAAGGCGTGCCGGAGCACCATTTCCATATGCAATCACATGCAAAAAAAAATCACCCTTGGCCCATTCCTCACACTTCATACAAAAATTAACATGGAATGGGTCACGGACCTAAATGCAAAATGTGAAAAAATGGGGATGCCCTGGTGGTCCAGTGGTTAGGACTCAGCGCTTTCACCACCATGATCCCTGGTCAAGGAAGTAAGATTCTGCAAGCTGTGCAGCCAAAAACAAAAAAAGGGAAAAAGTAAAACTTCGAGAAGAAAGCACAGTAGAGAATCTTTATGACCTTTTGTTATGCACGCTGCTGCTGCTGCTAAGTCACTTCAGTCGTGTCCGACTCTGTGCAAGCCCAGAGAC
This sequence comes from Bison bison bison, assembly GCF_000754665.1. NCBI lineage: Eukaryota > Metazoa > Chordata > Mammalia > Artiodactyla > Bovidae > Bison > Bison bison. The sequence continues at coordinate 505,224 of NW_011494821.1, read as the reverse complement.
GGAAGCCCACCAGGCTCCCCCATCCATGGGATTCTCCAGGCAAGAACACGAGTGGGTTGCCATTTCCTTCTCCAATGCATGAAAGCATAGGAAAACACAATTCATAAAAGAGAAGTGTATCTCATTATAATTGAAAACTTCTGCTCTGCTGAAAACACCGATAAGAGATGAAAAGATATCCTCACTTCCTGAGACCTTGCCTGTTGAGAGAAAGTATTTGCCAATCACATATCTTAGAAAGGTCTTATATATAGAATATATAAAACACTTTCAAAACAATGAGAAGCAACACAATAAAAAAGTGGGCAGAAGATACTTCCCCAAGAAAGATAAACAAGGCTCAAAGAAGGACATGAACAGATGCTCATAGTCATTCAGTTCAGTGCAGTCGCTCAGTCATGTCCGACTCTTTGTGACCCCATGAATCGCAGCACGCCAGGCCTCCCTGTCCATCACCAACTCCCGGAGTTCACCCAACTCATGTCCATAGAGTCGATGATGCCATCCAGCCATCTCATTCTCTGTCGTCCCCTTCTCCTCCTGCCCCCAATCCCTCCCAGCATCAGAGTCTTTTCCAATGAGTCAACTCTTTGCATGAGGTGGCCAAAGTACTGGAGTTTCAGCCTTAACATCATTCCTTCCAAAGAAATCCCAGGGCTGATCTCCTTCAGAATGGACTGGTTGGATCTCCTTGCAGTCCAAGGGATTCTCAAGAGTCTTCTCCAACACCACAGTTCAAAAGCATCAATTCTTCGGCACTCAGCCTTCTTCACAGTCCAACTCTCACATCCATACATGACCACAGGAAAAACCATAGCCTTGACTAGACAGACCTTTGTTGGCAAAGTAATGTCTCTGCTTTTCAATATGCTATCTAGGTTGTTCATAACTTTCCTTCCAAGGAGTAAGCATCTTTTAATTTCATGGCTGCAGTTACCATCTTCAGTGATTTTGGAGCCCCCCA
>NW_011494821.1:500028-504042 GCF_000754665.1 Bison bison bison | reverse complement strand
CAAGAGGCTTTTTAGTTCCTCTTCACTTTCTGCCATAAGGGTGGTGTCATCTGCATATCTGAGGTTATTGATATTTCTCTGGGCAATCTTGATTCCAGCTTGTGCTTCTTCCAGCCCAGCATTTCTCATGATGTACTCTGCATGGAAGTTAAATCAGCAAAGTGTAAACTAAAACCATGATGGAATACTTCTATATACCTACTAGGATGGCTAACACTCCCCGCCACCAGTCACCCATCTCTGCCAGCTGTACTGGCGAGGATGTAATGCAACTGGAACCCTCCTCAAAAAAAAAAAAAAAAATCAGAAACTGGAACTGCTTGTGAGAGACTGCTGCTGCTGCTCCTGCTGAGTCACTTCAGTCATGTCCAACTCTCTGCAACCCCATAGATGGCAGCCCACCAGCCCACCAGGCTCCCCCATCCCTGGGATTCTCCAGGCAAGAACACTGAGTGGGTTCCCATTTCTTTCTCCAATGCACAAAAGTGAAAAGTGAAAGTGAAGTCGTGTCCGACTCTTTGCGACCCCATGGACTGTGGCCCACCAGGCTCCTCCATCCATGGGATTTTTTCAGGCAACAGTACTGGAGTGGGGTGCCACTACCTTCTTCGAGTGAGAGACTGAATCAACATAAAGGCAATGACCAGAATTGTATAAAGAAACAGAGCCATGACCTACAACCTCTGAAGCAACCAGCCAGAGAAGTCAAACCACAACCTGTGTAGCAATTGGACCCAAACGGTCAAGACTTGGTCAGTAACTGCCAGCTTCCCTATTTTGCCCCTGTTTCCAATTTCAGATGAACCAGAGAAAGACATACTTGCTCCCCTAACCAATCACATAGGATGCCCCGCTTCTATTCAACTCGCCTACAATCTTTCCATGCTAAGAGCTTCCAATCAGGAAATACCTGAAATCTTCCCTTTTTTCCTACCATAAACCTTTTGAACTACCCTGCTTGCCAAACGCGAGTGATAACAGCTGGTTCCCCTGCTATATAGTAAGCTCTGAGTAAACAGCCTGTTCTCATTTGGGCAATCTTTGTTTATTTCCTCATTGGTGGCAATGCAAAGTGATAACCACTATTTGTAACTGTTGGGGGGTTTCTTATAAAGTTAAACACCCACTTACCATATGATCCAGCAATCTCACTCCTAGGTATTTATCCATGAGGAAATGAGTTCCCATGTGCAAACCTTTATAGTAGTCTTATTTAAAATCACCCATAATATAAACAACCCAATGTTCTTCAAGTGGATAATGGAACCCTGTTTCAGCAAAGGAACAGAGGATGATAATTTCAAGCACATCATAAGTTTCCTGGAAAAAAAAAAACCCACTCTGCTAAGAAATGGGATGTCTACAGAGGCTGGTGAACGCCAGATGTTGAGGTCTTCTGCCACTAATTATTTCTGGTGCATTTCTTTGGCCCCAGTGGCTCTAAGTTCACATAAAGCTTCCTGTTGAAACATCCAATTCGAGATTGTACATTCATTCTCTGAAAACTATATGGGTGATTTTAAAGTAATTAACACAACTTCCCTTTATCTTTGAAGTGGATTCCCTGGGACCATAGAGGGTTCTGTGGAATTAGCATCAGTATCCTGGCATCAACCATCTAAGAGTTGGCAGTAGTGGGGAGGGTGTACTCTTTGCTCAGGATCAACGTGTAGCTGGTCACATACAGCACCTTAGTTCATTTTGTTGTGTGTGTGTGTTTACACCACCTTAGTTCAAACTGTCCTGGATAGGTCCTCAAAATGTAGCATGATGATCATTTAGGAACACCCCTATTCCTTACATTCTAGAGGAAATCTCCTCATACCTCAAATTTTCAAGGCCTAGAGAAATCCAAAAGGTTCCCTAAATTTCTGTGGATGTCTTCCACAGAAGACTCAGTTTCGTCTCAGTATAACTCTGGCCTCTGACCCCAACTCCCAGCATGGGGATGACTCCTGAACAAACTTAGATGCAAAATTCAGTTCATATCAGATCACATCACATCAAGTATTTCAGAACATTTATAGAAGGTCCAGAAGGTTTACTAGAGGAACCACATCACGCAGCACAGAATACTCAGCAATCTCTTTGGCCTTCTGTCCCCTCCTACCTTTCTCCCATGACTGTTAGGAGCAATATTTATAATCAGTTAAGTTACATAGCTGGGTCCCACTTCGATGTAATACTTGTAAAATACAATGGAAACATAGGTTAAGGTCCTGATACTTTCTTCCACAATTTCAGCTGGCCCTACTCTACTTGAGCCTTAGTTTTGGATTTCTGAGCCACAAAGCCTGGGATTGGAAAAGACTCCCATGCATAGATAATGGCTGCGGGAAAAGACAAGCCATGCTGTCCCTTTGATTGTGGCCAATGTGTCACCTGTTGACTGTTTGCCCTAAAACCCTGCTTAGCCCCTGTCTGAATTATCTCAGGTGGGTGACCCTTCTTACTGTGTATGTGTATTAGTTGTTCAGTTGTGTCCAAATCTGAGACCCCATGGACAATAGCTCACCAGGCTCCTCTGTTCATGGAATTCTCCAGGCAAGAATACTAGATCAGGTTGCTGTTTCCTTCTCCAGGGGATCTTCCCAACACAGGGACTGAACCCAGGTCTCCATCATTGCAGGCAGACTCTTTACCATCTGAGCCACCAGAGAAGCCCATCCTTCTTACTACATCCATGTTATTTGTTAACGCTTCGCTGATTGATCAGTTTTCTAATAGCACTTCCATGGACTTGGTTCAGTCTTCTCTTTTTCAACACTTGGAGTTTCATTCTGCAACCAAAGGGATAAACAAGGTTGGTAACTGGTACTAATAAGGGAGAAATAGCTGAGTAAGGGGCTTCCCGGGTAGCTCAACTGGTAAAGAATCCGTCTGTAATGCAGGACATGCAGAAGACATCTTTTAGGACCTAGCTTCAGAAGTCATATGCCATCACTTCCACCATACTCTATTGGTTACAAAGACCAACTCTGATACAATTTGGGAGGAGACTATGCAAAGGCACGAATACCATGAGGTATGGGTCCCTGGGGGCTGCTCTGGAACCCGGCTACCACTGTATGCCCTCTGGCCCCCAATAATTCATATTCTTCCCACATGCCAAATACACCCATCCCCTCTCAAGGCACCCCAAAATCTAATCTCATTATTGTATCAGCCAGAAGTCCAGTGATGTGAAAGTCACTCAGTTGTGTCCAACTCTCTGCAACCCCATGGACTATACAGTCCATGGAATTCTCCAGGCCAGAATACTGGAGCAGGTACCGTTTCCTTTCTCCAGGGGATTTTCCTAATCCAGGGATTGAACCCAGGTCTCCCACATTGTGGGCAGATCGTTTACCAGCTGAGCCACAAGGGAAGCTCAGGAATCCTGGAGTGGGTAGCCTATCCCTTCTCCAGGGTATCTTCCCACCCCAGGAATCGAACCGGCGTCTTACTGCATTGCACACAGATTCTTTACCAACTGAGCTATCAGGGAAGCCCTGAATTCCAGAATTCCATCATCTAAATCAGGTTCAGGCATGGATGAGGGTTCTCAAGTATATATCCTTAAGCATTGTTTCTCCAGTGAAATTCCTCTCCTTCTGAAGATCTGTGAACTAAAGAGGAAGTCAACTGCCTCCCCACCTCCCCATCCCCTATATGAGGGTGGAAAAGGCATAGGGTAACCTAGTCATATGCAGAGTACATCATGAGAAACACTGGGCTGGAAGAAGCACAAGCTGGAATCAAGATTGCCCAGAGAAATATCAATAACCTCAGATATGCAGATGACACCACCCTTATGGCAGAAAGTGAAGAGGAACTAAAAAGCCTCTTGATGAAAGTGAAAGAGGAGAGTGAAAAAGTTGGCTTAAAGCTCAACATTCAGAAAACGAAGATCATGGCATCTGGTCCCATCACTTCGTGGCAAATAGATGGGGAAACAGTGGAAACAATGTCAGACTTTATTTTTTTGGACTCCAAAATCACTGAAGATGGTGACTGCAGCCATGAAATTAAAAG
>NW_011494821.1:485082-499651 GCF_000754665.1 Bison bison bison | reverse complement strand
TGGCATCACTGACTCTATGGACATGAGTTTGGGTGAACTCCGGGAGTTGGTGATGGACAGGGAGGCCTGCCGTGCTGCAATTCATGGGGTCGCAAAGAGTGGGACACGACTGAGCGACTGAACTGAACTGAACTGAACCTAGTCATTCCTATTCAAAGGGGGAGGGAAGGATCTCTCTGGTGGTCCAGTGGTTAAGATATCCTTGATCAGGCAATTAGATTCCACATGCAGCAACTAAGTTCATTTTTAAAATTCTAAAGAGAAAAATGAAACAAAAAACCAAAAGTAGGGAAAATGTCCTGGGTTTGCTTTATTCTTTTTAGCTGCGCTGTGCTGCATGTGGGATCTTAGTTCTCACCATCTCTGCAGTTGAAGTTCGGAGTCCAAACCACTGGACCGCCAGGGAAGTCCCTCAATCACACTTTTAATCTGCAAGAAAAGTATTATGTTCGTGCTATTGCTACAGGTAATGACTTTTATCCACTATATTTCAATTTTTCTGAATTTCATTTAGAAAAGAAAACTGGAACTTCAGTTTTGGGGCTTCCCTTATAGCCACACTTGATTATAGTTACTGCTTTTATGATAGCATTTCTCTTATAGCCTTGAATCTTGTTCAAGATTAAATTTTTGAGATTATGAAAATAACTCATGCTTCTCTAAACATTTGAAAAATTCTAAAGTATGTAAAAACTGAAAGTCTCTTCTCCACCTTTTCCCACTCCATAGAAATAACCCTTGCTAATATTTTCATGTCCACCCTTTCAGCTATTTTTCTATGCTTATTGTGGACACATATGCTCATCGTTGACAGAGTTTTTAAAGTTTGAGGAAAATGTTTGTCCTTGAAGAGGACACCCCACAAATATCCGTATTTTGCTTAATGCCTGACTTACTAAACATATATCTATAAACAGAACTTTGAAAAATACATTTAATTTTTTATTTTTTTATTGAAGGATAATTGCTTTACAGAATTTTGTTGTTTTCTGTTAAACCTCAACATGAATCAGTCATAGGTATACATATATCCACTCCTTTTTGAACCTCCCTCCCATCTGCCACCCCATCCCATTCACATTTTAATATTTAAACATTGATTGCAGAGTTGATTAAATTTCCTTAAAAAAATCTAAACTGCAATTACAAATTTAATATGATGATTCTTTTGAACACACTTTAAATAGTACAGAAAAGAATCACAAAGGCAATGATTAAAAGATTGTCATTATATCTATTTTCGAACACCAATATCATGGATTTAATTACTTCATTGGTTTTCTTTGTTCTTGTTTTTTTCTAGGAATAAGATACTTTCTTAAGGTTGTTAAAATACTTCAGATATTTTCTTGGTGTTAATGAAATTTTGCCAGATTCCCTCATTTCTTCTGAAGAATATTGTCTCAGATCCTCAAATGCACTGAGACTACAGAATCTCAGGCTTCTCAGCAGGTTGATTCACGCTTGGGCCTCTGAAGCTTGTTTCTCCCAAGGAGCTATCTTTGCTCCAGTAAAACTTCTCCTGTTACCTCAAAATTTCATTTTCTGTATAACTTTTTAATTTCCGCAATCTCTTTCTCCTCTGAAATGATGGATTCCTTTAGTTTCACTTGGCCAGTCTGGAACTCCTGATTTTGTCATTATGATAAATTGACTTATGTATGCACCACTAATATCTTGTTCTAGTTAAGAGGGCGTCTAGTGCATTCATATCCTGGAAGAGGAGGGATGTGTTTGCTTCTCTTTAGGGCATGTGGCTAACTCAGCATCTCAGGACCCTCTTTCTCCTTGGTCACAGAGTGTGAGTGCCAGTGTTGGTTAACTGGTTGGACCTCCTTTCTGCCTGGTTATCCTGGGCAGCCAGATGGGCTGCTCTGTCTTTCCTGTTCTTGGAACAGTTCTTATTCTTTTCCTGGGACTACTTGGCACACAAATGCTGTGATGACCACATCTCCTTGCCCTTTCCATCTTCCCTTGCAACCTTAACCACGACCCCTAGCAGAGGTGAGCCAACTTGGGAGGCACGCATGTTCGTGAGTTTGTGTGTGTGTGTGTTTAGATGGAGGGGGCTTCCAGCCACATCATCTGTCTGCTGGGCCATACATCGATTCCTTCTTCTTGCAGGTTTTCTGCCCAAATTCTCATCTGCTTGAGCCTACCATCTTCCTCCCACCAAGATACTGGTTTGCGCGCCCTACACTCCCCCCGCCCCCTGCCAGGGCCCCGCCTTCTCGAGATCAGGGCTTAGCTCTGGGAGGCGCGGAGCTGGGGGCCCCAGAGCGTGGCCAGACCGGGCTGGTTGGAGATCTGCCACCCACACCCTGAACTGCGCAAGGCTTTGGAAGGGCGGGGTCTCGCGCCCCGTTATTTGGCGTTCTCTCTTCTTCCCCCTCAGTAGGGGGGAAACGTCTTTGGGCAAGATGGGTCTCTACCGCGTCCGCGTGTCCACCGGGTCCTCGTTCTGCGCGGGCTCCAATAACCAGGTGCACCTGTGGCTGGTCGGCGAGCACGGGGAGGCGGCGCTCGGGTGGCGCCTGCGGCCGGCGAGGGGCAAGGTGAGCTGGCCAGAGCCGGGCGGGGTGCGCTGCGCCCCTGGCCCCCTGGCCCGCGAGTCCCCGAGAAGAGACGCGCCCCAGATGGCCTCCAGCTTTCCCCGGCGGCTCCTGGCGCACGCCCCCAGCCCGGAGAGAGCTCGGAGGCCGCTGGGTAAAGCGCTTTAGTGCGGGACGCGGCACACAGCAAGTGCTCAATAAGTGTTCTTCTGCCCGGCCTGCTTGGAATTGGGATAGTCCCGTGGTTCTTCAGAACTCGGTCTTTTCCGGAAACTCCGGGGTCCTTGGAGCGGACATCGGTCTCCTGTTTCCTCTTCTTAGAAGCTGCTATTTCAGATCTTCTGTAAGGTTGCTAGATCTCCGACCTTGCAGGTTTTATCTCCGGGATGGAGCGGGAATGGGGACGCGGGAAGCGGGGGAGAACGGAAGAAGCCGCCTGAGAGCACTCTTATTTCCCGGCCCACCCTCTTTCCCATCACATGTACCTGGTATTCGCCCCTGTTACGTTTTGCCTCCGCCGATTCCCAGATTTCCATCTCCCACCCGGCTCTCCCCAAGACCCCCAGACCCGACGTTTATCCCATGGACGCTTCAGAGAACCGTGCTCACGTGAGGTCCTCCCCTCCTCCCACCTCCCAAACCGGTCCTCTTTTCTCCCAGGTGCACTCGCGCCTCCGCCTCTTTTCGCCTGCGTCTAACCAAAAATCCAGCGTAGTCCAGTTCATCTCTTAGACATTTCTCGAATCCGTGCCCTGATGTCCATCCCACTCTGACGGCCAATGTCCCCTCGAGCCTACTACATCACCTTCTTCCTCTTCGCCCGCCTCATTGCTCCAGCTCCAAGCCCTTCTGCAGTCAGCGATTTCTTCCCAATACATTCCCACCCTTAAAACATCCCCCCAGGGCTTCCCTGGGGGACCAGTGGTAAAGAATCCACCTGCTAATGCAGGAGCTTTGGCTTCCATCCTTGGTCTGGGAAGATCCCACATGCCTCCGAGCAACTAAGGCCCTGCGCCACATCTATGGAGTCTGTGCTCCAGAGCCGGAGAGCCACAAGTGCTGAGCCCACGGCCCTGGTGACAGGGTAGGGGGACGCGGTAACTGTCTGGTCACCAGTGAGCTCGCCCAGGGCGCAGCCCAGTGCTCCACACAATCAGGGACTTCGGGGAGTCATGCCCCTCTCCATCTTTTGTCCCCCACCTCACCCGGGGCTGAGGAATTCTATAACCGAGAATGGGGTCGTGGAGCCAACTGCTTGGTGCTCGCGCCCGCTTCCTCTCTGGCTCTTTTTGCGCCGCTTTGCCAGAGGCCCAGAGGGAAGGGCATCCAGGGCTCATCCGAGGATCCCTTCCAGAAAGCCCCGCTTGCTGATCCTCTTTTGTCTCCGGCAGGAGGTGGAATTCCAGGTGGACGTGTCCGAGTACCTGGGGCGGCTGCTGTTCGTGAAATTGCGCAAACGGCACTTCCTCTCGGATGATGCGTGGTTCTGCAACTGGATCTCCGTGCAGGGCCCCGGGGCCAGTGGGAACGAGTTCAGGTTCCCGTGCTATCGCTGGGTGGAGGGCGATGGCATCCTGAGCCTGCCCGAGGGCACCGGTGAGCCGCGGGGGGCTTGGGAGTGTAAGACGCCTGGGGCTGGAGAGAAGTTAAGGGGGAGGAGAGAAGGGAGCTGGCCTTTGGGGTCACAGAAGAGGCAGGATGCAGTAGCTGGCACAGGGCAGTGGAGGCTGGGAGAGGGCAGAGATGCTGAAGGGTCAGGGGCCAGCCACAAGGGTGGGCTGAGGGTCCCCTGGCAGGGACAGGGGAGAGGCTCTCAGGAGGAGCCTTATAGCCAGTGCCCTTCTCCTCACTTTCAGGTCGCACTGTGGTCGATGACCCTCAAGGTCTGTTCAAGAAACACAGGGAAGAGGAGCTGGCAGAGAGAAGGAAGCTGTACCGGTCAGCCCCACCCCTGCCTCCTGGCCCCACCCGGGAGCTGCCGACCCTTCCCCAGTACCAATGCCTGGTTTCTTTTCCACTGCAGGTGGGGTAACTGGAAGGACGGGTTAATTCTGAATATAGCTGGGGCCACAATAAATGACCTTCCTGTAGATGAGAGATTTCTAGAGGACAAAAGAATTGACTTTGAGGCCTCACTGACCAAGGGGTAAGAACAAGGCAGGCCGAGTGACAGGGATGTTTCCTGGTCCAGTGGTCAGTCCAGGCTTGTGGACTTCACAGGGCTGGACCAGCCCAAGAGGGCTGCATGGGGTTGTAAAGTTGGATTCTGAGAATAACAAACTCTTCACCATCCTTCCTCAAAGGCTGGCAGACCTAGCCATCAAAGACTCTTTAAACATTCTGACTTGCTGGAAAAGTCTGGATGACTTCAACAGGATTTTCTGGTGTGGCCAGAGCAAGCTGGCTGGTTAGTACCCCTACCCCAGTATTTATCCCAAGACCCTTACTCCCAGATACTACCCATTCTAAGGAACCAGGGATGGGAGACCAGAGGCCTGGTAGGCTAGGGTCAAGTGGGAATGGTTCGGTGGGGGTTGGAAGGACCAGGAGCTCAGATCCCACAGCAAGCTCCGCAAATGCCATCCCCAGAGCGGGTGCGGGATTCCTGGAAGGAGGATGCCTTATTTGGGTACCAGTTTCTCAACGGCACCAACCCCATGTTGCTGAGACGCTCCGTTCGCCTTCCTGCCCGCCTGGAGTTTCCTCCAGGGATGGGGGAGCTGCAGGCCGAGCTGGAGAAGGAGCTCCAGGTGAGCACAGAAGAGCCCTCAGGAGATGGCACAGAGGAATGGGGGTGGGGTCAGCGTTTGTGCTGCCGTAGGGTCCACTGTGGACCCAGCATGCTGCCAGATGGCAAGATGGAATTCCACAGTAGAAATCTTGACTGATCCTGGGGTGACCCTCCATGACTCTCCTCTCCTAATGAGAATAGCATGCTGTGGAGGGAGAGAATGTGATGGGTGACAAAGTCAAAATGAAGACCTATAACTGGGGATTTAGGGAGAGTGTGGAATAAGAGAATCAGGATCAGGGCTGGGGTTTTTGATGGGGTCAGCACGGAACAATTCAGAGAGAAAACTCAGGCGACTTTACTAGTGGTTCAGTGGTAAAGAACCCTTCTTCCAATGCAGGGGACGTGTGTTCAAACCTTGGTCAGGGAACTAAGAAATCACTTGCTGTGATGCAACTAAGCCTGCATGCTGCAACTAGAGAAAGCCCAGGTGCTGCAAGGAAGAGCCTTAGTGTTAATGAGTATTAAGAGCCTTAGAGTTACCCAGCACAGCTCCCCCCAAATAACAGTGTATTTGAAAAAAAGAGAAAACTCATGAGATTTTGGGTGAGACAGACTTGAGCTTGAATCTTGGCTCTGCTGTTTTATAAGCTGTGTGACTTCAGGCAGCATATCTATCCTCTCTGATCATCGGTTTCCTCTTTCATAAACCTGGGGCTAATTCAAGTGCACCTAAGAATTATATGAGGCCGTAAGTACAGGAACCATTACCCAGTATTAAATAGGTGATGGAAACAAGTTAGTTCTTTCTTCCTTCGGGGAATCAAGGCAGGAAGAGATGCCTTATGTTGATGTAGCCCTTGCCCTCTGCCCCCATCCAGCAAGGCACGCTATTTGAAGCTGACTTCTCCTTGCTGGATGGGATCAAGGCCAACGTCATCCTGTGTACCCAGCAGTATGTGGCTGCCCCTCTGGTTATGCTGAAACTGCAGCCCGATGGGAAACTCTTACCCATGGCCATCCAGGTGAGAGAACCCAGGCTGTAGGGGAGTGGTAGCGGTCAGATAGAGAATGCTAAGTGACTTTGGAGAGAGAGGGAAGCGTTTAAACATGCAAGGGGCATGGGAGTCTGCTGTGCACTGGCCCTCACCCCTCCCTTCCCCCCACTCTTGTCCCTGCTCCAGCTCCAACTGCCACACAAGGGGTCCCCACCACCACCGCTTTTCCTGCCCACGGATCCCCCGATGACCTGGCTCCTGGCCAAATGCTGGGTACGGAGCTCTGACTTCCAGCTTCACGAGCTGCACTCTCATCTCCTGAGGGGACACTTGGTGGCTGAGGTCATCGCTGTGGCCACCATGAGGTGCCTTCCGTCTATACATCCTATGTTCAAGGTAACACTTTAAACCGCCTCCCCCTGCCCCAAACTCTCTACCCCACAGTGAGGTTCCATCTCTGGAGGCACCTTTTCCATGGAGTCTCAGCGTTTGGGGAGAAAACCAATAAAAGACAAGTGAACAAGACGTGAGAGCGTGGCTTGCTCTGCATTTTTAACCATATCACTTGTGAGGAGATAAAAGTGACTCCCTAATGGGGTGGGGAGTGGTGGGAGGGTGAAGGGTGGGGAGTGAGAAATCTTACACTTCTTATGTATAAAGCACAGTTACATATACAGTATATAAACAGAATACACAAATGACTGAGGATTCCCTCAAAAAGAGGGGACCGTGCAAATAATATAGAAGACTTTTTCCAGTCAGTTTTGAAGGGTTCTCAAATAGTAGTAACACAGAGGCCAGTTACAGGGGCTCAGGTCAACAAGAGCAGCCTGGCTTATTACAGTTAGAACAGGGTGTTCATCCATTAACTTTTCTTGAGAGCCTCTGACGTGGCAAAAAAAAAAAAAGGCATTCTAGATGCCAGTGCTAAGCAAGACAGGCAAGGTCCTAGTCTTTGGGGGTTGTCATTTCCATTAAGGGCTAACAGACAGTATCGTAATAGATCAGCTGTGATGAGTCCACTGCGGAGAATCAGAGCAGGGTGATGCGATAGTGAGTTTAGACTGGGTGGTTGGGAAATGCTCCTTTAAGGAAGTGGAAGAAAGAATGAAATTATATGGATGGACTTCCCTGGTGGTCCAGTGATTAAGAATCCCTCTGCCAGTGCAGGGAACATGGGTTCAATTATTGGTTCAGGAAGATGCTGAGGAGTAAGCCCGTGGGCCACGACTACTGAGACCACATGCCCAGAGCTCATGCCCCACAACAAGAGAAGCCATCACAGTGAGCAGTCCTGCTCCCCAAAAGAGAGTAGCTCCCCTTTGCTTCAACTAATGAAAGCCTGAGTGCAGCCAGGAAGACCCAGTGCAGCCAAAAATCAATAAATAATAAAAAGGGAGCCAGTCATAGGATGAGGAAGGGGCATATTGCTCTAGGCAGAGGAACAAACAGTTCCCGAGGCAGGAACAAGCTTGGTGTGTTTGAAGGACAGAAAGAAAGTGAGTGTAATGGACAAAGGGGAGGGAACTGGGTGAAGTTCTGGAGGTAGTAGATTAGATCATGTTCTGGGGGAGGCAAAAAATCTTATTTTTTGTATAAAGGACATACATACATAAAGTACATTACAGATGGCATATCTGTAGCACTAAATGTCATGGGGCAGGTGAGAGTACAAAAAAAAAAATCTCAGAAGCCTCCTTAGAAAAATGATAATGAAAACACAGTGGAGAAACATTCAGCTAGACCTTGAATGGTCTTACATGAAGAGAAAAGGAGAATGGCTTCCTTCAATCATCAAAGAACATTATTGTCGAGAGGCTACTGGACTTCAGTCTGCTTTTCCTGAAGACTTGGCACCTTTCCTGCTTTTCAGTCCATATTTCCTTCAGGGACCAGCCACAGCTGTCTTCTGACCCTGTCCTTCCCTGTTCCTCTCCCTCCAGCTTCTCATTCCGCACCTGCGATACACCATGGAAATTAACATCCGGGCCAGGACTGGGCTGGTCTCTGACTCGGGAGTCTTCGACCAGGTACAAGGAGAGAAGTGGGATTCACGCTCCCTCTGGCCTGAGGGCAGGTGGATTTGCCTGACCACGCTGTCTTTGCTTCTCAGGTGGTGAGCACAGGTGGGGGCGGCCATGTGGAGCTGCTCCAGCGAGCAGGAGCCTTTCTAACCTATAGCTCCTTCTGTCCCCCTGATGACCTGGCTGACCGGGGGCTCCTGGGAGTCAAGTCTTCTTTCTATGCCCAAGATGCCCTGAGGCTCTGGGAAATTCTCTCTCGGTGAGGTGGGAGGAAGGCAGGGCTGGTGGTGGGGGGAGGCTGGGAGAAGAGGAGGTCTGTGCCCCAGCAAGGGGGCTGCGGGCCCTGGCCTGTCCACATAGGTAAGGACCGTAAAGGGCCTGTGGGCTCCATGTCATCAGCCTCCACTCTCCCGCCCTGACCCCTCCACTGGCAGCTACGTGGAGGGGATTGTGAGTCTCCACTATAAGACGGACGAGTCTGTGAGAGACGACATTGAGCTGCAGGCCTGGTGTCGAGATATCACTGAGATTGGGCTGCTGGGTGCCCAGGACCGAGGTAGGATGAGCCCCAAGACTCCAACATGTGACTCTTCCCTAGAACTTTCCCAGAATCTTCTCTACTTCTATGGAACCTCCAGAAGCATTTCCAACTCCTTTGAACACACCCAAAGCTTTCCCAGACTCCTTTTCCTCTCAGCTAGAGACAGGTCTCCATCCTGTGCAGGGGGAGCCCCTCTAGGTCCCAGATGCAGTGGGACCAGTGGTTGCTCTCCAAGAAAAAACAACAAAACAAAGAGCCCTGATTTGTAGCATTTGCCCATCCCCATGGTGTAAATAGTCCCATCGTGGCTACCAGGGTGATGTCATTTGGCTTGCTTAATACTTGAACATTTGACATCCTTGGTCCCTGTGAGCCAGTGTGAGCTGCACTAGCACCCCACTGAGTGGGACCCTCCCCAAAATCTCCCTGCTTCCACCACCCCAACCCACACTCAAGTCACTCCCCACCATGGTTGCTGAGAGCCCTTGGTCTCCTTCTCACCTCTCGTTCTCCTCCTCAGTTCCTATGAGCTCTGCCTCTAGCCTTGGCCTCCCAGTTTCTAACTCTCCGTATCCACTGCAGGGTTTCCCGTCACCCTACAGTCCAAGGACCAGCTTTGCCACTTTGTGACCATGTGTATCTTCACCTGCACTGGTCAGCACTCCTCCACTCACCTGGGCCAGGTACTTATCACAGAGGGCCAGCTGGGCATTTGTGCCTGGAGTGGGGAAGGCGGCCATGTGCAGGTGGCCTAAGGGATTCTCATGCTTAGCAGACAGTGAGTTTAGATATTTGCCCTCTATAGCTGGACTGGTACTCTTGGGTCCCTAACGCACCCTGCACAATGCGGCTGCCCCCACCGACCACCAAGGATGTGACACTGGAGAAAGTGATGGCAACACTGCCGAACTTCCATCAGGCTTCTCTCCAGATGTCCATCACTTGGCAACTGGGCAGACGCCAGCCCATCATGGTGAGAGCTAGGCGCCGGGTCCTGAGGAAGGGGGCAGGTACAGGGAGGTGTGACACTCCAAACTGAGGGGCAGTAAAGCTCTCAACTGCCTTTTCTCTCTGTCCCAGGTGGCTCTGGGTCAGCATGAGGAAGAGTACTTCTCAGGCCCTGAGCCCAAGGCTGTGCTAAAGAAGTTCAGGGAGGAGCTGGCTGCCCTGGAAAAAGACATAGAGATCCGGAATGCCCAGCTGGACTGGCCCTACGAATACCTGCGGCCCAGCCTGGTGGAAAACAGCGTGGCCATATGAGCACCCCCAGCCGTGGGTTGTTTCAGCCCTCTTCCTCCAACCCCATCCTCTTCCCAACTTCCATCTTCTCCCAAATCACCTTTCCACTGTCCACACCCACTGTAAACAAATCTGACTTTAGATACACCACCTAGGGAAGTCATTCCATTTCTTCCTCTCCGCCCCCGTCCTTCCTCCTTGATCATTCAGATCTCCCATTGAGCAGGTAATAGCCACATTTATACAAACAGTTTCAAGAATAGAATAGGGTATAATACATATTACTCTATACCTTTAGAATCAAGTATGACTTTGAACCTAAATTGAGTTTAATGACAAGAAAAATGGCATTTTAGACTAAGGAAAGAAAAGAATTTAGTCCAAACTCCTAAATCAAGGGCTTCCCCGGTGGCTCAGTGGTAAAGAATCCACCGGCAATGCAGGAGATGCAGGTTTGATCCCTGGGTGAGGAAGATCCCCTGGAGGAGGGCATGGTAACCTACTCCAGTAGTCTTGCCTGGAGAATCCCATGGACAGAGCCTGGAGGGCTATGGTCCATTGGGTCACAAAGAGTTGGACACATCTGTAGTGACTAAACATGCACACACACATCCTAAGTCCAATACTGGCAGAAGAATATACAGCATAACTTTCTAACTGGGTGGGATTCACCACGTGTCCTGAAACCAGACACAACACGAAGCAATTAACATTAACACAGCAGTTCTCACAATTTTCATTTCATGACTCACTCAGTTAGAAAATGATCAATGGAAGGAAACTGGTTAAATGACAGAAACTGCTCTCAGTTGGAGGTATCTGGCCTCAGTGTTTTTCCCAAAGGATCCTTATCTGTAACCCATTTGCACTTCATCAGTTGAGAAGCACCAAATAAAAATGATTAGCTGGAAAAGTACTAAAAATCTCATTATTTTAACAAGCGACAACAAAGGAGTCAGTAAAATCCAACTTCTGTATCTGATTAAAATTTTGGAAAAATAAACTAGGAAGTTTGATTTCTTAATATGATTGTCTGGATATTTTAAAATAGAAACTAACAGTAAACACAAGCCAGAAGTGTTTCCTTTACAGTACGATCAAAGTTGCTTCTTGCTTCTGATTCTGTTTAGTTTGGCAGAAGACATATGGCTGAAGCTGGGTCTGATCCTTGAAACTTCTTTTCTTCTTCTTCTGATTCTTGAAATTTCTTAGGAAATAAACAGGAGAGGTGGGAGTAGAGTTTAATGATGGGGTCTATCTCAGTTCAGTTCAGTTGTTCACTTGTGTCTGACTCTTTGTAACCCCATGGACTGCAGCATGCCAGGCTTCCCTGTCCATCACCAACTCCTGGAGCTTGCTCAAACTATGTCCATCAAGTAGGTGATGCCATCCAACCATCTCATCCTCTGTCATCCCCTTCTCCTCCTGCCTTCAATCTTTCCCAGCATCAGGGTCTTTTCCAAGGGGTCTATCTAGGAGAACCCAAAGGGGCTTCCCTGGTGGCTCATGGTAAAGAATCTGCCTGCAGTGCAGGAGACCTAGGTTTGATCCCTGGGTCAGGAAGATCCCCTGGAGAAGGGAATGGCTACCCATTCCAGTATTCTTGCCTGGAAAGAGGGGCAGTCTCCAGAACAATGTGGTTCACATCAGGAAATTAGGCTTGACTCTTAGGGAACAGCCACGGAAGAACTGTAAGTAAGGGTATGACAGGGTCCTGGAAGTCACACCCACAGAGGCATCCCTTCTCCTTGGAGGCCACACCCCCTTCTCCATAGAGGCCAGAGGGACGTGGAGGAGACAAATTAGGAGTATAGGATTAAAATATAGAAACTACTATCCATAAAATAGATACGCAACAAGGATTTGCTATATAGCACTGGGTATTACACCAAATATCTTGCAATAACCAGTAATGTAATGTAACCTACAAAAAAAAAGCAAAAAACCTGGAATCACTCTGCTGTACACCTGAAACTAACACAATATTGTAAATCAACTATCATCAGATCAGATCAGATCAGTCGTTCAGTCGTGTCCGACTCTTTGTGACCCCATGAATCACAGCACACCAGGCCTCCCTGTCCATCACCAACTCCCGGAGTTCACTGAGACTCACGTCCATCGAGTCAGCGATGCCATCCAGCCGTCTCATCCTCTGTCTTCCCCTTCTCCTCCTGCCCCCAATCCCTCCCAGCATCAGAGTCTTTTCCAATGAGTTAACTTTGGCATGAGGTGGCCAAAGTACTGGAGTTTCAGCTTTAGCATCACTCCTTCCAAAGAACTTTAATTAAAAAAAAATAGTATGCTTGCCAAAGTTATCAGTCCCCCAAGGATTGGCACTATACATACTTCAAGGATAACAAAGAAAAATAGTTTCCTTCAGAAAGGAGTATCTTTGAATTTGAGGTATTATAAAGGTCATGAAATCTTCCAAGTTAAACGGAGTGTCTATTTTGTTTAATTATAAGAAATCAGTGAGCACTTGTAAAAACCTAAGATGATGAAGTGGCAGGACTTCCTGGTGGTCCAGTGGCTACCCCAAGCTCTCAACCTAGGGGCCCTGGTTCAGTCCCTTGTCAGGGAACTAGATCCCTCATGCCCACGGGGCAAGAATTCACATGCCTCAAGGGAAAAAAAAAAAAAATCCTGCATGCTGTAACGAAGATGGAAGACCCCTTGTGCCAAAACTAAGACCCAGCATAGCCAAATAAATGAATATTAAAAAAAAAAAAGGAAAAGTGCAAAGACTAGCTAGGCTGGGGCTAGATAGAGATAATACCAAATTGACAGTGTTCTATTTGTTAAGTTTTTTAAAAAATTTTGGCCATGCTGTGCAGCGTGTGTGATATATAGTTCCTCAAGCAGGGATAGAACCCACATCCCCTGCAGTGCAAGGCAGATTCTTAACCACTGGACCACCAGGGAAATCCCCTAGATATATCTTTTTAAAAGGCTAAAACAAACGTCACTTTCTAAATTCCCTGTATTTGCTTTATAGGTCAGAAAAGTTACACCACACTATTATTTAAAAATACATAAAAGTGAGAAGGAAATGGCAACCCACTCCAGTATTCTTGCCTGGAGAATCCCATGGACAGAGGAGCCTGGAGGGCTACAGTCCATGGGGTTGCAAAATCAGACACAACTTAGTGACTAAACCATACATGTGTTCAACTAAATTGGTACAATTTAAATTTTATAAATCTTTATAAACTAGCTCTTACAAGTATTAGGTAAAATTGAAAAACATGTGTAGCTATGAGTTATTCCATTTATACTATCTGGGTAGAAAGTTTTAAGATGGCATATATTTCTGACCCTGTTGCTGGGAAAGGCTGAAGGCAAAAGAAGAAGGAGCCAGCAGAGGAGGAGATCATTAGACAGCACCACCAACTCCATCAACTTGAATTTGAGCAAACTCTGGGAGACGGTGGAGGACAGAGGAGGCTGGTGTGCTACAGTCCATGGGGTTACAAAGAGTCGGACACAACTTAGCAACTGAAGGCCAACAATTTTTCTGATGAGTGCTTATTGTCAATAATGATTATGTTTTATGGTATTAGTTTTATGGTATTATTATATACTTTCTAAAATTCTTTTTTTTTAAATTTTATTTATTTATTTGCCTTGCCAAGTTTTAGTTGTGGCATTTGACATCTTTACTTGTGGCCTGTGAATTCTTAGCTGTGGCATGTGGGATCTAGTTCCCTGACCAGGGATAGAACCTGGGCCCCCTGCATTGGGAGCGCGGAGTCTTAGCCACTGGACCACTAGGGAAGTCCTAGTACTTTCTAAAATTCTTAATTGCTTATGAGACCTTAATCTAAATCAAGGTTGAGGTAACTGAGTGGGTAGTTTTATTTTATATGGAGGCTACTAGTGAAAATAAAAATTACAGAGCAGAGGAAATAAAGCATGGTCATTGTACAGCTTCCAGCTACCTTTTTGAGTAACATATTTTTTTTTTAGGAGAACCAGTAAAACTTATTTAAAAGAACCAGTGCTTCCCATGCACTTCCCACGTGTGCAGTTAAAGAATCCGCCTGCCAGTGCAGGAGACTTGGGAGACTGGGGTTCAATCTCTGGGTCAGGGAGATCTTCTGGAGGAGGAAATGGCAACCCACTCCAGTATTCTTGCCTGGAAAATCCCATGGACCAAGGAGCCTGGTGGGCTATAGTCCATGGGGTCACAGAGTCTGACACGATGGAGCGCACACGCGCACACACACACACAACACTTCTCATACTGATGGATTTCTTAGTCTCAGTGAGGGGAGAAAATTCTGGATCCTATAAAGGGACATAGTGTGTGAATGGGTGGGACATATATTGGAACTAACCCAGCATTCTTATGTCTCTGGGTCTTAGGTTCTTCCTGTGCAAAATGCCCAGGTTTTATGGCATCTAAACTTCCTTTTCACAGCTATTTGTAAGGCCTCCCCAGACACCCATTTTGCTTTTTTTTTTTTTTTGCATTTCTTTTC
>NW_011494821.1:427859-484982 GCF_000754665.1 Bison bison bison | reverse complement strand
ATTTCTTTTCCATGGGGATGGTCTTGATCCCTGTCTCCTGTACAATGTCACGAACCTTAGTCCATAGTTCATCAGGCACTCTATCTATCAGACCTAGGCCCTTAAATCTATTTCTCACTTCCACTGTATAATCATAAGGGATTTGATTTAGGTCATACCTGAATGGTCTAGTGGTTTTCCCTACTTTCTTCAATTTAAGTCTGAATTTGGCAATAAGGAGTTCATGATCTGAGTCACAGTCAGCTCCTGGTCTTGTTTTTGTTGACTGTATAGAGCTTCTCCATCTTTGGCTGCAAAGAATATAATCAATCTGATTTCGGTGTTGACCATCTGGTGATGTCCATGTGTAGAGTCTTCTCTTGTGTTGTTGGAAGAGGGTGTTTGTTATGACCAGTGCATTTTCTTGGCAAAACTCTATTAGCCTTTGCCCTGCTTCATTCTGTATTCCAAGGCCAAATTTGCCCGTTACTCCAGGTGTTTGTTGACTTCCTACTTTTGCATTCCAGTCCCCTATAATGAAAAGGACATCTTTTTTGGGTGTTAGTTCTAAAAGGTCTTGTAGGTCTTCATAGAACCATTCAACTTCAGCTTCTTCAGCATTACTGGTGGGGGCATAGACTTGGATCACTGTGATATTGAATCGTTTGCCTTGGAAACAAACAGAGATCATTCTGTCGTTTTTGAGATTGCATCCAAGGTCTGCATTTCAGACTCTTTTGTTGACCATGATGGCTACTCCGTTTCTTCTGAGGGATTCTTGCCTGCAGTAGTAGATATAATGGTCATCTGAGTTAAATTCACCCATTCCAGTCCATTTTAGTTTGCTGATTCCTAGAATGTCGACATTCACTCTTGCCATCTCTTGTTTGACCACTTCCAATTTGCCTTGATTCATGGACCTGACATTCCAGGTTCCTATGCAGTATTGCTCTTTACAGCATCGGACCTTGCAGAGGAACCAGAGATCAAATTGCCAACATCCGCTGGATCATGGAAAAAGCAAGAGAGTTCCAGAAAAACATCTATTTCTGCTTTATTGACTATGCCAAAGCCTGTGACTGTGTGGATCACAATAAACTGTCGAAAATCCTGAAAGAGATGAGAATACCAGACCACCTGACCTGCCTCTTGAGAAATCTGTATGCAGGTCAGGAAGCAACAGTTAGAACTGGACATGGAACAACAGACTGGTTCCAAATAGGAAAAGGAGTACATCAAGGCTGTATATTGTCACCCTGCTTATTTAACTTATATGCAGAGTACATCATGAGAAACGCTGGGCTGGAAGAAGCACAAGCTGGAATCAAGACTGCCCAGAGAAATATCAATAACCTCAGATATACAGATGACACCACCCTTATGGCAGAAAGTGAAGAGGAACTAAAAAGCCTCTTGATGAAAGTGAAGAGATGGATGAGTGAAAAAGTTGGCTTAAAGCTCAACATTCAGAAAACGAAGATCATGGCATCCGGTCCCATCACTTCATGGGAAATAGATGGGGAAACAGTGGAAACGGTGTCAGACTTTATTTTCTTGGGCTCCAAAATCACTGCAGATGGTGACTGCAGCCATGAAATTAAAAGGCGCTTACTCCTTGGAAGGAAAGTTATGACCAACCTAGATAGCATATTCAAAAGCAGAGACATTACTTTGCCAACAAAGGTCTGTCTAGTCAAGGCTATGGTTTTTCCTGTGGTCATGTATGGATGTGAGAGTTGGACTATGAAGAAAGCTGAGCGCTGAAGAATTGATGCTTTTGAACTTCGGTGTTGGAGAAGACTCTTGAGAATTCCTTGGACTGCAAGGAGATCCAACCAGTCCATTCTGAAGGAGATCAGCCCTGGGATTTCTTTGGAAGGACTGATGCTAAAGCTGAAACTCCAGTACTTTGGCCATCTCATGCGAAGAGTTGACTCATTGGAAAAGACTCTAATGCTGGGAGGGATTGGGGGCAGGAGGAGAAGGGGACGACAGAGGATGAGATGGCTGGATGGCATCACTGACTGGATGGACGTGAGTCTGAGTGAACTCTGGGAGTTGGTGATGGACAGGGAGGCCTGGCGTGTTGCGATTCATGGGGTCGCAAAGAGTCGGACATGACTGAGCGACTGAACTGAACTGAACTGAACTGAAACTTCCTTTATATCACCCAGAACTGTACCTGGCAATTTACTGCTCAATCTATCAAGCTGTTAGAATCACACCCACATGTGACAAAACATACTGAACTCAGAATTTCTGTTAAGCCCACCTATATCAACAATTTCAGCTTGATGTTAAATAATGCTCCTCTTTCCCTTGGCTGTCTGCCCTCAAAATCTGCTCCCCAGAAAAGTCCTTGGAATTGTGTTGACAGTAATAAATAAAATATCTCTGATCTTCTCAATATGCAAACTTTCTCTTCCAGAATCTGGTAGCACACTTACGTGTGGTTTACATTTACATGTCACGTCCCTTTCTGAGGACTGGCTCTTGTTGAGGAGTGGGTACTGAGGGGAGTTGTTGGTTGGTTTTCTTGCATGGGATCTTCTCTAGTGAGGTGGCTCCATCGTGTCTAAGCCAGTGAAGAGGAGGGGAGGGGAGGTTCATCTCTAATAGGACAAATGCCAGGAGCCTGACTCCCTTTCTTGGATATGCACTTAACTATGGAATTTCACCTAACGAGGAGAGTAGAAGATAAAGTTCCTATGAACTTTCTTTCCAGGCAATAACTGAACTGACTAAGTAATACAAGATAACATGGAATGATAACATAACTGTTTTGGGTACGAATAAACATTCTATTACATAAGAGTGTTTGAAG
This sequence comes from Bison bison bison, assembly GCF_000754665.1. Classification (NCBI taxonomy): domain Eukaryota; kingdom Metazoa; phylum Chordata; class Mammalia; order Artiodactyla; family Bovidae; genus Bison; species Bison bison. The sequence continues at coordinate 482,179 of NW_011494821.1, read as the reverse complement.
CAAAGCATTTGGAGCTCAGCTAGCAGCTTATTTTTTTTTTGTCTCCACTATAGCTTTTATTTTTTTTAATTTTATTTTATTTTTAAACTTTACATAATTGTATTAGTTTTGCCAAATATCAAAATGAATCCGCCACAGGTATACATGTGTTCCCGATCCTGAACCCTCCTCCCTCCTCCCTCCCCATACCTCCCTCTGGGTCGTCCCAGTGCACTAGCCCCAGGCATCCAGTATCGTGCATCAAACCTGGACTGGCAGCTCGTTTCTTACATGATATTTTACATGTTTTAATGTTATTCTCCCAAATCTTCCTACCCTCTCCCTCTCCCACAGAGTCCATAAGACTGTTCTATACATCAGTGTCTCTTTTGCTGTCTCGTACACCGGGTTATTGTTACCATCTTTCTAAATTCCATATATATGCGTTAGTATACTGTAGCTAGCAGCTTCTTATCTTCATAAAAATTATTTATTTCTTTTTGGTCGTGCTGGGTCTTCACTGCTGTGTGCTTTCTCTAGTTGTAGCGAGTGAGGACTACTCTTTGTTGTGGAACACAGGCTTCTTAATATGGTGGCTTCTCTTGTGGCGAAGCCCAGGCTCTAGGGTACATGGGCTTCAGTAGCTGCAGCTCAAGGGTCCCCTGCATTGGCAGGTGGATTCTTATTCACTGGGCCACCAGGGAAGTCCACTAGCAGCTTTTTAAATGCAACATTAGGTGGCAGTTAACTCTAAAAGAGCAGAGGAAGGAGAGTAGTGACTCTCCACATTTGGTGAGGCTCCCAGATTTCTAACCTATCGTGAGACGGGGAGTGAGTCTGAGGGAGAATTATTATCTTATTGTAAATCTGGCTCTTCCTCTAGTGAGGTGGTAACACCATGTCTAAGCCAGGGAGGAGCAGCATCTTCAGGAAAAGGTTAATAAGGACTTTCAATCCACTTCGTCTTGCCAATTGGAGGCAGACCAGTCATTCAAAATTCACAGCTCTCACCGGGGAAGCAGGGTGCTTAGAAAGTTGAAGCACCAGTGTTTCCCTGAGGGTGAGAAGCAGTCCAGGCTGGCGGAGAGCATTCAGACATTCCGTTTTCCACCCAAGATCTGCCCTCCTGACCTAAACTGCTAGAACCTATGTCAAAGAACCAAGCTAAGATACTCAATCCATTGGCCATGGTGGTGCAATTCCAGTCATGACCCAGAATGGATGTTGGGGCTCGGGGCACCCAGCTTGGCTCTGATAGGCATGATCTCTTGGTAACAGTGTGTGAAACACAGATATCTGGGGACCAAGCTCAGAACAAAGTCCAGAAGCAGAGGCTAGGAGCCAGAGAAACGTGGTGCTGAGCCAGGGCCAGGATCTGAGAGGGAGAGAGGGGGCCACTGGGCATCGTGGATCAGAGACGCAGCATCCCAGGGCACAATGTTGGTCTCTGCGAAGGTAGACCCATCCTTAACTATGAGCTGAAGAGCGGCATTTGTGACTGGGGAGGAACAGTGTGTGTGTTAGTCGCTTAGTGGTGTCTGACTCTTTGTGACGCCACCGACTGTAGCCCACCAGGCTCCTCTGTCCATAGGATTCTCCAGGCAAGAATACTGGAGTGGATTGCCATTTCCTTCTCCAGGGGATCTTCCTGACCCAGGGATTGAACCCAGGTCTCCTGCATTGCAGGCAGTTTCTTTATCGTCTGAGCTATAGGGAAGCTGAAGAGAGGCATTTGTGACTAGGGAGGAACAGTAAAGCCAACAAAAGGGGCCAGTGCTCTCCATCCCATCTATCCTGCTCATATCCTACGTTGGGCCATAGATATGCACACACTCCTGATGCCTGAATTTCCACCATTACTTGGACTTTGAGCCTCTTTCTTCTCAGTTAAGAAGCAGTTCCTGGGGTTTCCCTCCTGGTCCACTGGTTGAGAATTCGCCTGCCAACGCAGGGGATGTGGGTTTGATCCCTAGTCTGGGAAGATCCCATATGCTGTGAAGCAACTAAGTCCGTCCACCACAAGAACTGAACCAGCACTCTAGAGCCCACAGAGCCCGTGAGCTGCAACTACTGAAAGCTGAGCTCTGGAGCCCATGCTCCAAAACAAGAGAAGCCACCGCAATAAGAAGCCTGCACACCGAAACTAGTAGCCCCTGCTCCCTGCAACTAAAGAAAGCCCACGCAGCAACGAAGACTGAGCACAGTCAAAATAAATAAGTACATCTTAAGGGGAAAAAAAGAAGCAATGCCTCCATCAGTGATGGACAATGTGCTTCATCTATGAGAAGTGAATCTGACTGCTTGAGTCCCAGGGCATTTAACCATCCTTCAATTATCTGTCCTATATCACCCTGTCCCCACTTTATTTTCTTGGGTTCCAAAACCACTGTGGACAGTGACTATAGAAATGAAATTAAAAGGTGCTTGCTCCTTGGAAGAAAAGCTATGACAAACCCAGACAGCACATTAAAAAGCAAAGACATCACTTTGCTGACAAAGATTTGTCTTGTCAAAGTTATGGTTTTTCTAGTAGTCATGTGTGGATATGAGAGTTGGACCACAAAGAAGGCTGAGGGCTGAAGATCTGATGCTTTCAAACTGTTGTGTTGGAGAAGACTCTTAGGAATTCTTTGGACAGTAAGGAGATCAAACCAGTCAATCCTAAAGGAAATCAACCCTGAATATTCACTGGAAGGACTGATGTTGAAGCTGAAGCTCCAATACTTCGGCCACCTGATGCAAAGGACCAACTCATTAGAAAAGATGCTGATGCTGGGAAAGATTGAAGGCAGGAGGAAAAGGGGACTTAGAGGACGAGATGGTTGGATGGCATCATCGACTCAATGGATGTGAGTTTTGAGCAAACTCCGGGAAATGGTGAAGGACAGGGAAGCCTGGTGTGCTGCAGTCCATGTGGTCACAAACAGTCACACAGGACTGAGCGACTGACAACACCGCCTGGGAAGCCCCCATCTTCAAAAGATAACTGACAAATCCAGGAAGGCTCTTTAGCCTACTTTGAGCTTTGTGCGCCACCTGCTGACTACCAAGCAGTACTAGATGGAGGAACCTCAGGGTGCCCACAAAGCCAAGAGAAACAGGCCAGCTGTGGGGAATTCAGAGCTGGCCTAAGAACTTTGAACACTTCCTGCCTCCCTGTGAATAAAACAAGAGCGGCCAGAAGGGCCTGAATTTTCCTTCTGCGGTTTATGGTGGGCTGGGGACTCTTACATAGTGATCACAGTCCTGGGGCAAAATGACAACACCAGCACTGTGCATTTATTTTGTATATACATTTTTACATTAAAAAAAGATTTCATTTTTCAAAAATTGAGTGACTGAATAGATACTTGAAATCCCAGAAGGAGGAATGGAGTCCCTGATGGGCTCAGAGGCTCCCACTTCCGACAGTCTCTCCATCACAGGATTTCAGAAGAGTGGTGAAGAACATAGGCTCTGGACTTGCACTGCTTAGGTTCTAGTCCTGGAAGAAGGAAGATTGAACGTGTGTGCTCAGTCGTGTCCAACTCTTTGTGAACCCATGGACTGTAGCCGGCTTCTTTGTCCAGTCCTGGATCCACACAGCACTTATCAGCTGTGTGGCCCTGAGCAAGATTATACTTTATCCCTAGACATCCTTGCCTACTGGCTGGGCTGATTAGACAAGCATGCTAAAAAAAAAAAAAAAAAAGCAACAGGTATCTGTCTGTCCAATGGAACTGTGAACAAACCAGGCATACTTCCTTGACAGACAAAAGAATTACAAACCCAATAACATGTTCACTCCGGAGAAGGCAATGGCAACCCACTCCAGTACTCTTGCCTGGAAAATCCCATGGACGGAGGAGCCTGGTAGGCTGCACAGTCCATGGGGTCGCGAAGAGTCGGACACCACTGAGTGACTTCACTTTCACTTTTCACTGTCATGCATTGGAGAAGGAAATGGCAACCCACTCCAGTATTCTTGCCTGGAGAATCCCAGGGACAGAGGAGCCTAGTGGGCTGCCATCTATGGGGTCGCACAGAGTCGGATACAACTGAAGTGACTTAGCAGAAGCAGCAACATGTTTACTCACTTAATATATATGTATTGAGTGTTTATTACTTACTGTCCCTGTACTCTGGGAGGTGAAGATGAGTTGACATGTGGTCTCTGCCACCACTGAGATGCTTATAATCGAGTAGATGTCACCCTAATGTTTGACCAAAACAGGACAAACCAACATTGATCACAACTCCTTCCTCCCCACATACCTTTCTCTCAAAAGTAACTAACATACTGACTTTGATAGCCATCATTTCATTGCACTTCTTCTTGGTTTTATCACTCAAGTGTGCATGTGTAAACACTGTAGTAATGCTCATTAATTAAACATGATATGTCTTTTACATCTCCTTTACTCCATAGTTTCTCCTTTACTCCATAGTTTCTCCTTCCCTCTTTTCCCTACCCTTATAATTTATGTTGGAGAACCCAGGCTGTTTGACCAGTGGAGTTACTGGATTTTGCTGATTGGCTATTGATGGTGCAGTTCAACTCCTCTGTCCCATGTATTTTCCACAACCAAGCAGCTAGATCAAGAGACTTGATCTGATCCAGATTTAATCCTTTTTGCAAGCCTACATTAATGTTGTCATCATTCCTTTTGCCAGGAAAGAAAGAGTGGAGTAAACAAGCAGGTTCCCTAGACTATGGAGGCACCTTAGGAAGGCCGTGTATGTATTTCATCCCATCCAGACCAGCAAAGCTAACATATATGGATACGGTTAGGAACAAGGAAGAAGAGCAGGGTCTGCTAATAGTAATGATACAGTAGGAATGACTGTGGTCAGTGACCAGCTACCCTCGAAATAAACTCAGCAGCTTTAGATACTGAAATAGGAACCAATGACAAGTACAGCTACTTTGAAACTCCTGCAGGTTTATCAGCTTTCATCCCATAGGTATAATCTTTGGATTTGCTAATACCAAGATTAGCATTGTGAATCTCTTTGAGTCTCTCCCCTTCCCTCTCCACCCAGCCTGGAACAGTACCTAAAGCCCACCCAGAACTCTACGGCTGTACAAATTCAAGACACTAACCTACATGAAAAGATGCTTAACTGAGAATTATTAGAGAAATGCAAATCAAAACCATAATGAGGTATCACCATACACCAGTCAGAACAGCCATCATTTAAACGTCGACAAAAAATAAATGCTGGAGAGGGTGTAGAGAAAAGGGAACCCTCCTACACTGTTGGTGGGAATGTAAGTTGGTGCAGCCACTGTGGAAAACAGTATGGAGATTCCTTAAAAAAACTAAAAATAGAGCCACCTTATGATCCTGCAATCATTCCTGGGCATGTATCTGATAAAGATGAAAACTCTAATGCAAAAAGATATATGCACATCATATTCATAGCAGCACTATATACAACAGCCAAGACATGGAAGCAACCTAAATGTCCATCAACAGATGAATGGATAAAGAAGATGTGGTACATATATACAATGTTATACTATTCAGCCATAAAAAGAATAAAATAATAAATACCATATGTAGCAGCATGGATGGACCTAGAAATTATCACACTAACTGAAAAGTAAGCCAGAGAGAGATCAAATATCATATGATATCACTTATATGTGGAATATAAGAAAATGATACAAATGGTTACCAAAGGGGAAAAGGGTGGTGGGATAAATTGGGAATTTGGGATTAACAGATACACATTACTAGATATAAAATAGATAAACAACAAGAATTAACTGTATAGCACAGGGACCTATTTCAATGTCTTGTGAACGTGAACATGAAAGTTGCTCAGTCGTGTCTGACCCTTTGCTCAGACTGTAGCCCACCCAGCTCCTCTGACCATGGGATTCACCAGGCAAGAATACTGGAGTGGGTTGCCTTTCCCTTCTCCAGGGGGATTTTCCCGACCCAGGGATCGACCTGGGTCTCCTGCATTGCAGGCGGATTCTTTAACAACTGAGCCACCAGGGAAGCCCAATAATACCTTGCAGCAATAATTAAAAGAATCTGAAAAAGTATATTGAGATGTGTATCACTGGATCACTTTGCTGTACACTTGAATAATTGTAAGTCAACTCTACTTCAATTAAAAATCTAAAACATCCTCCTTTTAATCCTTATTTTGTTCTACAAGTAACAATCAGTTCAATGCTTATCACCAGTTCTGACTCTCCAGCAATTTTGTTTTTGTTTTGTCTCAAGGTCATTTTCTAGTACTGGATAGTTTAGGAAGGACTCACAGGAACAGTATTCTCCAACTTCTTGCATTTTGACAACAGTCTGTCTATACTTTTTATATTTGAAACCAGTTTTGTTAGATCTAAAATCCCTAACTCACATTTTCTTTCTATGAGCATCTTAAATATATCTCTTCATTTTCTTTTGGTACAAAGCATCAATTGTATCAGTCAGCATTCAATCAGAGAAGCAGAATCCTGTGAGTGATACAAAATTAGGGATTAATACAGGAATTAGACCTTACACAATTGAAGGAGCTGTTGGAGAAGACTATGCGTGTCTGCTGCCTCTGTGACTAGCATAGAGACTAAAGTCTCTAAAAGCCAGCTCAGCTAGCAGATGGAAACTTAGATGTGAAGTGGAAGAGAGAAAGGACAAATTGGAACTTGTGAGGACAAACTGGAAACTGTATATATCTCTTTCTACTGTCAGCATCAATGGTGTGAAGCCCCCCAAGAGAATTTAGTGCATTCATCGTGGAGCTATGTATGCTGCTGGCCCAGGACTTAAAGATCTGAAGGAAGAGATCTGGTGGGAATTTGAAGAAGCTGTGGTCCCAGGTGGTATCCCACGTCGATAAGGTGAGCCAGCAGACAAGCAGCAACTTGCGTGAGTTGCCACAGTGCCTGGGGCCCTCCTCCAACCCTCCAAGTGTGAAAACAACAACAAAATAGCTGCTCTTTCTCTTAAGCATTCCAAATCTTATGCAAATTTCTCTCTTGATCAACCCTCATCCAGAACCACAGAGGTAAATTTGAGTTTAACTAAAATGACATAGTACATTACTATGCTGTTAAAAAGGTCTGATGACAATTTAATTATACTTCCCTAATAAGTCATATGCCTTTTGTCTAGATGCACCGAATATCTTTTTTCCTTTTTCTTTAAAGGTCAGTGATTTTATCAGATCATGTCTTAGTGCTGGTCATTCTAAGTTGATTTTCTTAGGTATATATTATACTAATAATATGTTGCATCGTATTTGTTCATGTCCTTTACTTCAGGAATATTTTCTTGATTATAAGTTTTAATATTTGTTCTGACCCCTTGCTCTGGTTTTTGATCGTCTTTTCTGGTATTCTTTCATTTTCTGTAATGATGTTATTTTGTACTTTTTTTTTAAGATAATTTTTTAAGAGTAGTTTTAGATTCACGGCAACATTGAGAGGAAAGTAGAGATTTCCCATAGACCTCTACCCCTACACAAGCACAGCTTCCCCCATTATCAGCACCCCGCACCGGAGTGTTACTTTTGTTAAAACTGAGGAACCTATACTGACACATCGAAGTCACCCAAAGCCCACAGTTTACATCAGGGCTCACACTTGGCATTATATTCTGTGGGTTTGAACAGATGTATAATGACACGTATCCATCATTATAGTATCATACAGAGTTTTCTCACTGTCCTAAAAACCCTCTGTGATCCACCTATTCATTCCTTCCTCTTTCCTAATCCCTGGCAACTATGATATTTTTATATCGTAAATGTGTCCACAGGTTTGCCTTTTTTGAAATGTTATATAGCTGGAATCACACAGTATGTAGCCTTTTCAGATTGGCTTCTTTCACTTAGTGAAAGTATTTGGGGTTCCTCCATGTCTTTTCATGGCTTGATAGCTTATTTGTCTTTAGTGCTGAATAATATTCCACTGTCTGAATGTACCACAGTTTATTTATCCACTCAGCTACTGAAGGGCAACTTGGTTGCTTCAAAGTTTTGGTAATTACGAATAAAGATGCTATAAACATCTGTGTGTGTATTTTTATAGTTTTGTTCTTTATTCTCTCTTTTCCTTATAGTAATTTTGCATGGCATTTCACCTCACTCCCTTTGTATTGCCGTTTCTATGTGAATTTAGTTTTCCTGTATTATTGGAAGAGGCTCTGCTCAGCTAGCATTTCTAACTTTCTAGATCGCCTTTTTTTTTTTCTTGTAATGTTCACAACCATGGTGTCTTGATTGTTGAGATTTCCTGGATCTGTTCCCCTTCCCTACTTTTATCGGGATCTTTTCTTCCCTTCATTTTTGTTGAACTTGTCCAAGGAGTTTCTCCTCAGTGTGAAGCTTTGTCCTGGCCTTAGTTGGTCGGTTTCAAGAGTCCATGGACTGTTCTAGTTCCTTTAGGTCTAATCACAGGCCCGAGCACCGACCTGCTATTAGAGTAGGGAAAAAAAAAAATCCCTCTCTAGTTTCAATTGCTGTTCCCACATTGGCCTGTTCCCATCTGTCCTGCTGTCAGGCTTCCTGTTGCTTCCTTCCGTGTTCTCTCGCCAGATGAGATGCTGAAAACTCATAGTTCTTGTGGCTCTTGGTGGTTTGTCCCAATTCACTTGTATTACAGGATTTGTGGGACAACTTGCTGTCCAAATTTCAGTAAATATAAAAATATAAATGTAAAAATCAATGGATTTTGGGGACTTCCCTGTCAGTCCAGTGGTTGGGAGTCTGCATTTTCACTGCAAAGGGCATGGGTTCAATCCCTGGCTAGGGAACTAAGATCTTGCATACCACGCAGCACAGCCAGAAAAAGAAAAAAAAAATCAATGGGTTTTTGGTTTTGATACGTAGTCGTTTATCTGTTTTTATGTGAACATTCAGGAAAATCCAAAATCTATTGCTGCCTCTGCTGATATCATCTTCCAGAATCTCTATGCACTACGTTTTATAGTAAAAAACTGAGGTATAGGAAGATTCATTGGTAATTAGCTTGTAGTGGGATTTTCTGAGGTTGCAGTGATGGCAGGGAGCCAGTGTTGATTGCTGAGAATGGGAGTGTCATTATCAGATCAGCTCATTTGAAAGATCAACTTGGCAGAGGTTTAGTGATTAGAGAAAGATACTGGAATGGGAAGACCAGTTATGACAGTATTCCCCTATTCCTAATAGGGGATTATAATAAGGGAGAGGTGAGGGGGAATGGCAAGAAATAGACATGAGAAATACAAAGGAGGCTAAATCAAGTGGCTTGGTGACTGAGGAGAGTTAGAGAGGAGTCAGAGTCAATTGAAAATTCCCAGGATGAATGTCGAGGGCAGTGGCATTGCCCCAGACATCAGTAGAGATGAGCATGAGGATCTGGTGACAGTGAGAGTGAGGGGGTTGAGGGAGAGGAGTGAGTAATTTTTTGAAAACTTGAGTTTGATGCAAGATAGAGATGTTGTATATGAATGTATGGAGCTCAGCAAAAGTTCCATGCTAGACACACATTTGGGAGTCATCCGCATTTTTTAATTTAAATAATACCAATTTAGCTGAACACATACATACTTTCATATGGGCTTCCCAGGTGGCGCTAGTGGTAAAGAACCTGCCTGCCAATGCAGGAGATGTAAAAGATGCAAGTTCAATCCCTGGATGGGGAAGATTCCCTAAAGGAGGGCATGGCAATCCAGTGCAATATTCTTGCCTGGAGAATCCCATGGACAGAGGAGCCTGGTGGGCAACAGTCCATCTGGTTGCAAAGAGTTGCAACTTAACACACACACATACACTTTTATATATTCTTAAATAATAGTGTAATGTAACTTATCTGACCTATAAAGCAAGTATAGGGAATTTAGAAAGTTACATTTTTTAGCCTTTTAAACAGACATATCTCAATTCTTCCATAAACTTAAATATCATTTTGTACTTTTATTTCACATTTTGGAAAATTCCAGGACACTATGTAGAGCCACCTTCTACCCAAAATTTACAGAACAACTTAATCTACCAGAGGGTTTGCCTTGATTTAAAATTTAGAGTGATTAAAATGATTCACTTATTTTTTCTTCTACTGATTAAAAGTAAGTTCTTCTATGTCTTAATTAAAAGTCTCAGTAAAAAGTGTTTGAGGATTTTTAAGATCACTAAAAGTTGGCTTGATGTAAATTCATATGAGTAAAAATTTCCCTTTTACTCATCCAAACACTTTGGAGAGGTAGGAAGAATGTATTTTGAGATAAGAATATTGAGTAAATTTTTGTTAATAATATAACAGTTGTTTTGCACAGTTTATTATATAGATTTTATTTTTCTCATCAGTATGTAATATTTATCTTCTTAAAATGAGGTATAGTTGGTTTACAATATTATATTACTTTCAGGTGTGCAAGATAGTGATTTAGAATGTTTATAGATTATAACTCCATTTACAGCAGGACTGATGTTGAAGCTGAAACTCGAATACTTTGGCTACCTGATGTGAAGAACTGACTCATTGGAAAAGACCCTGATGCTGGGAAAGATAGAAGGCGGGAGGAGAAGGGGATGACAGAGGATGAGATGGTTGGATGGCATCATTGACTAAACTGGACATGAGTTTGAGTAAACTCCAGGAGTTGGTGATGGACAGGGAGGTCTGGCGTGCTGCGGTTCATGGGGTAGCAAAGGGTCAGACACAACTGAGAGACTGAACTGAACTGAACTGAACAGTTATTTTGGCTGTAGTCCCTGTGCTGTACAATATATCCTTGTAGCTTATTTATTTTATACATAGTAGTTTTTATCTCTTTTTAAGTTTTAATTTATTTATTTTTGGCTGTGCTGGGTCTTTGTTGCTGCACGGGCCTTTCTTTGGTTGCAGCAAGTGGGGGCTACTCTTCAGTTGAGATGCACTGGTTTCTCACTGTGGTGGCTTCTGAAGCCCGGCTCTGGGGTGCGTGAGCTCAGTAGTTGCGGCTCCCTGGATCTAGAGGGCACGCTCAGTAGTTGTGGCACAAGGGCTTAGTTGCTCCACGGCATGTGAGATTTCCCAGATCAGGGATGAAAACCATGTCTCCAACATTAGCAGGTGGATGCTTCACCACTGAGCCACCAGGGTAGCCCTCCAGAAATTTTAAATGGTTGTTATTTAAAAATAATTTGCACTAGTTTCACTAGAGATTGGATCCACTGAACTCCTCATAGTGTCATGTCAGGAGAGGAACTCCCCTCCTACATTTTCTATTCCATCTTCTTTAGTTCCTTCTTTTTGTGCACAAAAGTACTCATTCTATTTCTTTCCTTTTCAATAGATACTTATGGCCCATCAGAAAGTGTTTAGTTTCCATCAGCAAGAATTATACCCTAACAAACTATTTACTCAATCAAAAAAAAAAAAGATTTTCTGATTGAATATTAAGAACTGAGGGCTCTTTTTCTCCTTTTCTTCCCAGTTCAGTTCAGTTCAGTCGCTCAGTTGTGTCTGACTCTTTGCGACCCCATGAATCGCAGCAGGCCAGGCCTCCATGTCGATCACCAACTCCCGGAGTTTACTCAAACTCACGTCCATCGAGTCTGTGATGCCATCCAGCCATCTCATCCTCTGTCGTCCCCTTCTCCTCCCGCCCACAGTCCCTCCCAGCATCAGAGTCTTTTCCAATGAGTCAACTCTTCACATGAGGTGGCCAAAGTACTGGAGTTTCAGCTTTAGCATCAGTCCTTCCAAAGAAATCCCGGGGCTGATCTCCTTCAGAATGGACTGGTTGGATCTCCTTGCAGTCCAAGGGACTCTCAGGAGTCTTCTCCAACACCACAGTTCAAAAGCATCAATTCTTCGGCACTCAGCTTTCTTCACAGTCCAACTCTCACATCCATACCTGACCACTGGAAAAAACCATAGCCTTTGTTGGCAAAGTAATGTCTCTGCTTTTGAATATGCTATCTAGGTTGGTCATAACTTTCCTTCTAAGGAGTAAGCATCTTTTAATTTCATGGCTGCAATCACCATCTGCAGTGATTTTGGAGCCCAAGAAAATAAAGTCTGTTTCCACTGTTTCCCCATCTATTTCCCATGAAGTGATGGGACCAGATGCCATGATCTTAGTTTTCTTCCCAAGATGCTATTAAAATGATCATAAAGGAACAAGGAAGGACCCATACTGAAAAGGGCTGGAGAAGGTCCAAAGTGAATGGAGAATTCCAACAACTTTTAGATGGAAAGGAGATGCGGGGTTGAATGATGAAGTTGGGTAAAGGAAGCTGCAGACTTGAAAAGGTGAGAAGCTTGTACTGTGGATGAGCTGATCCTTTTTTCAGATCCTTAGATAGGGTCATCCATTCCAGGTACAAAGTATGATGAAAGAGAACTGAGAAGCAGGGTTAAGAATAGATGCCAATTTAAATATTGTTTTCAAAACAGTTGATTTCTTCTACTCCCATTCACAGAATACCCAGCACCCAGGTGTTCCTAGACAAAAACCCTAGCGGTTTTTGTCCCAAAATGGGACAAAATAGAAAACTACTTCTCTATCCAAAGTGGAAAACTGTCTGGAAAGTACTTGAAAAAGTGAAGGTGTTTCCCCAGAGTAAATTCCTGTATTAAAGTGTTTCTATTTGAGGTGTGCATGTGTGCTAAGTCGATTCAGTCGTGTCCAACTCTTTGCAACTCCATGGACTATAGCCCACCAGCTCCTCTGTCCATGGAATTCTCCAGGCAAGAATACTAGAGTGGGTTGCCATTTCCTTCTCTATTTGAGGCAGAGACTGCTAATTGCTCTCCAATATCCACTGTCCTCTTTAGGAGGGAACATACCTGCATGGAAAATACCAAGTGCCATGGAGTGAGATGGTGGAGCAGACAGAACCTTCATGCACTGTGGGAGTATGAATTGGTACAACTACTTTAGAAAACTATTTGGCAGTATTTACTAAAAATGAACATATACATACCCCATGACCCAGCAATTCCACTCCTAATTATACAGCCAATAGTTATATGTATATATGTTTGCTAAAATTCACTAGAATGTTCATAGCAGTACTATTCACAATATCCCCAAACTGGAAACTACCCAAATGCCAATTAACGATGAAAGAGATATGTTAGTTATAGTGTATTTGCACAAAGATTTTACAATAAAAAATAAAACAAATGAGACCTAATCAAACATAAAAGCTTCTGCACAGTAAAGGAAACCATCAACAAAACAAACAGACAACCTACTGACTGGGAGAAAATATTTGCAAACGCTGCAACCAACAAGGGGCTAATTTCTAAAATATACAAACAGCTCATACAACTCAGCATCAAAAAAACTCAAACAATCCAATAAAAAATGGGTATAAGACTGAAATAAAATATTTCTTCAAAAAAGATATACAGATGACCAAGAAGCACACAAAAAGATATTTAATATCACTGATTATTAGAGAAATGCAAATCAAAACCATAATGAGGTATCATCTTACATTGGTCAGAATGGCCATAATCAAAAAGTCCATAAATAATAAATGCTGGAGAAGCTGTGGAGAAAAGGGAACCCTACCACACTCTTGGTGGGAATGTAAATTAGTGCAGCCGCTATGGAAAACAGTAGGGAGAATCCTTAAAATAGAGCTACCATGTGATCCAGCAATCACACTCCTGGGCTTATGTCCAGAAAAGATGAAAACTTTAATTCAAAAAGATATGTGGACCTATTTGTAATAGCCAAGACATGGAAGCAACCTAAGTGCAAATGAATGAATAAAGAAAACATGGTATATATATAGAATGGAATATTCCTTGGCCATAAGAAGAATGAAATATTGCTATACACACTACTATATATAAAATAGACAAACAACAGGACCTACTGTACAGCACAGGGAAATATTTTCAGTATTTTGTAATGACCTATAAGGGAAAAAAATCTGAAAAAGAATATATATATGTATAAACTGAATCACTGTGCTGTATATCTAAAACTAGCATGACACTATAAATCAACTACTTCCATACAGAAATCAAATAAAAAATAAATTTCAACTCACTTGGGTGTGGTATATGTAAGAAAGACTGAAAGAATCTCTTATTTTGGACCTACTCTCGAAAACTCCCTGCCCTATACAAAAACACTGACCAGGAGCTAGTTATGAAAAGGAAAGTTGCAAAGGGAAAGATGCTCAGTCATGCCTGACTCTTTGTGACCCCAAGGACTGTATAGTCTCCAGGACAGAATACTGGAGTGGGTAGCCTTTCCCTTCTACAGGGTATCTTCCCAACCCAGGGAATGAACCCAGGTCTCCCACATTGTAGGCAGATTCTTTACCAGCTGAGCCATAAGGGAAGCCCAAGAATACTGGAGTGGGTAGCTCATCCCTTCTCCAGGGGATCTTCCCGACCCAGGAATCAAACCGCGGTCTCCTGCATTGCAGGCAGTTTCCTTACCAATTGAGCTATGACGGAAGCTCATCAGTTGCTATACATTTATGATTTCATTTTAAAATGTTTACATATGTCTGTATACTTTTTAATTCTCACTTGATCCAACTATTCTGATTAACTATTGCAGCAGAGGAGATGGAAGCAGGGTTTAAGCAAAAAGTGGATTCAAAACCTCTTTGTTCACAATGGAACAGGACGTCCAGGGAAGAGGCAAGTGGACTGGAGAGATGAAGTACCTTAGACGGGTGGTTAGAAATGAACATCCAAAGAAGGAATCTGGAAAGGATTTGTACTTGGGACAGCGGTGGTCCCTAAAGAGGCTTCGGAGAGCAAAGATTGGGAGGTGTGGGGTGGGGGGTGGAAAACTGGATGCAAAGGGAGTGTGTTGACCGGGTACATTACTGGTGCTCCATCTATGGTGCTGGCCCCAAGGAGCTCATTTCAGGGGAAGTCCAATGGAAACTTCAGGACTGGACTTGAAGGGGAATTCCAACTCTCCTCTTGGCTGAGAAGTCTGGACAACAAACTCCTCTGTTTCACCTGTCTGGCATTATCTCATCCTCATCCTCGAAAAAATGCCAAGATGGTTAACTCACTCTTCACTGAAAACACCCCCACACTTCAAATGATCCCACCTCCCTTATCTCTCTTGCCTGTTGCTGTCTTATTTATTCACCAAAATTGGGTGGGCATGACAGGCAAACAATGATGATACTGTTTAGCTGTCATCATCCACAGGCAGGTGTGTGTGTTCAACTCCTAGCTGGGAGTGGAATTAGCATCACGAAGTGCTTGCCAAATGCATAAGGGTGGGTGAGTTTTGCTCTCTTTTGCTCACCTGCTTGAGCTTGTGAGAAACCCTGCGGACACAGAGCAACTGACAAGACAGGGACCTGCGCATCTGAGGGTGAGACGAACCAGTGGGTGTTAGGTGGGGACCCTGAAACCAGACACAACAGAGACAGTGGTCTGGGTGTGGTTTCCACGGGGGCTGGGCCTCAGTATTCCCATAAATAGCTTATTTTCCTTCAGGTCCCCCACCCCAGGTCCAAGTCCGGGCAAGATGGGCAAATACAGGATTCGCGTCGCCACTGGAGACTCGCTCTTGGCTGGCTCCAGCAACCCAGTGCAGCTGTGGCTGGTGGGCGAGCACGGGGAGAAGGACCTGGGGAAGATACTGCGGCCGATACGGATCAGGGTTAGTGGAGAAAGTGGTGACTGCGGCGGTCGCGGAGGGGCGCACATGGGGGGCGCTGGGGCCTCGGCACCGAGGGACCCCTGGGTATCTGGGGAAGGAGGTCGGGCACGGGTGGGGTGCCAGGTAGCAAAAGAGAAGGCGAGAGGTCTGGGAGAGAAGCGCTGCACTTTCTTGCCCGGGTGGAGGGGCAGAGAAAAGGAGACGCCTGCCGGCCTGAGTTCCCCTTGGAGTGGCTTGTTCTTCCTCGCCCCCAACGCGGATTCAGGTCTCTTCCGGGGAGCGGTCGGAGGGGAAAGAGAAGCCCGGCTTCTCGGAGGGTTCTCTGACCCGCCCTCTCCGAGAACCCTGCACCCCATGTCTGAGCGCGTCCTGTGCTGCAGGAGGTGCAGCTCGAGGTCGAAGTCTCCCTATACCTGGGGCGCCTCCTGCTGGTGAAGCTGCGCAAGCACAAAAGCCTGGTGGGTTTCGACTGGTTCTGCAAGTGGATCGCGGTCCAGGGTCCCGGCACCCAAGGCGAGGCCTTTTTCCCCTGCTACCGCTGGGTGCAGGGCAACGAGATCATCTGCTTGCCCGAGGGCACCGGTGAGAACAGTGGGAAAACAGAGGGCGGCACCTGGTGGGCTGGACGTTCTAATGTAAGAGGGAAAGGAGAGAGAGAGATGGAGGGAAAGTCAGAAGGGAAAGGATGGGGCTGAGCAGCTCAGCTGGAAAGGGGTCCCAGAATGAAGCTATGTTAATGGAGACCCTGTTCTATTGCGACCCCTTCCCCAGCCCGGACCGTGAGGGATGATCCCCAGAACCAGTTTAAGAAACATCGGGAGAAAGAGCTTGAGGAAAGAAGGAAGGTGTACCGGTGAGCCCCAGGAAGTCTTTGATCCCTAAAAGATCCTAAGAAACCCACCACCCTACTTACACCAATTCCATCTTCTTCCTCCAGATGGGGTTTCTGGAAAGAGGGATTAATCCTGCCTATAGCAGGGAATACGCAATGGGATCTTCCCAGAAACGAGAGATTTCTTGAAGATAAGGATTTAGACTTCAGTCTCTCTCTGGCAAAAGTGTGAGTGCCAGGTTGTTGCTGTTCAGTTGCTAAGTCATGTCCAACTCTTTGCGACCCCATGGACTGTATGTAGCACATGAGGCGTCCCTGTCCTTGATTAACTTCCCGAGTTTGCTCAAACTTTTGGCCATTGAGTTGATGATGCCATCCAACCATCTCATCCTCTGTCACCCTCTTCCTCTCCTGCCCCCAATCCTTCCCAGCACCAGGGTCTTTTCCAATGAGTCAGTTCTTTGCATCAGGTAGCTAAAGTACTGGAGCTTCAGCTTCAGCATCAGTCCTCCCAATGAATATTCAGGGTTGATTTCCCTTAAGACTGACTGGTTTGATCTCCTTGATGTCCAAGGAACCCTTGAGTCTTCCCCAGCACCAGAATTTGAGAGCATCAGTTCTTCGGCACTCAGCCTTCTTTATGGTCCAACTCTTGAGTGCCAGGTTAAGGCTGACATCTTCATCCCAGGATACAAGGTGGGATTCTTTCCTGAACTTCTTGTACTTGCCTTCTCTGCACAGGTTGAAGGACTTGGCCTTAAAGGGGTCATTAGATCTCACAAATTCTGTAAGAAGACTGGAAGACTTCAATAAAGTATTCCCGCAAGGAAAAACTCCTCTGGCTGGTCAGTTACCTTAACATCCCCAGACCTACCCACATATTTCTAACTCAGGGATCTGAAAGGAGAGGGGAGAGGGTCGGAGAGTAATAGGGCAGTGACATTACTGCTTACAGCATCCTCCCACCTGATGTCCCTAGAGCGGGTCCGCAATTGCTGGAAGGATGATGCCCTATTTGGGTACCAGTTCCTCAACGGGGCAAACCCTATGCTCCTGAGACGCTCTACGAGTCTCCCGTCACGGTTGGTGCTGCCTCCAGAAATGGAAGACTTGAAGACACAGCTGGAGAAAGAACTCCAGGTGCTGTGCTTCATCTGTTCACCCATCACCCCAGCCATCATTCTGGTCTCCTTCTCTTTGCCTCATTCTTCTCTTCCCCCTTCCCTCATTTCCTCCATCAGCACCTGTTTAATCTACACCCTCCTCCATCTATACTTCAGGGTTTCTCAACTTTGGCACTGATATTTTTGGGTCAGATAACTCTGTTGTGGGAGGCTGTCCTGTGCATTGTAGAACGCTTAGTGGCATCTCTGGCTACAACCCACTAGCTGCCAGCAGCATCCCCCAGTTGTCTTCAGGCATTGCCAAATATCTTCTAGGGGGTAACATCTTGGGTTGAGAACCACTGATCTACACCAACTCCTTCTGTTATCTCCTTCTGCTATTATTCCTCTTCCATCTCCATTTTCATCTCTTCTTTCTTCATTAGCTATTTCTCAGCCTTAGCAAAGAGCCCAAGCTTTTGGAGGGAAATAGCAAGAGAGACTAAACAAAGCCCTGGGAGACAGTTGGGGCTATGTTTTTTGGGGGGAGGGGAATTCAGATCAAAGAAATGTGCCACATTTGGCTAAAGCGTGAAGGAGGGTGATAAGGGAAGAGTTTTGTTGTGGGGGAAGAGGGTACAAGGAAAACCACAAAATTCACATCAGAGAGCTCCAACTCTGATGAAAGATACTGGTCATGGAAACTCTGCATTTGGGGTTTTGGTTATGGGAGAAGTGATTGGCATTTAAGTAAAAGACTTGATGGATAGGGAAAGGAATCAGCATGACCAATGAGAGAAGGGCAGGTCAGGTCAAGAACTAACCTCAACCCCTTTATCTATCCCTGTTCCCCACCCCCTAGACTGGATCTCTGTTTGAAGCTGACTTCTCCCTGCTGGATGGGGTCAAGCCTAATGTCATCATTTTTAAGCAACAGTATGTAGCAGCCCCTCTGGTCATGCTGAAGCTCCAGCCCGATGGAAGACTTTTACCTATGGTCATCCAGGTGAGAGGACCCAGGTGTCTTGCCCCCAGTCATTGATCTTCCCTAGGGACTTGGACACCCAGGTCCTTAGCCCCCAACTCTCTCTCCTGCTCTAGCTCCAGCCACCTCGGAATGGATGCCCCCCACCTGTGTTGTTCCTGCCTTCGGATCCCCCCATGGCCTGGCTCCTTGCCAAGACCTGGGTCCGGAGCTCTGATTTCCAGCTCCACCAGCTACAGTCACACCTGCTGAGGGGCCACCTGATAGCCGAGGTTATTTCTGTGGCCACCATGAGGAGCCTGCCCAGCCTGCATCCTATCTACAAGGTATTTCGTGTATGTGTGCTAAGTCGCTTCAGTCCTGTCCAACTCTGTGAGACCCTATGGACTGTAGCCCGCTAGGCTCCTCTGTCCAGGGGATTCTCCAAGCAAGAATACTGGAGTGGGTTGCCATTTCCACCTCCAGGGGATCTTCCCGACCCAGGGATAGAACCAGCGTCTCTTATGCCTCCTGCATTGGCAGGCAGGTTCTTTACCACTGGCGCCACCTTTCAGCATTTCTTAATTCTGCATCTGACTGCCCTTCAGATTTCACACTCCTAGACTCTGGAGATGTTTACACATGACCTTGTGGCATGTTAGGTTAGTAGCAATCTCAGTTTACATAGACACACATATACACAGTGCTATGGAAATGGCTAAGATTAAAGAAAGAGTGAGAATGGGTTTTACAAAGAAATTGAAATTTGGGCTGAGGATGTTGTCGGTTGGATAGTAAGGGGCGGGACATTCCAGTCAGAGAGATCTGTGGAGGTACATGGATGCTGACTGATATCAGGTGTGACTGGAGAGTAGGGTGTGAGTGATCGAAGTGCTGGGTAGGAGGAAAGGGAGGTGGGAGAAGATGAGGGGGAAAGCCCTGTTACTTGGTGGGGAGAAGAATCAATAGCTCTGCTTGAAATGTCAGGAAAGGGAGTTTCCTGGTGGCCTAGTGGTTAGGATTCGAGCTTATACTGCCAAGGCCTGAGTTCATTCCTTGGTTGGGGAACTGAAATCCCACAAGTCATGTGGTGTGGCAAAAAAAAAAGAAGTAAAGAAAAGAAAAAGAAAATGTCAGGAAGGCAGTTAGATATATGAGCCTGGAGTTCTTGGAATGGGTCAGGATTAAAGATATAGATTCCTTTCTCTTTTTTTTTAGGTAAGAAGTAGATTTATTTTGAGAGAAACACACTCCACAGTGTGTGGGCCATCTTAGAAGGCGAGTGTGGCTGAAGGTATAGATTTTAAAGTTATCAGAAAACAGACATATCTAAAGTCATTATGAAGACTAGATTAAGCTGTCTAGGGTTTGTAGCTACAGCAGAGAATTTGGCCCAGATATAATTCTAGGGTGTCACAACCCTTATAAATTGAAAGGAGGGAATGAAGTAAGAAAAGGAGCAAGAGGAGAGCTATCTACTGAGGAAGGAGGGAAACAAAAAGTGTGATAGCAGGGCAACCAAAAGGAAAAAATGTTTCAAGAGAGAAGTGTGATTGTATCACATGCTGTTGAGAAGCAAACACAGTTACAGAGAAGTGACATTTGGATTTGTTGATATGGAAGTCATTGGTTAATCCATTGGTTAATCCTATCTCAGGGGAGTGGAGGTGGCAGAAGCCTGATCAGTGTGGGCTGAGCAGAAAAATATCATGTGAGGAAGTAGAGACAATACTGCTTCTGCTGCTGCTAAGTCGCTTCAGTCGTGTCCAACTCTGTGCAATCCCATAGATGACTCCTTTAAGACTTGCAATGAGAAACAGATTTACAGACTGACAGAACGAACTTATGGTTACCAGGGTGGGGGAGGGAGTAAGGAATAGTTAGGGAGTTTGGGATTGACATGTACACACTGCTATATTAAAGGTGTCCATTGGCAGATGAATGGATAAGGAAGTTGTGGTACATATACACAATGGAATATTACTCAGCTATAAAAAAAAAAGAACACATTTGAGTCAGTTCTAATGAGGTGGATGAAACCGGAGCCTATTATACAGAGTGAAGGAAGTCAGAAAGAGAAACACAATACAGTATATTATTAATGCATATATATGGAATTTAGAAAGACGGTAATGACGACCCTATATGTGAGACAGCAAAAGAGACACAGATGTAAAGAACAGGCTTTTGGACTATGTGGGAAAAGGAGAGGACGGGACGATTTGAGAAAATAGCATTGAGATGTGTATATTACCATATGTAAAACAGATGACCAATGCAAGTTCGATGCATGAAGCAGGGCACTCAAAGCTGGTGCTGTGGGACAACTCAGAGGGATAGGGTAAGGAGGGAGGTGGGAAGGGGGTTCAGGATGGGGGGACACATGTACCCTGTGGCTGATTCATGTTAATGTATGGCAAAAACCACCACAACACTGTAAAGTAATTAGCCTCCAATTAAAATAAATAAATTTAAAACAAAACAAACAACAAAAAAAAAAGATGGACAATCAACAAGGACCTACTTTATAGCATAGGGAACTCTGTTCATTATTATGTAACAACCCAAATGGGAAAAGAATTTGAAAAAGAATAGATACATGTATATGTACAACTGAATCACTTTGCTGTACACCTGAAACTAATACTTTATTAATCATCTATACTCCAATATAAAATAAAAAGTTTTTTAAAAAAGAAGACTTGCTATGAAAGGGGAAGCAAGCAATGAGGATGCTGCTAGAGAGTGGTTTAAGTTTAAGCCAAGGGTTTTTTTTCTTTGGTGTATCAAATACTAAGTGAGAGAGAGGACAGAGAGAGAATGAGCAGGAGTGACATCCCTAGGGAAGGCAAAGAGGAGGTGAAGAGTGCAATGGAAGGCAGTAGAGATACTTTACTGATAGGAGTAAGACACAGGTATAAGATAGAATTTCACATGTAGGAAACTTTCTAGTTTTTTGTGATGTGAGACAAAGGACTCCTAAAATTCTTATATATTACATGAAGCTGTGCAAATAAGTGAACTCCTAAAACCTTTGACCTTGGGTGACCCCAAGAAGACAGTTCCTCATCTTCCTTCTCCCAAATCTTAACCTGACCCAATACAATCCAACAGGCACTCTCTTCTTTTCATGAAGACCCATCCTCTCCCCTGTTTATTTCCTCTCTCAGGTCTTCTAATCTCCTTTCCACTCATGGGTCCTGGGACCCCTCTTATTTGACTGTGTTCCAATTCTTTCTTCCATAATCAGCTCCTGATTCCACACTTTCGCTACACCATGGAGATCAACGTGCTGGCCCGGAGTAATCTTGTCTCTAAATGGGGAATTTTTGATCTGGTATGGACAAGGATGGGTAAAGAGGGAGGAGGGTACAAGGATGAAGGAATTCACTTTCCCATTCCTCCCTGAAGCTCTATGCCCTCTACCAAAGGCCTCCCCCGATCTGCCTCACACCTGAGTAGCTTTCTTCATAAAGGGACCTGAGTAGGGCCACTGGGCTTGAATCTCCTGACTGCCATCCCCCTCAGCTGACACGTGCTGTGTGCTTAGTCACTCAGTCATGTCCTACTCTTTGCAACCCCATGGACTGTAGCCCTCCAGGCTCCTCTGTCCATAGAATTCTCCAGGCAAGAATACTGAAGAGGGTTGCCATGCTCTTCTCCAGGGGATCTTCCCAACCCAGAGATTGAACCCAGGTCTCCCACATTGCAGGCGGATTCTATACCCTCTGAGCCACCAGGGAAGCCCTCAGCTGACATGGAAAACACTAATTTATCTGCTGTGGGTTGCCTTCAGGTGGTGAGCACTGGGAGTGGCGGCCATGTAGACATTCTCCAGAGAGCCACAGCTGGTCTGACCTATCGCTCCTTCTGCCCTCCTGATGACCTGGCAGACCGTGGGCTCCTGGATGTGAAGTCTTCTCTCTATGGCCAAGATGCG
Organism: Bison bison bison; assembly: GCF_000754665.1. Classification (NCBI taxonomy): domain Eukaryota; kingdom Metazoa; phylum Chordata; class Mammalia; order Artiodactyla; family Bovidae; genus Bison; species Bison bison. The sequence goes on along the minus strand of NW_011494821.1, from coordinate 459,795 downwards.
CTCAGGCTCTGGGGAGTCATCAGCCGGTGAGAGCAACACCAACAGGGAAGACCCAGTGGGCCCTCTGGTGAGAACAAGGGGGACTGCAGATCCAGAAGGTCCTAGGCTGGCCATTTGAGACCCAGTGTCTTCTTCCCTGGGGAGCAGGTACGTAGAGAAGATGGTCAGTCTTTTCTACAAGAGTGATGGAGCTGTGAAGGATGATCCAGAACTGCAGGCCTGGTGTAGAGAGATCACTGAGACTGGACTGCAGGGGGCTCAGGACCGGGAGTAAGGCCCAGATCCTCCCCACTGACCCTGTGTCAACTCACACCCACCTGTCAACAATCCATACCTTTTCACAATACTGTAAGTCACCCTAGGGGAGTTTGGGGGGAAATGGATACATGTGTATGTACTGCTGAATCCCTTTGCTGTTCACCTGAAACTCACAAGTTTGTTAACTGGCTATACCTCAGTGCAAAAAAAAAAAAAAAAGTTTAAAGCCAAAAAAAATATTTAAGACACCCTACCTCAAGACTCAGAGATTCCTCCAGAAATTCTAATTGTAACCACTCCTAATTCCCCAGCCCCTTTCCTTTCTCACCCTCTCATACAGCATTCCCCATCCTTATGCAACTTGCTAAGAGCTTCCTCTAGAACCACATATATTTCCCTTAGTTACTTTCCCTCACCTTTTCCTGCCCTCTCTCCTAATGCCAACGGGTTCATCCAAGCCCATAAACATGTGAATACACACTATGCGTGTACTAGAGGCACAACCACACACAGGAATTCTTTTCTGTATCCCCAGATATCTTTCACTGCCTGAGATCAACTGTCTCCTGTCCTGGTCTCAAAGCCTCAAATTCTTACCTCACACAGGTTCCCCATCTCCTTAGAGTCCCGAGCTCAGCTCTGCCACTTCATCACCATGTGCATCTTCACGTGCACTGGTCAGCATGCTTCCACCCACCAGGGCCAGGTAACCTGTTGCGATCCTCGCCCCCTGGGGCTCCCGGGAGGTAGAAGATAGGGGACCAAATGCCTGGGTCATCAGCCTGGGTTTCTGAGAGGCTCTCCTACCTGCAGCTGGACTGGTACTCCTGGATCCCGAATGGTCCATGCACCATGCAGAAGCCTCCGCCCATCTCCAAGGATGTGACAGAGAAGGATATAGTAGACTCACTGCCTAGTCTGCACCAGGCCCGAACACAGAAGACCTTCATAAAATTCCTTGGCCGACGCCAGCCTGTCATGGTTAGAGATGGATGCCTACACCCTAGGGGAGAAGGAGCAGTGTTCTTGGCTGAGGGGTCCATGCGCTGAGCCTTTTTGTTCTCCCCTGTCAGGTGGCCTTGGGGCATCACAAAGAAAACTATTTCTCTGACCCTGGACCTCAAGCTGTGCTGAAGCAATTCCAGGAGGAGTTGGCTGCCCTGGACAAGGAGATTGAGGTCCGAAATGCAGGCCTGGACCTGCCCTATGAGTATCTTCGACCCAGCATGGTAGAGAACAGTGTGACCATCTGATGCCTTGCTCACATCATTCCCAAATTCCGCCCTCCCTAAGTACCCTTTGAGTACCCCACCCTCCTTGGCCATAGCCTCTGGTGAACAGATTGACCCCTAAGCTGTGTGGTCAGTGCTCAGGGATGCTGCATCACTCAACTCTAGGTAATACATAATGAATGGTTCCCACTGAATTTTGGAACCCATCCCTACCCACAGCTGCCCTACCTTAATGTCCACCTAGCCCTACACTTCTTTGTCCTTTGTCCCCATCTCCTCTTTTTCAAAGAATCTAGTTTGTATATAAATGAAATAAAAAAATATATAAAATAAATGAAAAGATCTAATTAAATAATAAAGTTGGTTATGCATGGTGAAGGAAGGAGGTAGGAAAAAAGATCTTAGTTTGTTTCCTGTTCTCTCATTCAGATTCCAAGGAAGAAAAATAAAGATGCTTTCCTGGAACAAACATTTCTTCCTGTAGTTAATACATCCCTCAAAGATTTTCTTAAACCTTTTAAACCTAAATTAGGGAAGTTCTGACTGACTGCTCAAAGCATTTAATACCAGCAAAGCTGTATAGGAAACTGTATAAATCAGGGTTGAGAGCAGCGTGGAAGAAAGGAGAAGGCAAGGAGGGCCTATTGGTAGAACTGAGAAATCACCAGGGAAAATAGACATGTGAAATGTCAAGGGGTTACCCTGAATGACTAGGTCTGTACCTTTGACAGGGGCCAGTGAAATAAATAGGGGCATGTAGGATTTAGAATAGAACCCATTTGAATTCTCCTTCTAGTTGTAGGAAAACACATTTTAAGAAAACAGTCCTTAAAAACAGGAGTTGCACACCCTGGAAGATTCTTCTTGTTCTTTTCCACCTGCATCTGTACAGAGACACATGTGGAAAAGAACAAAAAAAAATCTTCTGTATGAAGAGGACTCTCACCAGAAACATACTGCTAGGGAGCAGATCAAAATTATACTTCCAATATGAGTTTAGGAGAAAACCTCATGATTTAATCACAAATGTGAAGGAATATCAAATAGAAGGGGTAAGAAGGGAACTAGCAGAATTATTAGAGAAATGGAAATCGAAACTACAATGAGGTACCACCTCACACTGGTCAGAATGGCCATCATTAAAAACTCTACAAAAAACAAATGCTGGAGAGGGTGTGAAGAAAAGAGAACTCTCCTATACTGTTAGTGGAACGTAAGTTGAGGCAGCCACTATAGAGAACAGTATGGAGGCTCCTCAGAAAACTAAAAACAGAATCATCACATGATCCAGCAATCCCACTCCTCAGCGTATATCCAGGCAAAACTCTAATTCAAAAAAGTACATGCGCACTATTCACAATAGCCAAGACATGGAAACAACCTAAAAGTCCATTAACAGATGAATGGATAAAGATGTGGTACATGTATACAATGGAATACTACTCAGCCATAAAAAGAGTAAAATACTGCCATTTTCAGCAACATAGATGCAACTAGAGATTATCATACTAAGTGAAGTAAGTCAGAAAGAGAAAGACAAGTATCATATGATATCACTTATACGTGGAATCTAAAATAAAACACGAATGAACCCACTGATGAAACAGAAACAGACTCATGGATACAGAGAACAGATTTGTACTTGCCAAAGGGGAGGGTTTTGGGGAAGGGATGTAGTGGGAGGTTGGGGTTAGCAACTGTTAGCTATTATATATAAAATGGATAAACAACAGGGTCCTACTGTACAGCATGGGGAACTATATTCAATATCCTATGATAAACTATAACAGAAAAGCATATTAAAAAAGAAGGGATATATGGACTTCCATGGTGGCTCAGTGGTAAAGAATCCACTTGCCAATGCAAGAGACACAGGTTGGATCTCTGGTCCAGGAAGAACCCACACATTGCGGAGCAACTCAGCCCATGCACCACAACTACTGAGCCCATGTGCTGCGACTACTGAAGCCGGCATGCCCTAGAACCAGAGCTCTGCAGCAAGAGAAGTCACACAATTAGAAGCTTTCGCATCACAACCAGAGAGTAGCCCCATTCACCACAACTAGAGAGGAGCCCGAGGGCAGCAGTGAAGATCCAGCACAGCCAAAAATAAATAGACATATAATCATTTTAAAAAAATAATATACAAAACTGAATCACTTTGCTATACAGCAGAAATTAATACAATATTGTAAATCAACTATACTTCAATAAAGAAAATCAATGGAATATGAAAAAAAGAGTTAATTAAGAGAGCACAGGACAGGGGGAAGATCAGGAGCACAAAAAAAGAAAATAAAAATATTTAAGAACTATATATACATATATATATATATATAAAGAAGGAAACTAGCAGAATTCTGGGAAAAATTCTGGGAAAATTTCAAGAAAAAAACATGGAAGAAATATAAGATAAAATTAGGAAGAACAAAACAGGGACTAGACATAGAAAGCACAGGAGAAAGGTTAGAAATTTAAAAGCTAATACAACATAATGCAAACCAAAATAAAGAAGAAAGGTTTAGAGGGAAAATACACAGTGGGTATGAATGACTGAGATTGAAGAACAGACAGATTAATTGCAATTCCTAAAAAAGAAACGAGATAGAACAATGGAATAGAATACATATGTTAAAATGTATATAATGGAAGAAATCTCTCTTGAAATAAAAATCTACATATTGAAAGGAAAAATCAAGTACCAGTGAAAACTGACCTAGAATTGTCAACTCAGAGGTATATCCCTAAAGCTACTGGATTTTAAATATGAGCAAACAATCCTGTAGGCAGAAGGCCAATGGCAACTCACTCCAGTACTCTTGCCTGGAAAATCCCATGGACGGAGGAGCCTACTATGCTGCAGTCCATGGGGTCGCTAAGAATCGGACACGACTGAGCGACTTCACTTTTACTTTTCACTTTCATGCATTGGATAAGAAAATGGCAACCCACTCCAGTATTCTTGCCTGGAGAATCCCAGGGACAGAGGAGCCTAGTGGACTGCCGTCTATGGGGTCTCACAGAGTCGGACACGACTGAAGCGACTTAGCAGCAGCCGCAGCAGCAGGCAGAAGGGCAAGAAGATCAAGTCACAGTATTCAATGCCAAACAGCAGTGGGTCCATCCCTTCAAAATATTCAAGGAAAAATCGAGCCAAGGATTTTTCCTGTCTGTGAATTCTTTTTTCTTTCTCTCTCTCTTTTTTTATTGTGTTAAAATACACATAATATAAAATTTGCCACCATAACCATTTTAAAATATAGCATTTCAGTGGCATTAAATATATTCACACTGCTGTGTAGACATCACCATCATCCACTGCTCTCTTCATCTTATAAAACTGAAACTCTATAGCCATTAAACAATAATTCTATATCCTACCCTTCCCCCAGACCCTGGAAACCACCATTATACTTTCTGTCTACATGATTTTGATTCTTCTAAGTATTTTATATAAGTGGAATTATATAGTATCTATATTTCTGTGGCTTTGCATGAACACTGACTTCTCCATTTATTCATCTTGAAACTGACTTTTTTAAAATATGGGGACTTCTCTGGTGGTCCAGTGGTGAATGATCTGCCTGCCAATGCAGGGGACACAGGTTTTGGTAGGAAGATTTTTAACTATATGATAAAATTCTTTTAATAGTTTAAAATATATTTAGGTTTTCTATTCTTGAGGAAGATTTAGTTCTACTTTGGGAATTTGTCAACACTTCATCAAATTTATTATCATTTTGTATTTACAGTATTGTTTTATTTATCAATTACCCTCAGCAGCAAAGGACACAAGACCAGAAATGAGAGCGTAGACCTTCCCTATGAATACCTAAAACCCAGCTGCATAGAGAACAGCATCAGTATATTAGCCCCAATCTATTCCCTTTTCAAAGACCTCAGACTACCATGATAGTTAGAAAAAGGAGAAGAAAAAAATCCATAAAATATCAGGGAACTGAAACAATGAATTAAAAATTTTAAGATAATACATTAGGAATAAAGATACAGTTTATAGGATCAATAAAGTAAAAAACTGACTCCTTGAGAAGACCAACAAAACTGACAAACTTCTGTCAAGCCTGGTCAAACAAAAAAAGGATGAAAGTATATATAAATACTTCTAGCAACGAAAAGCATCATATTAACAGCCCTAAACCTGTTCTTCTTATAATAATTGACATAAACAGAGATAAAGAACATGGAATATCAGTCTCTGATCCGGAGATAAAGGTGATGAGGGGTTTGGGGGGGTGGGGAAGGAGGGGGGGCTTGCTAACAGAGCGTGAATTTCTGGGACTCTCACTTAAAACTTTGATACACGCTAATTACAACAGCTCAGTGGTAAAAGAATCTGCCTGCCAATACAGGAGATGCAGGAGACTCTGGTTCGATCCCTAAGTTGGGAAGATTCCCTAGAGTAGGAAATGGCAACCTACTTCAGTATTCTTGCCTGGAAAATTCCATGAACAGAGGAGTTTGGTGGGCTGCAGTTCATGGGATCACAAAAGAGTCAGATACGATCAAGCGACTGGGCACAGCACAGCACATTTACAATAGCCAAGACAAGGAAGCAACCCAAGGGCCCATTAACATATGGTTGGATTAAGAAATATCATATATATATTTTTTTCCAATATACTCAGCTGTTAAAAAAAAAAAAGGAAGAAAAATGGGGCTTCCCTGGCAGTCCAGTGGTTAAGAATCTGCCTTCCAATGCAGGGGACCTGGGTTTGATTCCTGGTCAGGGAAATAAGATCCTACATGCCATGGAACAACTAAGCCCGTGAACTGCAGCTACTGAGCTCACGTGCTATGGAGCCTGTGCGCCACAACTAGAGAGTCCGTGTGCCACAACAAAGCAACAATAACAACATAAAACAGTGAATAACGTAGAAACAGACACATACGGCCCATTAAAAATCACCCACTGCTGCCAACCTTTCAACAACTCCGTCACCACCTCACCCAGCAGGAGGTGGAGATTGAGCTTAGAACTTGCCTTCTCAGAAGGATTATAAAAGACAGTTTCAGAAATAAACTCCCAGAATTTTTTCACTGGTCATGAGCTTTTCTGGAGAAACTCTGTGAGGTAAAGACTGAAAGAACTTGAAGACTGAGTTTCAGAAGAGGAATGGATGAAGGAGGTTAAAGGACTGAGTCTGGGTTTATGACTATGGGCATGACTGGGCTGGAGAGAAGAAAAATTGAGTTAGATGAACAATGGACATTTATGTGAAGAAATTAAGCAGACAATTGGACCAGGATTACTGAGACCCAAATTAAACTATCAAGACTGAATGTGGGTAGGCCAAGGACTCACTCCAGTCTTCAAATCATTTCACCATAATAAACAAGGTCCTTCAGTACAGCACAGAAAACTGTATTCAGTATCTATGATAAACCATAATGAAAAATAATATGCTGAAAAAAGAATGTACATACATATACACATAACTGAATCACTTTGCTGTACAGTAGAAATTAACACAACACTGTAAATCAACTATACTTCCAAAAAAAAAAAAAAGCCCACCATAATCTTCCAGGAGAATCATTCTTATTTTACTGACAAAATCTGCCCAGGCATCATTGGACATAAGAGGCTCTACATCTTTGTTAATGTTGATTCCTGTATGAACTCCACATCCTTAATTCTCCCATCAGTGATCTTTCTCCCCTCCTTTTATACCAGGCTCAAAACACCTTCAAGAATCCTGGTCACATCCCTTTGATGTGACTTTGATCGGTTCTTCTCTTCTACTCCATCTGTACTCACGCAGGGCAGTACTGTTGCACCAAATCCAAGTGGGCACTCACACTGGATTCTCCGTGAATGGTTTACACTACCGTATGTGACATGGTGGCCACCTGTAAGCAGTAGGAGAAAGGGTCAAGGGTTGTAATGCTAAGTGTTCTCCTTGAGCTACAAGCTCTAGACTAGAGGTCACCATTTTGTCTCCTCTCTCCACAAAGGCCAAACAGCAGCTCCTGTCATTCCACTGCTGCCCCCTAGAGGGCTCTCTATTTAAACTGTGAACAATAAATTGAAGAATTAAAGTGCGTGGTTCTAGAGTGTCTCATCTTCAGACCAGGTGGGTTATATTTTTCACTATGTGGACTGGCTGAAATCGAAGCAACGATTCCCATTACTTAAAAAGAGGACCGCTGACACTTAACTAGATAGAATGTTATAGCATAAACACTAGACATGGCAAAATGATGAAGTTCCAGCAGCAGGCTCTGTAAATTATCAGGGATTCCTAGAGCACTCCCTCTTTCCTATTTCTGCTACAGTTACTGTGGGTTGGTTTTTGGTTTTGCTTTTGTTTTTAACCTATATTGTATAAGTAATGTTTCTTTTATTCCTTCCTAATATGGCTTATTTTTATTCTCTCACTTTGTGAAAAAAAATTAAGCTCATTTGAGTTTGCTTATTTTATTGGTTTGATTTTTAAATGTTTTATGTGTATTCTTGTTTCTCCATTTCCTACATTAGAATTTGTGTTATTTGCTTCCTCCTATTCTCTTCATGTTTAAAACCCTCTACTAATCTAAGATTTTAATAACAGACAAAACTAGGTGTGTAGGTACATGAAAGCTCTCAGTACAATCTTCATAATTTTCCTGTAACTCTAAAACTAATCTTAAAGTTTATTTTAAAGATTGGCAAGGGTATACAACAAACTATTTAAAACAGAAGTCATGATCTTAATAATACAAGGTAGAATATGAGCCAAGGAAGCAAGGTTACTTTAGAAAGCTAAAGGGTACAACTGGCAATGAAAATATAACAATTATGAATATTGATTTACAAAATAACATAAAAGTAACCTTCATAGAGCAGAAATTACAAGATAAGCAAGGAAAAGGAAACAGAAACATGCTAATAAAAATGAGGCTTTAGGGACTTTCCTGGTGGTCCAGTGGCTAAGACGCCATGTTCCCAGTGCAGCAGCAGGGGGGGGGGAGGGGGGAGGGCGGGGGGCCGTGGGATTGGGATCCCGTGGTCAGGAGAACTAGGGTCACATATGCTGCAACTAAAAGATTCTGTGTGCCGCAACTAAGACCCAGCAGTCAAATAAATAAATACATTTTTTTTAAAGAGGCTTTCATTTACTTGTGTCATCCAATTCAAAACAAGTTATAATTTTTTAAAAAGCTAAAAACAGAGTGGCCCTAAACAATATAATTAACATAGTAGACCTTACTGCTACTGCTGCTACTGCTGCTAAGTCGCTTCAGTTGTGTCCGACTCTGTGTGACCCCAGAGACGGAAGCCCACCAGGCTACCCCGTCTCTGGGATTCTCCAGGCAAGAACACTGGAGTGGGTTACCATTTCCTTCTCCAATGCATGAAAGTGAAAAGTGAAAGTGAAGTTGCTCAGTCATGTCCGATTCTTAGCAACCCCATGGACTGCAGCCCACCAGGCTCCTGCATCCATGGGATTTTCCAGGCAAGAGTACTGGAGTGCAATGCCATTGCCTTCTCCGAGTAGACCTTACTAATATATATCAAACATTGCATCCTGAAAGTGGAGGACACTCCATTTTTTCAAGTGTCCAATAGTATTTATGAAAATTCATACTTAAGACTTAAGGACTATTGCAACCCCCCACCTACAGAAATAATGCACAAACTATCCTATAATCACATTGCAACAAATGAATTTAATAAGAAAATCAAAGAGTCCTCTCTATTTGGAAGTTTAAAAATAAAACTCTCTTTCATATAATTATTGGGTCAAAAGGAAAACATACCCAAAACTAAGGAATTAATGGAAATAATAATACAAATAACGTAAAGAATATATACCAGAATCTATGAAATGCAGTTCAAGTAGTACTCAGAGGAATACTTAATCACCTTAAATACATACTTGAAAACAAAATGCAGAAATCAGAGTTCCTCTTTAAAAGTTAGAAAATAATAACAAAATAAACTAAAGGATTGCTGCAGAAAGGAATAAATGAAAAAACAAATTATAATAAATTTTAGAAAACAAGAAAAGCAGAACTATTATATAAATCTAAAATACTTTTTTAAAAAGTAAATAACTCATTAGCCCAAACAAAACTGAGGAAGTGAGAAAGTGCAAATACAAAAAAGAACAAATAATGGAAGGAAATAAAGAGATAGAAGATATTTAAAATACACAGAAGGGGAAAAAGTGGAAGCAGTGACAGATTTTATTTTCCTAGTCTCCAAAACCACTGTGGACAGTGACTACAGCCAAGAAATCAAAAAACGTTTGCTCCTTGGAAGGAAAGCTATGAAAAAACTAGACAATGTATTAAAAAGCAATGACATCATTTTGCAGATAAAGGTCCATATAGTCAAAGCTATGGTTTTCCCAGTAGTCATATATGGATGTGAGAGTTGGACAATAACGGAGGAATTGATGCTTTCGAGTTGTGGTGCTGACTCTTGAGAGTCCCTTGGACTGCAAGGAGATCAAACCAGTCAATCCTAAAGGAAATCAACCCTGAATATTCATTGCAAGGACTGATGCTGAAGCGGGAGCTCCAGTACTTTGGCCACCTGATTTGAATAGCTGACTCCTTGGAAAAGACCCTGATGCTGGGAAAGATTGAAGGCAAAAAGAGAAAGGGGTAGTAGAGGATGAGATAGTTAGATAGCATCACTGACTCAATGGACACGAATCTAAGCAAATTCCAGGAAACAGTGGAGGACAGAAGAGTCTGGTGTGCTGCAGTCCATGGGGTCGCAGAGTCATGACTTAACATGCGTTAGTGACTTAGCAACAACAACAAAATACCATAACTGACTTTGCTCAACATCATGCAAATCAATTTGAATTGAATGATAACTGTTTAGTAAAATAGAATGTTTTCAGTCTAGAACTTTTCATGTATACTGTTTTGGTTTTCAGTGAGTATAAATTTCCTTTCCAGGAATTCTAAATGATTCTTTTACATGTGCTGGTTAGCAGGGAGCTAGAGTGTTGTGGAGAAAGAGAGGCAAGTTTTCAGCCTGTGTGGTCAGGCAGCCAGGAAAGGCAGGGATGCACAGAGTCCAGATTTCTAGGGGAATAATGTTGTAGGGGGCATTTAACCTTGAAACACCAGCATGTAACTCCTAATCTGAGCCAATACCTTCAAGGAAAGGATAAAGTGGTCTTACATTGGAGCACTCCCTGACTATTCCAGAAGCCAAAGCAAACACTCTCTGGAAGAAAGCTTCTTCCACATACTAAGAGCAAGCAATGCCTAGGAAATCCCTTGGATGGAGGAGCGTGGTAGCTAGTCCATGGAATCACAAAGAGTCAGATACCACTGAGCATGCAGGCAATGAATCAAATCAATGGATTCACAAAGATTATCAAATATATAAGGAAGCCAGCCACTATGAGTAAAAATCAGAAGTAGCAAGAAAAAAAATAGAATCCAAGGGGATAAAGCTATTAGAAGCAACAAATACAGGGCTTCCCTGCTAGCTCAGGTGTAAGGAGTGCACCTGCTAAAGCAGGAGACATGGGTTTCATCCCTGGTTTGGAAAGATCCCACAAGCCTCAGAGCAACTGAACCTGTGCATCAGATCTACTCTGAGTCTGTGCTCTAGAGCCTGGGAGCTGCAACTGCTGAGCCCACAAGCCACAACTGCTGAAGCCTGCATGCCCTAGAGCCTGTGCTCCGCAACAGAAGAAGCCTGTGCTCCGCAACAGAAGAAGCCTGTGCACCGCAGCTGGAGAGTGGCCCCCGCTCACCACAACTAGAGAAAAGCCTGCATGCAGCAATGAAGATCCAGCACATCAAATAAATAAATAAATAAATATTTTAAAGTGACAAATATAGAATATAGAACACACATACACATAGGAAACGTTAAAGAGTAAAAATAGTTGATTTACAAATGAAAGCATATAAAAAGACAATCAAGATTGAATGGATAGATCAGGAAAAAATATATTCTAGAAATAAGAAAAAACAAGATTGTTGAAATTAAAGTCTTAAAGGGTGGCTTAAAAAGCAGATTTGGGACAACTGAAGAAAGGATTAGAGAATTAGAAGATTTGTCAAAAGGATATATCCAGAATATGAGAAAAACAGATACGGAAATGAAAAATATAAAAGAAAGGTTTAGAGACATGGAGGATAAAATGACAAGGTATACCATAGAAACAACTGGAGTTTTGAAAGGAAAGTATGGTCATAAGAGACAACAGAAATATTTTAACCAATATTGGTTAACAGTATTCTAGAACAAATGAAGCATTAAAACTCACAGATCAGTGTATCCCAAAGAGAAAAAAATGAACACAAATTCATAACCAGAAACATTAGAGTAAAATTTCAGAATACCACAGATGAAAAAGTCCTGAAAACAGCCGTAAAGAATGAAAGATCATCACCAAGGGCAAGAGTTAGCATGACAACAGAAGTCTCAGCAGCAACAACGGAAGCCAGAAAACAATGGGATTGGGTATTTATCACATTGAAAGAACGCACAGGTGAACCAAGAAATGTGAACACGCCAAAACTCAAATGTGTTTTCAAACTAAAAAATAATAATAAAGAGGAAATTTACTCTAAAAAATATACTTAAAAACAACTTCTGGAGTCTTCCCTAGTGGTCCAGTGGCTAAGATTCTGTGCTCCCAGTGCAGAGGGTCAGGGTTTGATCCCTGGTCAGGGAACTAGATCCCACATGTTTGTATACCACAACTAAAAAAAGACCCTGCATGCCACAATGAATATTGAAAATACCACATGCTGCAACTAAGACCTGGTACAGCCAAATAAATAAAGATCAATATTTAAAAAAGAAAAGAAACAATGGAGGCCAAAATAAAGTAGAATCATATTTCTTTAAGGGCTCAGAGGGGGAAAAAAAAACCTGTTAACTCAGAATTCTATATCCAGAAAAAAAAAAAAAAACCTGGAGGATGATGATGAAATAAAGACATTCTTAAATGAAGACAAACTAAGAGAATCCATTGCCAACAGAGCTGCTCCAAATTTGCTAACAGAAGTTATTTAGCAACAGAATTGCTAAAAGAAGTTATTCAGACAGAAGGGAAATGATATGAGCAGGAAACTTGGGTCACTGGGAATAAAGAACAACAGAAATTTTAAATATCCTCTCCTAGTGAATTAAACCTGTTCAACATGTTTGATGGTTGATAGCAAGTATTATAGTGTTACTAGGGCTTCCCAGGTGGCAGGGTAGCAAAGAATCCACCTACCAATGCAGGAGACAAGGGCTAGATCCTGGGTCAGGAAGATCCTCTGGAGGAGGAAATGGCAACCAACTCCAGTATTCCTGCTTGGAGAATCCCATGGAGAAAGGAACCTGGTGGGCTACAGTCTGTGGGGTTGCAGAGTCGGACACCACTAAGTGACTGAGTGCACACACACACATTATAACACTATAATGGGTTTTAATCTATGTAGATGTGATATAACAGGCTGACCTCTGATTCCATCTGCTTCTCTGAAAGCAACTGCTTCTCCCTCTGCTCAGCATGTCTTTTCTCTGCCATGTGGCTTCTAGTTTTTTGTAACTTTTGTTTCCTATGGTCATCTTGGCTTCTCTGGCTTCTCTCCATCTTTGATGCTATGGCTACTGCCTGATCTCTGTGGTTTCCATACCATTGCTACCACCACAACCATACACACTCACTTACATCATAGTGAGAGACCAGCCCTGTTCCTTCTGGTTTGGTCAGTTGTTCCACTCAAGTGTAACTCTTAGGGTCCTAGACAGCTTATTATTTGCCTGTGGCTGAACAGCAGTTTCATTTTGTGTAAAGTAAGAACACCCAGAGCTTCCCCTCAGCACAGGCTATGGATGGGGACTATTTCCTTCTAAGGGGATGGCAGGCGTGATGGCTGCCAGGTGGAGTACAGCTGCACTAAACTGTCAGTCTGAGAACCATGTCATGCACTTTCACCCTTCTAGGCCTTTATATGTTCTATTCTTTCTTCCTGGAATGTCTTTTCCTCTTCTCTGCCCAGAAAACTTTAAAACCCAGCACAACTCACTCCTTTTCCCCATGAGTCCTCCTTGCCCATTACATCCATTCTATTCAAGCATTTAATATGCTGTTTGACCCTGTCTATGCATTTGTCTCCCCAAGCTTTTGGGATTCAGGAGATACTCGTTGCTATTTTCATTACCAAACATGTTCATTCATACATTCAGTTAGTCATTCAACAAACACTAATTAAATGTCCACTGTGTATCAGTCACTGTATCAGGTATTGGGATGCAAATGTGGACAAGGCAGACAGAATCTCTCTCCCCTTGGAGATTAGTGTGTGTTGCACCATGTGGTACATAGTAAATGCTCAATAATTATTTTGAATTGAATTGCACTTGCTTATAGTTCCTCTACCAAAGAAGAACTTTTGGCAGGTAACTTTTGACCTTTCTCAGACATCAAAGCCTTACACATGCAAAGCAGTGGACAGTAAAGTGGGCCATGAGGTACCCGTCTACAATTTCAAGAGGTTCTTCAAACTTCTTTTTTAATCTTCTCTTTTAGTGTTTATTTGGCTGTGTCAGGTCTTAGTTGCAGCATGCAGGCTCTTCCTTGCAGCGCAAGGGCTCCTCTAGCTGTGTCGCACGGGATCTAAAGCACTCATGCGTAGTTGCCCTGCAATGTGTGGGATTCTAATTCCCCGACCAGGGATCGAACCTGCATCCCCTGCACTGGAAGGTGTCTTCTTAACCACTGGAGCACCAGGGAAGTCCTGGTGCTTCAAACTCGACTTAATCAAAAACCAACTTGATTACATTTCCCAGTCCTTCCTTACATGTCCCCACATCTCTGTAAATGACTCCATCATACACCTACTTGCCCCATTCAAGAACCAGGGAGTCATACTGGATCAATCTCTTTTGCCGTCTCTCCCTCTTCTCTGCCCTCTCTCTCTCCTTTCTCTCTCCCTACCATCACCAATGGAACAACAGTCTTGACAATTCCACTTCCTTAGCATCTCTTTCACCCTCCCCCATCTCTATTCCTGCTAACCCTGCCCTGTTTCTGGTCCTTATCATCTCTCACCAGCACTCCAAAGAACTTTTCTCATGGGTCTCCTGTTTCCTTTGCAACCATATCACTTATTTCTTCCTGGCCCCAACCTCATGGATTTCCCTGAAATTTCACCAGAATCCTGGAACTCTTGCTGTCTATTTGCCCAGAATGCCTACCTTCTCCCCAACTCTCCTCCATCTCTGCCAACCTGGCAGATGCCTACTCAAATTTCAAGACTCAGTTCAACTTGCTCCCCAAGCAGTCTGTCTTCCCAACATAAACTGACCTCTCCCTGCCTTGTGCTCCACATCCTATACAGAATTCATTCTTCACAGTAGTACACAGTTGCATTTTATTTTTTTTATCATTTTGTTTCCCCCACCAGGTTAGGAACTCCTTGAGGGCACAAATTGCATATTCTTAATGGCTTGTGTATAATAAGGGCTTCCCAGGTAGCTCAGTAGTAAGAATTTGCCTGCCAATGCAAGGAGATGCAGGAAACGTGAGTTTTGCCCCTGGGTGGGGAGGAGTGGAAGAGGAAATGTCAACCCACTCCAGTATTCTTGCTTGGAGGATCCCATGGGCAGAGGAGCCTACTGGGCTACAGTTCATAGGGTCACAAAGAATGAACACGACTGAGCACGCAAGCATATAATAGGTACTCAGTAAACACTTTGTGAATGAATCCAGTAAACAAACCAAATACTTTCCTATCTTTACCCTTCTTTTTCTGTGAAACAAACAACCAGTCCTGGGGAACTTCCCTGGTGATGCAGTGGTTGATAAGAATCTGCCTGCCAATTCAGGACGTGGGTTTGATCCCTGGTCCAGGAAGCTCTCATGTGCCACAGAGCAACTAAACCCAAGTGCTGCAACTAGTGAGCCTGCTCATCACAACTAGAAAGTAGTCCCCGTTTGCCTTCAACTAGAGAAAGCCTGCACGTAGCAGTGAAGACCCAATGCAGCTGAAAATAAACAATAAATGATATGTAAAAATTACTAGCAATGCAAAGAGGCAAGAAAATATAACCAATAATCAGAAGAAAATAAAGTCAATGGAAACAGACCAGATATGACAGAGATGATGGAATCAGAAGACAAGGGCTGTAAAACAACTATTGTAAGTATTACAATAAGATAATAAGGAGAGAATTAAAGATACAAAATAATCAAATGGTAGATTGAGAGAAGATAAATATAACTACAATAAACATTTCACGAGACACATGGACTCACAGATTTAATAACACACTCTTCTGTGCATGCATAATAGGATAATGGAGTGATCACAGTCTCAAACATTGCTGCTGCTGCTGCTGCTGCTAAGTCACTTCAGTCGTGTCGGACTCCATGGGACCCCATAGATGGCGGCCCACCAGGCTCCCCCATCCCTGGGATTCTCTAGGCAAGAACACTGGAGTGGGTTGCCATTTCCTTCTCCAATCAAAAATTGCTACTGGGGATGTAAATGGATATCATCATTCTGAAGGGCAATTTGGTGATTGTGATCTAACAAGATCACAGGCTTCCCGGGTAGCTCAGAAAATAAAGCATCTGTCTGCAATGCAGGAGACGCAGGTTCAATCCCTGGGTCAGGAAGATCCCCTGGAGAAGGAAACGGTAACCCACTCCAGTACTCTTGCCTGGAAAAATTCCATGGATGGAGGAGCCTGATGGGCTACAGTCCATAGGGTTGCAAAGAGTTGGACACGACTGAGCAACTTCACTTCTTCAACAAGATCACTGGTGCATCTACCCTTTGAACCGGCAGTAATGTTTCTGAGAATTTATTATTCAAATCTACTTGCACACAGGCAAAATAATGTGAGGGGAAGGTTAATCATCTCCTTGTTTGCTTTAGCAAAAGATTGGGGGGAAAATTTAAATGTCCATCGTTAGATGACTGGTTAAGTACATCATAGTAAATTTATTCAATGGAATATTCTACACTTGTTAAAGAATGAGGAAGTACTCTGTTCTGATACAGAAAGATTTCCAAAATACAAATTCAAAAGCCAAAATTAAGAATGGTGTGTTTAGTATGCTCTCTTTACATGCATTCATTTTGCTGGCTTGTTCATGAGAAACTCTAAATCATATGAGAAATGAATACCATGGTCTCCAGGAAAGATGTGTGTAGGAACTATAAAAACTGGAACAGGAAGAAGGTTTTCATTCTCTACCTTTATATTTATTCTTAAAATTGAAGGGAAACTAAAGCAATTATAAGTTCTTGGAGACAGTAGGTATTAGTACTATCTTATAGGAAATGATTTGTCTTTAGGGGTCCAGAAACATCAAAATATCCATGACCTTTTCCCCGTTAATTCTTCTCCTGGAAATTTACTCTCCAGAAGGACTTCAATAGGGACTTCCTTGGTGGTCCAGTGGTTATGAATCTGCCTTCCAATCAATGCAGGGGATGCAGGTTTGATCCCTGGTGGAGGAACTAAGATCCCACATGCCACACGGCCAAAAAAAAAGAAAGAAAGTTGAACTCATAAAAACAAAGAAAAGAATGGTGTTTGCTAGGGGCTGGGGGATATATATATCTAATGTATAACACAGTGACTATAGTTGATAATGCTGCATTGTATGATTGAAATTTATTAAGAGAATAGAACTTTAGTGTTTGCACCAAAATAAATTTGTTGTTGTTGAGCAGCTCAGTCAAGTCTGACTCTTTGTGACCCCATGGACTGCAGCACACCAGGCTCCTCTGTCCTCCACTATCCACAGAGTTTGCTCAAATTCATGTCCATTGAGTTGGTGATGCTATCTAACCATCTCATCCTCTGCCGTTCCCTTCTCCTTTTCCCAGATAAATAAATAAATGATAAATATGGGAGATGATGGATGTGTTAACTCAATCATGGGAATCACTTCACAACATACATGCATAATCAAATCATTACAGTGTACACTTTAAATCTATTAATATTAAAATTTTATTTATCAATTATATTTCAATAAAGCTGGAAGAAATATTTGGGAGCCAAAGTACTCTTATGGGGGTTAGCCACTTCCATATCCTCTGATATAGCTTATTGTACATGTGTACCATTCTCTCATTTACTTATTAAATATGGCATGCTAGATTTTTTTCCTTCATGCCAAAACAATTCATATCCATTGCAGAAAATGTAGGTAATGTGGATAAACAAAAGAGAAGAAAAAATAATATGAAAATCACCCAAAATTATACCACCCAGCGATGTTACATTTTTGTACACTTCCTTTCCATGTAACCAGGGAGGAGACCTACAGTGCATACTCCTCCTTCTAAAACAATTTCCCCTCTTATAGCCCCTGCCTCTAATGCTTAGTTTATACCACATAACTCCATCCCACAGGTCACCAGGATTAGACACCCTCCCTGTATTAGTCAGGGTTTAGTCAGGAAAGCAGACACCACCCTGGGTTTTTCAAACCAAATAAAGGAAATTGGTTCCACAGGAAATGGAAAAGCTGAGAAGCCAAACACAGGATGGTGAGGAGACTGAAGGTTAGCAACTGGCCAGAAACAACTGCTGCTCTAGGCAGAAGGGACAGCAGGAAAAGGAGGTTTTATCAGAGCACAGAGTTTGGGGCCAGTCAGAAGGAGCCAGAACCAAGGAGGGGGATTTCCAGGGAGCTGGAATCACAGAGGCAGGGTCTGTTTGTTGGGGAGAGGAGACTTCTTGGGAGAGAAGTAGCCACAGTCAAGGACCTCACAGGAAGAGAGAAAGAGGGGGAACTATCCCAGCCTTTTCCCTCCTCCTGTTCTCCAACCATCTGTCTTCTCTTGGCCAAACTTAGCTAGAAGGCTCTGGGCTAAGGAGCCTGAGGAGTGATGGGGAAGGGGACAAGGGAAGGGGGATGCGAGGGAGTACAAATAGGCAACTGGCCAGGAATTGTCTAAAAGCAGCCAATCAACAGGTTAGCCACGCATCACCTAGGTAGTATTTTTTTTTTTTTTAGTTAATTAATTAATTTTGGCTGCACCAAGTCTTAGTTGCAGCTTGCAGGATCTTCCATCTTCCTTGTGGCATGTGGGATCTTTAGTTGCAGCGTGTGAACTCTTAATTCCCATACCAAGGACTGAACCCAGGCCCCCTGCATTGGGAGCACGGAGTCTTAGCCACTGGACCACTAGAGAAATCCTACCTATATAGTATTCTTACCAAAAAAGTTTAAGCTGAATCTAATCAAGAGGAAATAATCAAGCAAATCAAATGGAAAGAAACTGTGCAAAACAGCTGGCCTAGCCTCTCCAGAAAGTCAATGTCACAAAAGATGAAAAATATCCAGAGAACTTGTCTAAAATTAAAGGACATTAGGGAGACATGAAAACTAATTTCTGTGTGTGCTCATTATTTGAATACTGGATCCAAAAAAATCATATGTCAATTGTGGAAATATGAATCTGAGTAGCAGATTAGATTACAGTTGTATATAATTGCTAAACTTCTTGAGTGTGACTGTTTGACTGTGGTTATGCAGGAGAATGCCCTCAATCTCAGGAGATATATACCAAAGTATTTGATATCTTCAACTAACTGCATACATATATACATGGAGAAAGAAAATGTGATCAAGCAAATGTAGCGAATGATAAAATCAGTTGACTGTAAAGAAAAGGTCTATAGACTTTCAATGTACTATATGTGACTATTCCAAAAGCTGAACATTTTTCGACTAAAAACTTTAGGAAAAAAATAGGCTTTGACCAGTGGCATAAGGTGAAAAAGATGAACTGAACCAATCAGTTCTTAGGAATTTGAACCTAAAAGCATAAAAAGAAACTGCTAGCTCCAAGGGAGGTGGGTACGCTGCGGATGTGGCTGGCTGGTGGGATGGTGGATGAAGAAGAGAATCCTGCCTTTGAGGAAGAAAGTGAAGAAATTAGAGGAAGTACAGAAGATGGACAGGGTAAAAGAAAGAGACTTTTTTCTAAAGAATTAAGGTGTATGATGTATGGGTTTGGAGATGACCAGAATCCTTATACTGAATCAGTAGATATTCTTGAAGACCTTGTCAGAGTTCATCACTGAAATGACTCATAAGGCAAAGTCAATTAGAGGAAATCATGGTCAGGTACAAGTTGAAGATATCATCTTCTTTATTCAAAAGGATCCAAGAGGCCTTTGATCTCCTTGGTGGGGCTGGGGGCATTCGAGCTGCACCGCGCAGGACAAGTCGCCAGCGACGCCCGACGGAGCAGCTGAGGAGAGAGCATGGAGCTGGAGAGGATTGTCCGTGCAGCCCTTCTTGCCTTTGTCCAGACGCACCTCCCAGAGGCTGACCTCAATGGCTTGGATGACGTCATCTTTTC
Organism: Bison bison bison; assembly: GCF_000754665.1. Classification (NCBI taxonomy): domain Eukaryota; kingdom Metazoa; phylum Chordata; class Mammalia; order Artiodactyla; family Bovidae; genus Bison; species Bison bison. The sequence continues at coordinate 439,990 of NW_011494821.1, read as the reverse complement.
CTATGTGCTTGGGGTTCTTGGGGACCTGGGCCCCTCAGGCCCATCAGAGGAGAATTTCGACATGGAAGCCTTCACTGAGATGATGGAGGCCTATGTGCCTGGCTTCGCCCACATCCCCAGGGGTACAATAGGGGACATGATCCAGAAGCTCTCAGGGCAGTTGAGTGGCGCCAGGAACAAAGAGCCCCTGTAGCGGCCTGAAAAGCTCAAAGAAGAGATGATGTCTTCTGCTGGGGACACCCAAGATGAGGCAGCCGGCCCTGAGGAAGAGCTGCTGCCAGGGGTGGACATACTCCTGGAGGTTTTCCCCACCTGTTCAGTGGAGCAGGCCCAGTGGGTATTGGCCAAAGCTCGAGGGGACTTGGAAGAAGCTGTGCAGATGCTGGTAGAGGGGAAGCAGGGGCCTCCAGCCTGGTATGGCCCCAACCAGGACCTGCCTAGGCATCTCAGAGGCCCCCAAAAAGATGAGCTGAAGTCCTTCATCCTGCAGAAGTACATGATGGTGGATAGTGCAGAGGATCAGAAGATTCACCGTCCTATGGCTCCTAAGGAGGCTCCCAAGAAGCTGATCCGATACATCGACAACCAGATAGTGAGCACCAAAGGGGAGCGATTCAAAGATGTGCAGAACCCTGAGGCTGAGGAGATGAAGGCCACATACATCAATCTCAAGCCGGCCACAAAGTACCGCTTCCACTGAGGCACTTGCCAGACTCTGCCGGAGCCATCTAGGCACAGATCCCAGAGAAGCCCTACACACCACACAGGGCTGGCCCTAACTCCTGTCCCCCTTCCTTCCCAACTTCCTTGCTCTAGTGTTAACCTCCTCTTGGAGCTGCCACAAGGCACAGTAAAGGTAGCCCCAGGAAGGTGAAAAAAAAAAAAAAGGATCCAAGAAAGTTTTCTAGGGTTAAAGACTTGCTTACTATGAATGGCAATTTGAAACGTGCTAGAAAAGCATTTGATGAAGCAAACTATGGATCTTGACACCTATTGTACTTTCTGAAGTTTCCTTATCTTCTGGGGAAACCATACTTAGTAACTATATTTTCCACAGTAAGGTCCTGATACCTAACCATGTGAATGAAAAACAGAGAACCACAAAGTTTTCAGGTTTTATTTTCACATATTCAATTTTAGAATGATATATGAGCCTTTAATTGCCTGCCATTGTATTACCATACTTGAACTACTTTTTGGATTTTAATGACCACATGTAAGTCAAAGTATCTTTGGTTTGCAAATCATTCAGTTTCTTCTGACTCTTGACCATGTCGATGAATTAATATTTATATAAGGCAATGGCACCCCACTCCAGTACTCTTGCCTGGAAAATCCCATGGACGGAGGAGCCTGGTAGGGCTGCAGTCCACGGGGTCGATAAGAGTCGGACACGACTGAGTGACTTCACTTTCACTTTTCACTTTCATGCATGGAGAAGGAAATGGCAACCCACTCCAGTATTCTTGCCTGGAGAATCCCAGGGATGGGAGAGCCTGGTGGGCTGCCGTCTATGGGGTTGCACAGAGTCGGACATGACTGAAGTGACTTAGCAGCAGCAGCAGCCATTAATTATATTGTGCCATTGTAGGTTGTACTGTAGCTGTTTAATATGTGAAATCTAAATGGCACCTTTGACTTTGATAGCTAAGATGTGTTTCATGTATTTCTAAAGCTTTTAGACTATAGTAGTGTAAGTTATTAAAAGATAGTGAACTGGTTTGTGTTTCTTTTAAGGAGAAAATGATATTAGAAAATACAGTCTCTTGTAGGAATGTTTATTTGCCTTAAGATAATGTGTTTTAATACTCTTCTTTAGATAACAAGAGTGATTTAATTTTAATTTTTTATTTTTTGAGAAACTAAAAATTTCCTATGAATGTTTCTGTGTTGGAAGACTTACTGGATTAAAAATCTTTGGGGTTTATAATACACTATTTGTCAGATTTTAAAAGAACTCATTTCCCCAGATCAGATTATAACTTCTGAAAGTGCTTTCAGTAGCAGGAATGGTATTGCTGAAAAAGTTGATTGCAGGTAAGCATTTGGGGTTTCACTAACGTATTTGTTAGTATTTATTTATTGTGAAAATGTGTATTTGACTAAAACCATGTGTGGCTATGGAAACCACTTTTGTAGTTCAGGATATACAAATTTTGTGTGTATTTAGCTCACTGTATTATTCCTGTTCTTAGCTTAAAGTAAGGATTAAAATTGCATTTAAAGGGATCACTGGATACTACTCTTTGTGAAACTGAATGTTTTGTGTGCCACTTATAAACATTATCTATGAATCAGTACTTAGGAAGATTTCACTTTCTTAACCTATTAATATAAGGAATAAAGTATGAAAAATTAAAAAGATTACTTAAAAAAGAAAGAAACTGCTAGTTAGCAATAAAGTTGTAGGTGACAGAAAAACATGGCTGGAGTTAAGTGAAAGAAAATGAAAGTTGCTCAGTCACGTTCAACTCTTTGTGACCCCATGGACTGTAGCCCACCAGGGATTGTCCATGGGATCGTCTAGGCAAGAATACTGGAATGGGTTGCCATTCCCTTTTCCAGGGGATATTCCTGACCCAGGGCCATCTGAGCCACATGGGAAATCCAGCGCAACGACAAACTAGGGAATTCCCTGATAGTCCAGTGGTTAAGACTCCGTACTTCTACAGCAGGGCAGCAGGTTGGATCCCTGGTTGGAGAACTAAGATGCTGCATGCTGCAAGGGCAAGAACAGAAACAAAATAAAAAGTCTCAACAAACTAAAATTATATGCAAATCAAAATTATGTGGTGGGAGAATGCTACATAGCACTGTTAGAAAAACAGCAGCCAAGTATTCTTTCCATCTCTGTAAGCACATGCCACTTCCCCCATCAGGAGGTGAAGTCTATTTCTCCTCTCCGATATGAACTTGCTTTGGCCAAAGATATGCAGCAGAAGTGACACAGTGCCAGCTCTGGACCTAGAGCTGAAGGCGCCTGACTGCTTTATTCCTCTTGGAGCCTTGAGTCACCATGTAAAGAAGCCCTGATGGAGAGACTGGTCCAGCCAGCTCCCAGCTACTCTAGACACCTTAGCTGAGAAGCCACACTTGTCAGTGAAGCCAGCATCATCCTCCAGCCCCAGTCAAGCTGACCCAGCCAACACCTGACAGAGCAAGGATGAGCTGTCCCTGCCAATCCCTTCCTAAATCATAGTATCATGAGCCAATAAATAAATGGCTATTGTTGTTTTAAGTTAAAGAATTTGGGGGAGGTTTACTATGTAGCCAATAGGGAACAGAGTAGACAATCAAGGACACAGAGATGCCTATAAGGAGAGTGAAAAAATTCCTGAGTTTTATCATTCTAGATCATTCCACAGGTAGACTCAAAACAACCCCCACTCCTTTCTTGAGTTAAATTAAGCAGGGAGGGATGGATTGGGTGTTTGGGATTAGCAGATGCAAACTATTATATAGAGAATGGTCCTAAAGTATAGCACAGAGAACTATATGTGATAAACCATAATGGAAAAGAACATGAAAAAAACATATATATATATATAACTGAATCAATTTGCTGTATAGCAAAAATTAACACAACAATGTAAATCAACTATACTTCAGTAAATTTTTTTTTAATGAATTAAGCAGGTCTCTGTTCCCTGTAATAGAACTAGCCAGACACAAATGTCCCCTCCTATCTTTTCTCTTTGCAGATGTTTTCATTTTTCAAAGAGTTTGATGAATATCTCTTAGTTGTGCTTGTCCCCACTCATTTCCTTATTTATTAACAGCACCTGATTTTTTCAACGGTTTGTTGTGAAATGCATCATCAAATAAAAGGAGGGATAAAATCATTCATGCAACCTAAATATAATTATAGTGTAAACAACCATCCACTAAGTTTGAGATATAAAACAAAGCCAGTCTTTCCAAACTCTCTGTTTACTCCTCAATTACAGCCTCTTCTCTACCTCCCAGCACGAAACACTGTGATGACTTCTGCATTGATCATTTTTTCTCTTCATTTTTCCACCTAGACATTTTTCCCTAAACATGACTTAGTTTTGAAAATCTGAGTAGCAAGCACCAGTGAAGGAGGGTAAGGAAAGGGTGATGCTGCAAATGTTGAAGGAGATGAACTCAACTGTCTCTGGGTCATTGTCTGGGCTTCAGCTTCCTTGAGCATTTACAAGAGACTTTTATAGGAAAATCATTGAGTAAGATGATGAGTAACACTGGGCATGGGGCTCAGCATCGTTGAGACATGAGGCAGTGCCACAGCATGGGCCAGTGTTTAGGTGTTCAGCCAGGACACAGTCAGAAGGAAAGGCTGTTCTGTATCTTGTGTTCACCAGGACTTGCCCTCCAATTCTTCCAAGAGGTCAAAGCAGAGCATTTCTAGACACTATCCACAGCAGGTCAGGCAGCAGGGCATGCAAGAGTGATCAGCGGATTGATGAAGTTCAGAGAAAAATTTGGGCCAGACTCTCTGGGCATTTTGTCCTTGATTTAAAAGTCTGTATGAGAGTAGGATAGGGGGCAATGGTGGCGGCGGCCCTCCACCATTTTGTCTCTCTCTGGGGTTGTACTGCTTCAGTCTGTTTCCTTCCGAATCTAGCGCACAGCTGTCGTCCTCAGATCGCCCATCATCCTCAGATTCCTTTCACCTTTCTCCTGTGTCAGATTCCTATTTACGGTATTCCATGCTGGAGGAGGAAATGGCAAACTACTCTAGTATACTTGCCTGGAGAATCCCATGGACAGAGGAGCCTGGCGGGCTACAGTCCATGGGGTCACACAGAGTTGAACATGACTGAGTGACTGAGCATGTATGCACGCCTTCCTTAGTTTATTCTCTTGTTCAAAAAGCACAGTTTCCAGTAGCTTCTTCAGAAAGCATGCATGGGAGGGAAATGCATCCTTGAAATCTTGCCTATCTGAAAATGTCTTTATTTACCCTCAAATTTGACTGATAATTTAGTTAAGTGGAGAATTCTAGATTGGAAAACATTCTGCTTCAATATTTTTTAAAGATTTGCTTTATTTTTTTAGCTGAGCTGGGTCTTCATTGTGGTGAATGTGTTTTCTCTAGTTGCAGTGTGTGGGCTCAGTAGCCCTTCAGCATGTGGGATCCTAGTTCCCCAACCAGGGATTGAACCCAAGTCCCCTGTATTGGAAGGTGGATTCTTAACTCCTGGACCACCAGGGTAGTCCCTGCTTCAGTACTTTGAAGGCATTGCTCTGCTGCTTCCAGTGTTATTCACCAAAGTATGAAAAGTCAAACCTAATTCCTGATCTCCATCTCTTTTTCTCTCTCAAAGATTTTTAAATCTCTTTGGCCCTGTGTCCTGAAATTTCATGATGATGTGTCTGGCTGGGTGGGACTCTTTTCATCCTTTTTTCTGGGCATTCGAAGGACCCTTCAGTCTGGAAACTCATGTCCTCGAGCTTGGTAAATTTTTCTGTACTGTTCTATTGATGGCTCAGACAGTAAAGAATCTGCCTGCAATGTGGGAGACCTGAGTGTGATCCCCGGGTTGGGAAGATCCCGTGGAGAAGGGAAAGGCTACCCACTCCAGTATTCTGGCCTGGAGAATTCCATGGACTACACAGTCGGAAAGAGTTGGACACGACTGAGCAACTTTCACTTTCACTTTTGTTGATGACTACCTCCTTTAAATGTTCTCTGTTCTGTCTAGAGCTCCTATTATTCAGATATTGAACCGTCCAGGCTTATATTCTGATATTCTCATCTTTTCTCTCCTATCCATCTCTTCATCTTCTTCAGGATTTTTTCAAGTTTATCTTCCAACTCTTCTATTACTTTTCTCAGGTCTACTATCCTGCCTTAATTTTTAAGGCTCTTTTTTATTCTCTTAATATTTATAAATTATATAATCCTGTTCTTACAACAGGCCTCCCAGGTGGTTCAGTGGTAAAGAATCTGCCTGCCAATTCAGGAGACACAGGCGACTCGAGTTTGATCCCTGGATCAGGAAGATCCCCCGGAGAAGGAAATGGCAATCCACTCCAGTATTCTTGCCAGGAAAATTCCATCAGAGGAGCCTGGTGGGCTATAGTCCATTGGGGTCACAAAGAGTTGGACATGACTGAGTGAGCATGCATACATGTTCTTACAACATGAATTCGATATATTCTCTTATCTTTAGGAATATATTAGTGAGAGATTTTTTAAGTATTTTTACCCCTGTACCCTGTGTGGTTGTTTTGGTGTGTTTTTTATTTTGTTTTTAACTCTTACCTTCAATGTCAGAAGCAGCATCTGATTCTTTTGCAGGGAACTTGCTTCCAATCACATTTTCAACCCATACAAGTGGACTTACCATTTGCTAATTCTTTTGTCCTGAATAATATACTTAACTTGCCTGGGCTTTAGTTTCTTCATCACTTAAATGAGGATGATGATAGAATCTATTTTATTGGGGTTGTCAAGGATTAAGTAAAATAATACAGAGGACACTGATTAAGTGCCTTTTCAAGCTTGGGAAGTCTAAATTGTCCAAGGTTACACATCTAACCATAGAAAACTCAGACTTAGATTTATGATTTGACACATAATTAGTACTCCATAAATTGTACTATTATGTAATAATAGTTTAGAAGAGAGGAGCACACAATCCAAGCCTGGCCAAAGAGATTCAGCACTGGGATTGTTACTGGAATGATTTGAAAGGAAAGACTCTTTTCTTATTAGGTTATTAAATTGATAAAACACCATCCCAGAGCTGCTACTAGCCTTCTGTGATGATTAATGTTTTATATCAAATTGACTAGGCACTGGATGCCCAGGTAGCTGGTTGAACCTTATTTCTGGGTGGTCTGTGAAGATGTTTCCAGAAGAGACTAGCATTTGAATGAGTGGGCTGAGTAAAGCAGAAGGCCTTCCCCAATGTGGGTAGCCTTATCCAACCCACTGAGGGCTGACTAAAACAAAAAGGTGTGAAGAGGTTGCACTTTGCCTGACTATTTAAATTGTCCTCAAGTACTCCTAGTCCCTAAGCCTTCAAACTCAGACTAGAACCTATGCCATCAGCTCTCCAGCTCTCTGGCCTTTGATGCACCATCAGCTCTCTTTGGTCTCCAGCTTACAGATGGGAGATTATGGGACTTCTCAGCCTCCATAATCACATGGGCCAGCACCTTATAATAAATCTCTTTCTAGTATTCATATTCACATATAATTTACAACAATATATAGTTTAAGATTCCCTAATCTATACAGATAAAAATCTGGGGACCATGTAGGAATGGATAATAAGAGTGTGAGATGATAATGGAAGGAACATAAAATTGATCAGGCCAAATTTATTGCTATGGGCTCATTAAGCAGAGATTCTGCATTTAGTCTACAGCTTGGGAAGTTAGAAAGGGCTCTGACAGTTAGGTTGATTGGCTGAAACATGGGCCAAAAGGGGTGGGGGGATGGCGCAGTGAGTGAACTGGAAATGCTGAACCCACCTTGGTTAAATGTGGAGGAAAGGATTCAAAGGATTAGGGAGATGGGAATATTACAGGGCATCTGTCATTTATGGCTTACCCACCTGGGAGGGCCTGGAAGACAACACCACTGCTACTGTGAGAAGTAAACTTGTGAGGGGAGCCTCCTCAGAGCCTGGAGGAGCTCTGAGATTGCTCTTCCCTATAGGCCAGACCTCCCAGTGGGAACTGCAGCCAATGAACTGGAAAACCTAAAGGCGATGGGAATAGGAGACCCAGCATCAATCCCTGAGTCAGGAAGATCCCCTCAAGAAGGAAATGGCAACCCACTCCAGTATTTTTGCCTGGGAAATCCCATGGACAGAGGAGCCTGGCGGGTTACAATCCAGGGGGTTACATAAGAGTCAGACACGACTTAGTGACTAAACGACAACAACAAAAGGCGACAAAAGTAACTGGATTCCAGGATGGTGAAGGCCAGGTGGTAGCACGCAACTGCCCAAAGGCAAGATGGGCTTGATTATCATAATGGATAACAGAGTCAAAGTAGTAATCAGAAGTATTAATCAGACTAATTAATCAGACTAATCAGTCAAAGTAGTAATCAGAAGTATTAATCAGACCTAGTTGGATGGTTGATGATGGTGTTCCAGAAGTGAAACAGATAGGAAGCCTATTAAACTTGATCTGTGTAAGCAAAAGAATTCCAGGTCAAGTGAACAAAATGTAACTTGAATAATGGTTCAACAGTCAATTCCCAGACTTGAGCCAGTTTACAGACCCAGAACCCCTTGAATGAAGGGGAGGCCAGTCCCCTTGAGGAAAGACCCTGGTATGCTACCCAAAATTTATGCTATTGATCTTTCTCCCAGCCTTCCCCTAAGGGGACCTATAGCTTTTACCAGAGTAACTGTGCATTGGTGGAAAGGAAACAATCAGACCTTTCAAGACTTTGGGGCATTGGCTCTGAACTGAAATTAATTCCAGGAGACCCAAAATGTCATTATGAACCCACCAGTCAGAGGAGAGCCTAATGTAAGACAGATCAATGGAGTTTTAACTCAGGTCTGTCTCATAGAGGTTCAGGGGCCCTTCAACCCATCTTGTAGTTATTTCCTCAGTTCCAGAATGCTTAATTGTAATAAGTATGCTCAGAAGCTAGCAGAATCCCCTCACTGGTTCCCTGAAACTGTGAAATGCTAGCTAGTATGGTGGAAAAGGCCACGTGGAAGCCCCCAAAGTTGCCTCTATTTAGGAAGGTAGTAAACCAAAAGCAATACTGCATTCCTGGAGGCATCACAGAGATCAGTGCCACCATCAAGGACGTCAAGGATAAAGGGGTGTTGATTCCCACCACATCCCCATTCAACCTGCCTTTCTGGTCTGTGCAGAAGACAGATGGGTCCTGGAGAGTAACAGTGGATTATCATAAGCTTAACCAGGTGATAACTCTGATAGTAGCTACCGTACCAGAGGTGGTTTCTTTGACTGAGCAAAGTAACACATCTCCTGGCACCTCACCTGCAGCTACTCATCTGGCAAATGCCTTTTTCTTCACCTCATCAAGCAGTCTGCTTTAGGTGGCACTGCCAATAATAGACCTTTATTGTCCTACCTCAGGGATATTTCACCTCTCTAGCCTGATGTCATAATTTAGTTCACAGGAATCTTGATCACCTTTCCCTGGGGCTTCCCTAGTGACTCAGACATAAAGAATCTGCCGGCAATGTAGGAGACCCAGGTTCAATCCTGGGGTTGGAAAAATCCCCTAGAGAAAGGGATTTTATCCCTTTATGGCAACTCACTCCAGTATTCTTGCCTGGTATCCCATGGTCAGAAGAGCCTGCCAAGCTACAGTCCATGGGTTTGCAAAGAGTCGGATACAACTGAGTGACTAACACTTCACACACTTCCTTTCCACAAGCTATCACTCTGGTGCACTACACTGACATTATTCTAATCAGACTAATGACTAGAGCACTAGTGAGCAAGAAGTAGCAACTACTCTACACTTGGTAAGACTCTTGCCCACCAGAAGGTGGGAAATAAACCCAACAAAAATTCAGTGAGTAGAAGGTAGTTATCAATACCAGCCACATGGCTAGTCAGAGAAATGAGGAATGTTAACTCATAGAGGTTTCCTTCTTATTTTGTTATGATTGTGTGTGAGTTATCTTTCCTTTCCTCTCTTATTTCCTTATCATGCAACATAAGATGTACTGACTTGAGATCATAGTATTTAAGTATTGTTAATTCTACATCATACTGTTTAAGTTATAGGATAATAAGGAGAGTAAACATCACTCAGGGGCTTTACCTCCTCTTCTGAGGAAGGGGCTAGTGCATTTTCAGTTGTATTGTAGCAGGCAGAATTAAACCTTTGTTATTCTTTACTTGGAGATTAATATGGTTTAAGAAGATACATATGAGCCTCAGCTTAACAGGGGGTGGACTTGTGATGGTTCATTTTATGTGTCAACTGGATTGGGCCACAGGGGTGCCCAGAAAGCTGGCTACAAATTATTTCTGGGTGTGCCTGAAGGTGTTCCAAGAGGAGATTAGCTTTTGAATTCATGGACTGAGGAAAGAAGACAGCCCTCCCCAGTGTGGGTGGGGCTCCTCAAATCCACTGAGAGCCCAGTAGAACAAAATGGTGGAGGAAGGCTGCATTCACATTCCACCTGATCCTTTGAGTCGGGACTTCAATCTTTTGCTCTCAGCAGTTCGGATTCTTGGGCCTTCAGACTCAGCCTAGAATCTACACTGTCAGCTCTCTGGCTGTCAGCCTTTGAATTACACCATCAGCTTTCTGGGTCCCCTTGGCTCTGTTTATCTGGAGAAAACTAACTAATACATCCTCTTTAACAGCTCTCAAGGAGAGTCTATGTGAAAGTAAAACCAACACAAAATAAGAATTAAGAGATGGAAATAGATTACTCATGATGACGTGAGTGCCCAGATCCAATCTGCCTGGGGTATTATGTGCCCTGACTTTCTAGTACTATGAATCAATACATTTCTTTCTCTGAAGTCACTTTTAGTTGAGTTTTCATCACTTGCACAGACAAATTGCAACACAATGAGAACATATCATTTTGAACTTATGTATTTCACTTAATATATCATTACCATATTTTCATGTCATTAAAATTATACTCCAACATTATTTTCTTTGAAAATGTTTGCTCCTTGGAAGGAAAGTTATGACAAACCTAGAGAGCATCTTAAAAAGCAAAGACATCACTTTGCCAACAAAGGTCCATATAGTCAAAGCTATATAGTTTTTCCAATAGTTATGTATGGATGTGAGCTGGACCATAAAGAAAGCTGAGTGCCAAAGAATTGATGCTTTTGAGCTGTGGTGCTGGAGAAGACTCTTGAGAGTCCCTGGCAAGGAGATCAAATTAGTCAATCCAAAAGGAAATCAACCCTGAATATTCATTGGAAGGACTGATGCTGAAGCTGAAGTTCCAATACTTTGGCTACCTGTTATGAAGACCCAACTAATTGAGAAAGACTGATGCTAGGAAAGACTGAAGGCAAAGGAGTAGGGTGCTGCAGAGGATGAGATAGTAAGATAGCATCACTGACTCAATGGACATGAATTTGAGCAAACTCCCAGAGATAGTGGAGGACAGGGAAGCCTGGCGTGCTGCCATCCATGAGGTCGCAGAGAGTCAGACACAACTTAGTGACTGAACAATAACAACAAATCAGAACTAAGAGACACTCAACAATTTCCACACAAGTTTTAACCCTCACTGTTGAGATACATTTTTTCCCCCAACCCTTTCAAGTATTTTTGAGGCTCCACCTTCCTGAAGATTGCCCCCAGACTCAGGAGGAACAAGCAGGTAAATTCTTCAAACAGACAGAAATGATAGCGGTGATAGCCACCTAACTCCACGTGTGAACATCTATCCATAACTGTTCTGTTACTGAAGACGGGGGGTGGGGGGTAGCGGGGCGGGGCAAGTTCAAGGAAAACTCCCTCTCATTCTTGAATAGCAACAATAAAGTTTAAGTAAGCAAAGCTGAACAGGATTTATATTCAAAGAGCTCAAGTAGGAATTCTGCAACAAAGTTCTTCCTTTGTTAGGACATTTATCTTTTGCAAGGAGGGTAGAACTTTGTGGTTATTTGTTTAATATGTAGTCTGTCATCTCCATCTTTTTCTCCAGAAAGAAAAAAAAAAAAAACAATTTTATGACTAATGTCAGAGAGTTTTTATGCTTATAAACAGGAATTTAAACAGTGTTTCCTGAGAGTCATAGAGTAGAAGTATTTTGAGTATGGGTCATACAAATCCACTTAAACCAGCTTACATTTGTGAAGGAAATTGTATTTTAAGGACCTGGAGTTAGTCACAGAACTCAAGGGCAGAGATCTGGCTGGTCCTCAAAAACAGGCTCAAAAGAGTCAGGAATCAGGGACTAGATGCTTCTAGAGACACCGGAAGTCCTGTTTATCTCATCAGTCTGAGCTGAAGTCTCAGCCTTCCAAATTCCTGGGAAGGATTGGCCAGCCACAGTCAGGTACTTATCTCTAAAGCAATCAACCTCACCCAAGAAAAGGGTATGAACCTGAGGATTGGGGGAGGTCAAATTCCCAGAAACCTGGCACTGGGAGCAGAGCAATAGATAAACGAGTCCTTCGGGTGACTCAGAGCCCCTAAACCTCACAGA
>NW_011494821.1:419801-427759 GCF_000754665.1 Bison bison bison | reverse complement strand
CACAGAAGAAAAAGCTTGTAGTTCAGTTGCTAAGTTGTGTCTGACTCTGTGACCCCATGGACTGCAGCATGCCAAGCTTCCCTGTCCTTCACAATCTCCCGGAGTTTGCTCAAACTCACGTCCATTAAGTTGGTAATGCCATCCAACCATCTCATCTTCTGCAGCCCCCTACTCCTTTTGCCTTCAATCTTTCCCAGCATCAGGGTCTTTTCCAAAAAAAAAGCTTAGAGGAGGGAAAAAAATGGGGAAGGGGCAGACTTCCTGATTTGATCAAATATTCTAGACACTCCCTTTTGGGTGGAGGAGGCTAGATTGAGTCCTGGCATCCAGGCTACTTCCTTATTTAGCAACCAGGTGCAGGCAGTGCCCCCTGGGTCAGGATTCTGGCCATGGCCATCTTCTCTTCACATAACCATCCTTGGCAAAGCTCATCTATTTCCAATGCCTTGAAACACCATCTATATGTTGACTGTTGTTGTTCAGTTTCTAAGTCATGTCCAAATTTTGCAACCATGGACTACAGCACACCAGGCTCCCTTCACTCTCTCTCAGAGTTTGCTCAAATTCATGTCCACTGAGTTGGTGTTGCCATCCAACCAACTCATCTTCGGTCGTCCCCTTCTCCTCCTGCCCTCAATCTTTCCCAGCATCATCAGGGTCTTTTCCAATGAGTTGGCTCCTTGCATCAGGTAGCCAAAGTATTGGAGCTTCAGCTTCAGCATCAGTCCTTCTAATGAATATTCAGGGTTGATTTTCTTTAGGATTGACTGATTTGATCTTCTTGCTGTCCAAGGGACTCTCAAGAGTCTTCTCCAGCACCACGATTCTTTCAACTGATGAAAGCATCAATTCTTTGGCTCTCAGCCTTCTTTATGGTCCAACTCTCACATTCGTACATGCCTGTTGGAAAAACCATAGCTTTGACTATACAGACCTTTGTTGGCAAAGTGATGTCTCTGTTTTTTAATATGCTATCTACGTTTGTCATAGCTTTCCTTCCAAGAAGAGTCTTTTAACTTCATGGCTGTAGTCACTGTCCATGGTGATTTTGGTGCCCAATATTTTGACAGCGGAGTCATCCATATAGCAGGGCATAAGCCTAGAGGCACTGGGAGCCAACACATATGAAAACCTTCTGGGAATGGATCCAGCCATAAGAATCCTAAATAATTCAGATCAATTGGCTTTGGTGTGGTAAATGAACCAGATGCAGGTCAGAGGGGGTGGGCAAAGGTGGACAAATGAGGGTCCTGCTGCAATAGCCCAGACAACTTCAACAGGGGAAAGGATCATGGAGATGCAGGGATACTAGAGAATTCAAGAGATATTTAAGAGATAAAATCAACAAGGCTTGGAAAAGGGGAGGAGACGAGTAACTTCTAGATTTTGACATGCATAACTAATATCTGATGAAAATGATTCAGAGGTTGGGAACATTAGAATAGGATCAGGTTTTGGGAGGAAGATCATGAGTTCAGGTTGAATATGTTGAGACTGATGAGTCTTTTAATAGTGAAAAGATGATACATAGCAGGCAACTGTGTACAGGGAACCTCGGTGGAGAGGTGTGGGCTGGAGGTATAAATGTAATCTTGTTAAAATTATTTGTAATTGGAGGATAATTGCTTTACAATATTGTGTTAGTTTCTGCCATATATCAACATGAATCAGCCGTAGGTATACATATGTCTTCTCCCTCTTGAACCTCCCTCCCACCTCCCACTCCATCCCATCCCTCTAGGTTATCACAGAGCACTGGTTTGAGCTCCTTGTGTCATACAGTAAATTTCCACTGCCTATCTAATTTTACATACGGTAATATGTATGTTTCAATGCTACTCTCTCAATTCATCCCACCCTCTCCCTTCCCCTTCCCCAAGTCTGTTCTCTATGTCTGCATCTACACTGCTGCCCTGCAAATATATTCATCCATACCATCTTTCTAGATTCCACATGTATGTGTTAATACATATTTGTCTTGCTTTTTATGACTTACTTCATTCTGTATAATAGGCTCTAGGTTCATCCACCTTATTAGAACTGAGTCAAATACATTCCTTTTTATGGCTGAGTAATATTCCATTGCATATATATACCACAATTTCTTTATCCATTTATCCGTTGATGGATATCTAGGTTGCTCCCATGTCCTAGCTACTCTAAATAGTGCTGCAATAAACACTGGGGTGCATGTGTCTTTTTAAATTATGGTTTCCTCAGGGCATATGCCCAGCAGTGGGATTGTTGGGTCATATGGTAGTTTTATTCCTAGTTTTTTAAGGAATCTCTATACTATTATCCATAGTAACTGTATCAATTGCTGGTCAGGGTGTGGAGTAAAGGGAACCTTCTTGCACTGCTGGTGGGAATTCAAACTAAATGTCATCTTAATCCTTGTCGCCATGCAGTGCTCTAGTCCACCCCCAACTTCCATCACAGCCTCTTGACTGTGTTGCCTAATCCACTGGTCTCCTCCAATCTACTGACATAGAAACTTCAGTGATTGGCTCAGAATGTCACTCCCCAGTATGGAATCCTTTCCATTAATTTCATGATAGAATTTCCCAGCAGGGCACAGATTCCTGGTATTTTCCTGACTACATCAGACTGGACACAATAGAAGGTCAGATAATAATCAACCTGACACTAGTATAAAAGGGCAGGATTCAATAGGACACAATCAAAAATCTCTTTATTTCTTTTTTTTTTTAATATGTATATACAGGGCTTCCCTCATGACTCAGTGGAAAAGAATCAGCCTGCCAATGTAGGAGACACGGGTTCGATCTCTGATCTAGGAAGATCACACATGCCGTGGAGCAACTGAGCCCATGCATCACAACTACTGAGCCTGTGGTCTAGGACCTGGAAGCCCAACTACTGAGCCCACTCGATGGTGCCCTAGTGCCAGTGCTCTGCAACAAGAGAAGCCACTGCAATGAGAAGCCCACACACCACGACTAGAGAGTAGCCCTTGCTCTCCATAATTAGAGAAAGCCTGTGCAGCAATGAAGACCCAGTACAATCAAAAATAAATTTAAAAATTATTTTCAAATATGTATATATAAATCCCATTTTATTTTTAATTTTATTATTTTTAAATTATTTTTATTTATTTGGCTGTGCCAGTTCTTAGTTGCAGCATGAGAACTCTTATTAATGGTTGCAGCATGTGGGATCTAGTTCCCTGACCAGGGATTGAATCTGGGCCCCCTGCATTGGGAGGACAAAGTCTTAGCCACTGAACCACCAGGGAATCCCCAAATCTCTTTCTTCTTAACCTTCCACTGTTCTCAGACCTGCTGTGTAGCATCTCCCTTCTGGACCTCTGGATTATATTACCACCTGTAGCTTTCTTTTAAATTGTTATCAAAATATAAGATACATATAGAAAAGTATACATATCATGTATATACAGTCCAGTGAATTTTTACAAATCTGAATAGGCTTGTATAAGTAGCATCTGAGATCCTATAGCCTGTTGTGTTACTTTGGCTGTTGGAATTAGGATAATTTCAGATATTAAAAGGCCTAGTCTAATCTATTACTAAATTTGCATTTCTCATCCAATTCAAAGCATATTCACATTTTCCTAGGTCAGGTTTGAGACTCAGAAACCCTACAAAAAGGAAAATGGAGGGAGTAGTTTATAACTTTAAATATTTTCTTTCTGGTTTTTCCCTTCCTTCGTCTCCCCTACCTATACTGCTCTGGCTTCTCCAGAATCAGGATGAGGAAAAGGATGAAAGGTGAAAGAGCAAAGATCAGGTAGCTTTCTGCGTACCTCCCCAATCTCCAGATGGTGTAACTCAAATTATCCCAAGAATTCTTTCCAACTTTCCTCATATCCAGGAAGCAGCACAAGGCAGCCTCCTTTTTGTGGCTCAACCAGCATCCACCTAGGAAGGAGAGGGAGGGGGGATCCTCTTGGAAAGCACCCCAAGTCTTACTTTTATTTTTTGGCTGGCTGCACCATACAACATGTGAGATCTTAGTACCCTGACCAGGGATCCAACCTGCATCCCCTGCTTTGGAAGCATGGAGTCTTAACCACTGGATCGCCAGGGAAGTCCCAAAAGTACCCCGGGTTTTTACAAATGGTTCTTTCCATACCACCTAACTTGGCTACACTGAGCCACCAACTCTTCAAAAAAATGACTGCACACTTTCTTCCTGATTAATCCCTTTCTTCTGTTAAATATAGATTGGAATAGAAGAATTACAATTCATAAGTACAAAAGCAAGGACAGAACATCACCATTTTGTAATCCTTGATGAAGTAACAGATCTAGGTAATAGCCATAACAACTAGTAAAATCATTAGGCAAATGGTCAACACAGTGGATGGATCAAGCTGATAACCTACTCTATTATTACATATTAATATATGTTAATTTATGGAATAGCAACATATATAGTGTGTGTGTGTTTGGTTGCTAGCAGTATATTGGCATAAGGATAGATGTATAAATCACTGGAATAGAGTACAGATATAGACCCATATATGTACAGTCAATTGATCATGAACAAAGATTCTGAGGTAATTTAGGACAGTTTTTTCAACAAAAGATTAGTCTTCTCAACAAAAGGTCCTGGAATAATTGGATGTGTGTGCATGCTCAGTCATGTCCGACTCTTTGCAACCCAATGGACTATAACCCGCCAGGCTCCTCTGTCCACGGAATTTTCCAGGCAAGAATACTGGAGCAGGTTGCCATTTCCTTCTCCAGAGGATATTCTTGACCCAGGGATCAAACCTGTGTCTCTTGAGTCTCCTGCATTGGCAGGCAGATTCTTCGCCACTGAGCCACCTGGGAAGCCCAGAATAATTGGTTATCCTTATGCAACCCATTTCAGTATTCTTGCCTGGAGAATTCCATGGATAGAGAAGCCTGGCAGGCTACAGTCCATGGGGTCACAAAGAGTCGAACACAACTAAGCAACTGACACACACACACACACACATAATGCAAAAGAACGGATCTCAACCCTTACCTCTTACCATACACAAAAATAACTCAAAATAAATTATAAGCTTCAGTAATAACTGAAACTATAATATGTTTAGACAAAAACACAGGAGAATTTTTTAGTTTTGATTTGGGTAAAGTTTTCTTAGGTAAGACAAAAAATGTATCAACTATGAAAGAAAAAAACTGATTGAGACACTATTAAGACAATGAAGATGCCACCGCCGAGACCAAGATGACCACAAGAATCGCAGCCTTCCTTAAGAATGTCTGGGCCAAGGAAGCAGTGCTAGCAGCATCCTTCACCCTTGGGGGCCTCACTATGATTCTGCCCGCACTCAGTCCCTACACCGAGTACTCACTGACCATCAACCAGGCCACACCCTACAACTACCCAGGGAGAGGCACCCCCCTCGATGGCACCAAATAAATATGTGAAAACCACACACACACACACACACACACAAAAGACAGGGAAGAGATATGCCACAGACTGGGAGAAAATATCTGTAAAACATGTATGTAATAAAAGAATTGCATCCAGAATATATAAAGAACTTTTACAATTCCATAATAAGAAGACAAACAACACAATAAAACAAAATAGGTCAAATATTTTAACAGACACATAACCAAAGAAGACATATGAATGGCACACAAGCAGATGAAAGGATGTTCAAGATCATCAGTCACCAGGGAAATGCAAATTAAAACTGGAATGACTAAACCTTAAAAGACTGTCAATACCAAATGTCGGTGAGGATGCAGAGCAACTAGAACATTGCTGGTGGGAAAGTCAAATGGTACGACTACTTTGGAAAACAATTTCACAGTTTCTTATAAAGTTAAACATATAATTACCATATGACTCAGCAATTTCACCCCATGTGTTTATCCAAGAGAAATGAAAACATGTGTCCACACAAAGCCTTGATGATATATATTCATAGAAGCATTAAATCATGTTCAAAGCAGAATTATTCATAAAGCCCCAAATTGGAAACAATCCAAACACACATGGACAAGTAACTGAATAAACCAACTGTGGTATTTCTATAGAATAGATTATTACTCAGGAAAAAAAAAGTGTCAAAAAAAAGGAAGGAAGATGAAATAGATACACTTCCTCTTCTACTTCCCACTAAGTACAGCTAAAAACTATGAGCATCATACATAAAAAAAATTAAGACTCTAAAAGATAGAGATAATAAGACAGACAAGCTAGGGACCTTGGGAACAACATGGCAGTGAGTTTCCTGGGTTTTCTTTTTGCCTCACATAGCTCAGTCTGGACACTGGAGAAGCTACCAACCTGGAACACCAATGGGCACAAACAAAATAATCCCCAAGAAATCTATCTGGTCAAAAGAATAGGAAAGGGGCAAATCAGCAAGACAAAAACCTCCTTCCTTCCTTCCTATTCCAGCCAAACACCATGGGAAGAACCATAGCCCCATCACCACTGATATCAGCTGAATGGGGAGCCCAGACTTCCACTCTTTTTCTTTTTTTTTTAAACATTCATTACTTATTTATTTAGCTGCACCTGAATCTTAGTAGCAGCACACAGGATCTCCAATCTTTGTTGCAGCATGTGGGTTCTGTAGTTGTGGCGTGCAGGATGTTTATTTTAGCTGTGGCGTGTGAACTCTCAGGTGCAGCATGTAGGATCCAGTTCCCTGACTAGGGATCGAATCCAGGGCCCCTGCATTGGAAACATGGAGTCTTAGCCACTGGACCACCAGGGAAGTCCCTAGACTTCCATTCTTGCCTGGGTGTAACAAGGTACCTCTAAGGTACTGCTGGGGTGGTATGGGAGAAGATGTGGTAGAGATATAGGACTTTCATCCCTACTTGGAGCCTCCCTTCACAAGGTGATCACAGACTCCCATTCCCACCCAGTGATAACAAGGTGCCACTCCCACTACCCACCAGACTCAGAGGAGGCCAAGGGCATTGATAGAGTAGATTAAAAAACATGACTCAACTAGATGCAAGAACACTATGCTGAGTGAGAAAAAAAATAAGCCAGTCTCAAAAGGCCATATACTATTCATTCCATTTGTATAATATTCTAGAAATGACAAAATTACAGAGATGGAGAACAGATTTGTTGGTTGCCAAGGATCAGGGATGTTGAGGGGAGGAGGGAGAATGTGAAACCAGGAGGGATGCGTGCATGTGTGCTCAGTCATATCTGACTCTTTGTGATCAAATCTTAGCAATCTCCTGCATTGGCAGGTGGATTCTTTATACTACATCACCTGGGAAGCCCTGAAACTGGGAGACCTCTGGGATAAGGGAACAGTTATGTATCTCACTTGCAGTGGTGGTTACACAAATATACACATATGATGAAATAGTAGACAACTATATACACCTATTGTGCCAGTGTTAATTTCTGGGTTTTGATCTTGTACTATAGTTAACATTAAGGACCTCTTTGCAGTTTCCTGTGGACCTATAAATATTTAAAAATAAAAGGTTTTTAAAAACGAATGAACTAATGATACCCATAATAAAGTAGAAATCACAAAGAAATAATGTTGAGTGGATAAAGCCATATATATATGTGCATTTTAAAAATATGATTCCATTTATATAACTCTAGAATTCTAAAGAGAAATCTAATCTATAGTGACTGAAAGCAAACCAGTGGTTGCCTGGGGCTAAGGAGGTTGACAGGTGTGGGGCACAAAAGAACATTTTAGGTTAATAAAAATGTTCTATATATTTATGTGGTTACAGATAGAAGGTCAAAACTCATGGGAATTTACACTTAAAATGAATGCATTTTATTGTACCTAGCCATGAAATTAAAAGATGCTTACTCCTTGGAAGAAAAGTTATGACCAACCTAGATAGCATGTTGAAAAGCAGAGACATTACTTTGCCAACAAAGGTCTGTCTAGTCAAGGCTATGGTTTTTCCTGTGGTCATGTATGGATGTTAGAGTTGGACCGTGAAGAAAGCCGAGCACTGAAGAAT
>NW_011494821.1:407128-419701 GCF_000754665.1 Bison bison bison | reverse complement strand
GCCCTGGGATTTCTTTGGAAGGAACGATGCTAAAGCTGAAACTCCAGTACTTTGGCCACCTCATGTGAGGAGTTGACTTATTGGAAAAGACCCTGATGCTGGGAGGGATTGGGGGCAGGAGGAAAAGGGGACAACAGAGGATGAGTTGGCTGGATGGCATTACTGACTTGATGGATGTGAGTTTGAGTGAACTCCGGGAGTTGGTGATGGACAGGGAGTCCTGGAGTGCTGGGATTCATGGGGTCGCAAGGAATCGGACACGACTGAGTGACTGGACTGAACTGAACTGAACTGAACTGAAACTATTCCTCACTAAAGCTGATTCCCTGGTAGCTCAGATGGTAAAGCGTCTGCCTACAATGCGGGAGACCTGGGTTCAATCCCTGGGTCGGGAAGATCTCCTGGAGAAGGAAATGGCAACCCACTCCAGTATTCTTGCCTGGAGAATCCCATGGATGGTAGAACCTGGTAGGCTATAGTCCATGGGGTCACAAAGAGTCGGACATAACTGAGCGACTTCACTTTCACTTTCAAATCTGGTTTAAGATCACAATAAAATGAAAAAAGATTATCAAATCAAAGAAAAAAGAAAATATTTTAATGTACAGTAAGATTAAATTTTGTTTTCATTATAAAATATGGCATTTTTTGGCCATTTGAGTATAAGATGGATGAGAAAGTCACATCCAATTGTAATACCCAATATTTACATAAAAGCCTTGCTAATACTGACACTTTGCATAGATTTTCCAGGTAATATTCGGACATTGTATACCCTCAGATCATCCTCAAAGACTGAGAGCTGAGCCTTCAAGGCACACGTGTTGATCAATTACTTCACTAGCTATGTATGGTGTAGGCCACCTGAAGCCAGAAAGTGACCACAGTTGCACAAATATAATGGAGGGGAAGCGATTTTTCAGTATAAGGATTTCTTGATATAATCCAGTCTGATTACAAGAGAGAGAGGGTGAGATCTAGCCACCGCCTGAAACAGTCAACTTAGTACACAGAAGTACAGAGTCACCACCATATAACCCCAGAGAGAACCCTCAATTTAAAACTTTTCTAAAAAACAGCAAATTATTGATGACAAAATCTCTACACTAACTTCACAGTTTTCCTGTACATCTAAAACTATTATAAAATTAAAGTTTACCTTTTAAAAAGAACTTATTCCTTTATAAAATAACCCACTGAGCTTTATATACAAATACTGTTGACACTGCAACCTGAGCAGGAGTTGTGACATTTTTGAAACATGAATCGGTAAAACCTTCATGACGTCACCGGCTTTAGGTGCTGCTTTTTGATGTTAGGTGGAGACCACAAAAGTGCTCGTGGGAAAACAGAAGAGGACACTCAATACACCTGTGAGCCCCTGGGAGATCTCAGATACCTATTCAGAACTACCAATGAGTGTCATTCTAATGAACACCCACAAAACCTGGTTTCTGGGGATAAGATTTCTCAGGATAACTCGAAGGAGCCAACACAGCTTGACAGAGACTGTACTCCAAGACAGACAGGAGATAGATCTTCTGATTCCTGAACAAAGAGGGACTTGAGCTATCCTGGCAATGTGAATTTAAAATTGACCAATGTCCCTACTAGTCCTTGTTATGCTATATTGATGATGCTTATGATTATTTCATGTACTGCCAATTGTCTAACCTGTGTTGTCTCTGCCCAGGTCAACCAGCTACAACATGCAGTGCCAGTTCAACAAAGATATAAAACTACAGCCGACCACGGAAAATATCAAACACCCTTGGACACCGCTATAAGGACTCTGAGGCTTGAGACTAGCAAGAGGGGGAGGCCCAATACCCCTCGCCGCCCCAGTTCAGCAGGAAGTAGCCAGAAAGACCTCGACGCCCCTATTCCCAAAGAACTGGGCCTCCCATCTCTTGAGGGGGGAATGTTAGGTAGGTAGAATAGGGAAAAGGAGTCTAAAATGGCAGTGGCTAAAAGACAAGGAAGGTCCGAGGACCAGAGTAAAGACTTCAGGCAGAACAAACAGAACCAACAGCACTCCTGGCTAAGCCCAATTTGCATAGGGCAGGCCCAGGTGGAGGAAAAAAACATATAAAAGGAGGAGCCAAAGCGCTTTCTCAGGGACTCTCTCTCCCGCGTGCATGGGCTCTCTCTCTCTCTCTCTCTCTCTCTCACTCTCTCTCCCTCTCTCTCCCTCTCTCACTCTCTCTCCCTCTCTCACTCTCTCTCCCTCCCTCCCCACGCACTCCTCCACTCTCTTCTCTTCAAGTCTTGGATTCTCCTGCTATCTTCTAAATAGAATAGAGCTGTAACACTGATTTGCCTAAAAAAAAAAAAAAGTGCTCATGGATGCTTGCTCTAGAGTGGATTTGTGGAAGAGAGACTTAGAAAACTACACCCAAAATATACCCCCAACTATTGCTGCTGCTCATAAAAATGCTTTTAGATGCCAGGAACAATGGAAAAGATAACCAATACTACTATAAAACTCACATAAACTTGTTGACCAGTGGACAGCTGCTCTCTGCCTACTGATGAAAAGATCTGGAATAATAACTGAACAAATACAAATTGAATGAGAGAAGCCACATTAAGGAGACCTACTTTTTTCTTTACTGAAGTATGGTTCATTTACAATGTTATGTTAATTTCTGCTACACAGCAAAGTGATTCACTTATACATAAAATGTATTCATTTTCATTTTCTTTCCCATTAAGGTTTATCAGAGGATACTGAATATAGTTCCCTGTGCTATGCAGTAGGGCAGTGTTGTTTATCCATCCTATAAATACTAGCTTGCTTCTAACCCCAAACTCCTAGTCATTCCCTCTCCCACCCCTACTCTTGGCAGCCACAAGCCTATTCTCTATGTCTGTGAGTCTATTTCTGTTTCATAGATACTCTCATTCGTAAGGAGACTTACTTTAAAGTAGCTCATCCGGCCAGCTGGTGGACAGAACTGTCCTGCCACCCCTCCGAACCTAGGCAGGTAGGCACTGGGACAAAACCCACCCCTCAAAAAAAAAAAAATACCTACCACAGTTGTTCAGAAGAAAAAAAAAAAAAACACACCCAGAATTTCTACTGCCAATTATATATAAGAGGAAAGAGGAAATATTAAATAGTGACTCAAAGTGAAAATATAAGGCCAGTCACTGGGCAGTCCTCCCATACCCAAATGCAAGGCCTTTCAAACTAACTGACTCACCCAGAGAGTTTTTAGAAACAGGAAAAAAGCCAGATGCCAGGTTCCCGCCCCTGAGAGGAGAAATTCCCAGCAATTAAGAAAAGAGTACCAGGACTTCCCTGGTGATCCAGTGGCTAAGACTCCAAGCTTCCACTGCAGGGGGCCTGGTTCGATCCCTGGTCAGGGAACTAGATCCCACTTGGCACAACTGTGAGTTTGCATGCCAAAATGAAGATCAAAGATCCTGTGCACCACAACTAAAGACCTGGCACAGCCAAATAAATAAATAAAAATAAATATTTAAAAAGGAAGAGTACAACTTGGAAAAGGACCCTAGAAAGAGAGTGAGAAATCCATATCCAAACCCACTTATACATATTCTAGGCTGCCTGGAGAGAATGGCGCTCACAGGCTAACATCATGTTTTAAGTCACTATCTCTTAAACTCAGATCACAGGTGCCCAGGTGCTCCAGCCTCCAGACTGTCACTGCCCTACACTTCACATTATTAGCATTCTTTGTATCCATGTATCAGAAAGTCAATTCAAAGTGGCTTTTAAAAAAGGAAAAGACGTTGATTGATTCCTGTAATCTGAAAAGCCAGGAGCAACCTGACCTCAAATGTGACTGAATCATGGGGTTCAAACAATACCATCAGGACTCAGTCTCTCCCTCCATGATTCAGCTTTGCTTTCCTTGACGTTGGCTGTATTCTGTCAGGTTTTTTTTAAGTGGAGGCCACTGCCGTCAACAGGGCTATAGTCTGCAAGTTTGGGAGCCACCATGGAAACACAGAGACTTCATTTTTTCCATTTCCATCCAAGTCCCAGAAGCAAGCATCTTTGGCTCTGATTAGCCCAGCCTGGGTCATGTGTCCACTTCTTAAGCAATCACTGCCCAGGAGGATATGTTACTGTCATTGACTGGTGTTCAATGGGTCACTTATTAATAGACAAGGATCAAAATCATTAGGCAACCTGAGATTCACCAACAACCCACATCTGAGTAAGGGCAACGACAGTCAACACACACACAACACCCAGGCCTCTCTGGCAGACTGAGCAGTCTTTCAGAGTTTGTTCTCCTCAAGATAATAATAACAAGCATTATACTTTAAAAAACTTCCCTGAGGAGTCTGGAATTATTATGAGCTAATATATGTAAAAAGCACTTACAAGAATGTCTGACCCAATGTAAATACTACAGAACTGTTAATTATCATCATGGAAGAAGGATCCTAGAGAAGGAAAAATATAATAACAAGCAGGGTGGAGGTATAGAACAGTTTAAATACTGAAAGGAGGGACTTCCCGGTGGTCCAGCGGTTGAGACTTCACACTTTCATTGTAGGGAGCATGGGTTTGATCCCTGGTTGGAGAACTAAGATCCTGCATGCCACGGAATGGTGTGGCCAAAAGAAAAAACTGAAAGGAGTGTGACCTAATTTTGTAACAAACTGGTAAAGCAGGATATATTGGTTAAACTACTTTTTGCTTCTTTGATCCAGAGTTTGCCACAAGATTGTTTTAAAATACCTTTTCAGTCATCTCTACAAGGGGATTTGGGAGTGAATAAATACTCAATACTGATTACAAGATGGTAGACTGATAGATGCTGGAGTCCACCCTCCTACAGCAAACTCTACCCATAATGGAAATGAATCTGAAAAAAAAAAACGTACACACACACCCCTAGATCACGCTGCTGTACACCTGAAACTAACACAACATTGTACATCAACTAAAGTTCAATTAAAAAAATAAAAGAATAAATAAAATAATGGATGATTTTTTTAAAAAGTCAAATGGCTCCAGGGTATGTGTGGAGCAATCAGCTCAGGTCCCCAGAAAGGCTCAGAAATTAGAGTTCCAATGATCCCTGAAGACAGGGGTGCATGTTAAGACTGAACACAGTAAGATTGACTGAAAATCTGTATGAAAAGCAAACAAACAGCCTCCATTAATCCCTGGGTTAATGAGCTGGGGCTCAAGTTCATCAGAGAGAAATTTCTGGTGCCACAAATGATCGCAAAAAAATTTCAGAATACATGGAGATAGATAATATTAAGTCTTTCAACTGATCCTGTCTTTATTTAAAATTTTGATATTTTGTTGGCTGTTAATTTTTTGCACTAATTTTGATTTTTTTCAAATATTGCATTAAAATACTATTTACCTTGATTACCGGGTTTTGAGACACCCAAGCTAAGTGCCTCACTTGCCTCTCTCTAGTCCTCACCTAGGTTACTGCCTTTTCAAACCTTTAGTACAAATCTGTTACAAGGAACAGCTTTGGGTTAGTGATCACTTGTAAACATGGTCCAACATAGGGTGGAGCAGAGATTCATCAGCAGTAGACAAGACATGAAAATCATCCGTGTGATTAAGAAATCTGGGCCTTTCCTGGTAGCTCAGTGGTAAAGAATCCACCTGCCAATGCAGGAGACATAGGTTCAGTCCTCAGTCTGGGAAGATCCCACATGCTGAGGAGCAACAAGTCCTGCGTGCCACGACTACTGAGCAAGCTCGTGCTCGAGAGCCCGGGAGCTGCAACTACTGAGCCCAGGTGCTGCAAACACTGAAGCCCACATGTTCTACAGCCCATGTTTTGCAACAAGAGAAGCTACTGCAAAGAGACACTGGTGTGCTGCAACTAGAGAAAAGCCCGTGCAGCAATGAAGACCCAGCACAGCCAAAAATAAATAAATAAGATTATTTTTTTTTAAAAGAAATTTGAATACGTAGAATTAGAACAAAGAGTTTAGGCTGGTTTCGGGTATTGGCAGGGATCCCAGAGAAGGGGTGGAATTTCTGTGTTCTCTATACCCTCTGATGAACCCCACAACTCATTTGTCCCTTAATCTTTGTCTCTCCAAGATGGAGTGACAAGCCTGAGATGCCACAGGTCTGGGCTTGCAGTTCAGTCCTGAGAAGAGAGTCCAAGGGTTTGAGACTGGATCCCTGAGGAACAGAGATAAGCAGTGGGGGCTGGAGAAAGGCCCAGGATTAACCTTACAACATCTTTACAGAAATGTTGAGAAGAACCAGTGTCAGAACAAGTAAATCCAAGTAGTTTCAAGATGTCAATCTAGTGGAAAGGGATTCTGAGAGGCCTTTATTGATACAAGGTTTACATAAAATGCTAATTGGTAACATAAAAGTGTGGGTCCCTCCCTGTTCTACCAGTGATGCTGGGGAGATAAGGATGAGGGAGGGGCTCACATCAGCCTCTGCCAGACAGAGTCTCAGGATAATGTTCTGGATTCTTTGATTTTTTTTTGCATCAGCAACCAAGCAGTGAGTACTGCTAGGGAAATCACACCCCAAGCCATGTTTCTCTACCTTTTTTCTGTGATTGCCCCCTTACAAAGCCTTTACCGTCCTGTATCTGCTTATGTATGTGGCCCTTTGAAGGGCCATAAGCCATTATAGAATCGATGATGTTGTGGCTCCACCCATGAGAATGCATGGCCTGTAGCCAGTTTCTCCCCACACTTTCTGGATTTTATATCCCCCTCAGGGTCTTCCCCTCATCACTTACACTCTTGTTCCTCCACATCTCAACCTT
The DNA here is from genome assembly GCF_000754665.1 of Bison bison bison. Taxonomy (NCBI): domain Eukaryota; kingdom Metazoa; phylum Chordata; class Mammalia; order Artiodactyla; family Bovidae; genus Bison; species Bison bison. The sequence continues at coordinate 412,949 of NW_011494821.1, read as the reverse complement.
TCCACCCACCACCAGCCACCGCCCCCTCTCTGTTCCCTGACTGGCCCTCTTTCTTTCTTTCAAGAAATTCTGGTTTAATTGAAATGGGGTATAAATGACAGGCTTGCAGTACACTGTTAGGTTTAGAATTTTAGATGATCTACTTAAAAAAAAATTTAAGGGTAATACATTGTAAATAAGTTTTATTTTTATTTTAGTTTTTGGCTATGTGGCATGAGGGATTTAGTGCCCTGACCAGGGATGGAACCCATGCCCCATGAAATGGAAGCATGGAGTCTTAACCAATGGACCACCAGGGAAGCCCCCAGCCTTATTTCTTGAAGGGCATGCTACACTCTGATCTGCATTCTGATCTGCATTCCTTCTGTCTACTGAACCTGTTCTCCATAATATCACAAATGAACTCCAAGCCCCCGGACCAACATATACTCTTCAACCCAGCAATCTCCATGTCAAAGAAACCTTACCAGCATGTGCCTAGAAGATAGCAAAACTGGACACAATGTTTCACCACAACTCTTTCTAACCAGCCGGATTTTAAATGGTTGTGAATATTGAGTAACATTGGTCTGCCCAATCCCTAGTGGTCCTAACTTAAGACTCCCTTGGAACAATAGGACTTGTCTCCGCTGTGTACAAACCTGTGGACTCTCTCAAGCCTCTCCAGGGTACAACTTGCAACTTTTAATCATCATAAACATTAAGAACAGCCCCTTTCAAGCAGTCAGAAATCCCTGACTTAGGCTCCTCCCTGAATAATTCAGTTAATGTCTTCTCTAGTGGGTTCTTCTGCCTGACAAAAAAAAAGACACTTAATTTTGTTGACTGTTTTAATCTATTCATTTTATTTTGTTCTTGTTTTTTTATTTGGTGGTCTTTCACCCTTTGTAACTTTTCTCGAACTTTAACCCATAGAAATAAAGCCACCAAGTATATAAGGATATAAATACAAACATGCTCTCTGTAACATTCATCATATGTCTAAAAAGTGTAAACTGAATGATCACTGACAGAGGAATGGTTAAAACCAACGTGGAGCACCATGCAGCTATTAAAGAAAAAGCTCAAGGAGTTCCCTGGTTGTCCAGTGGTTAGGACTACATACTTCCACTGCAGCGGGGTATGCGTTCAATCCCTGGTCAGGGAATTCAGATCCCACGTGCCAATGGCCTGGCCAAAAAAGAATGAGTCCAAGGTATAAGTACTGAACCACAGAGATGTCCATGAGACAGAGCTCTTAAATGAGGAAGAAGTATACAGTATGGCACAGATTTGTCAAACAACAAAAACCAGCCACTCCTAGAAGTGTACTCATGATTGAAGATGATTCTATGCAACCCACAGAAACCTGAGCAGACTCTCTTTGGGCTTGATTTGGGGATACTTGCTGGGATCAAGGCAGCAGAGGTGGTGGGGACAGGTGGCAAGGGGCCAAGAATCTGCCAGCTTTCTTCTCTCTGAATGGACATAGCTCCCTGGGAGAAAACCTTCTTTGACTCTCCTCTGAGCCTTGAGTATCCCCTCACCAGCACCCGTTTGAGGTCCCACAAAGGCTCTTCTCTCTTAGTCCCATCCCAATACTCCCTTTGTAGGCAGAGCTGGTGGATGGGGACGAGGGGGCAAATATGCCTCAAGTACCAAGACTCTACCTGGAAGAAAAGAGATTGAGACTGAATTCTTTTTCACATTGTTTGATATGAATGAAGTTCTCTCTGAAAGTTGAGATGGTTCCAACAGAGATCCACCGGCAGGAAAGAACCCTAAAGTTCTCCAAAGGGAAGCCCCTGTGAGCAAAGTCATCTGGTCAAATGACCAGGCTCAGCATCAAGACTCAAGGTTTAAGGGGCTGAGGCTGGACATGGCCCTGACCCTGCCCCTGGCACCACAGTCACTCTGGGAGACCCTGTGTGAGCTAAGAGCTGGGAAGCCCAAGTGTGGGTCACTCTTATGGCCTGTGTAGCAGGCCCATGCAGCACTAGAAATGACCCATCAGATGGTGCAGGAACAACGTTTCCCTAGTGCCACCAGTGAACAAGAACAGAAGTGAGTACCACACTCAGAGAGGGGGGGCGGGTGCTGGGCTTCCTGCACACTGGGGAGGGGTACTCAAATTACTAACTGGAAAAATATGTGATATAAAGTCTACCCTCAAATCAGAGCCTATGTTTAGTTTAAACTTAAATAGTTTATAATGCTGTGTTTGTATGTCCAATTTGTCCTCAAGGAATAAACACAAACTTCTGTAGTCCTGTGCCAAATATGGGCTCCAAACACTCATGGAGTGGGGACAGTGGGGTGACCCTCTAGCCAACTGAAGTCTAAGCCACACTGGTACAGGAGAAAAGAAGGGGATGAAATTGCTCTTGTGTTCAAAACACTTAAACAAGACTTTCTGGCTATGAAATGCAAGGTCCACCTCCCTCGCCCACAAGTCCCTGGGGAAGTATCTAGTGAGAGAAGCTTTGATCAAGAAGCTAAATTATCCTGCAAAGAGAGGTGGTAGAAAAGTGAGACAGAAAACAGGGCCCTGGGGATCTGGAAGAAGAGGAGAGTCCAGCTTTGGGGTGCACATACGGGCTTCCCTACTGCAAAAGCCAGCCCCTGGTCCTTCCTGTGGTAAACAGAAGAACAAATGGTAACTGTAAGGACCAGTAAATGTTTTAAAATAAGAAGCTTAATTCTCTCTGTTGAAAATAAGAGACTTCTTCCAACCCTTTCTTTTCTTTTACTATTTATTTATTTGGCTGCGTCGGGTCTTAGTTGAGGCACAGCAAATTTTCAACCTTCGTTGCTGCATGTGGGCTGTTCAGCTGCAGCATGAGACCTCTTAGCTGTGGCATGTGGGGTCTAGTTCCTTGACCAGGGACGGAACCCGGACTCCCTGCATTGGGAGTGTGGAGTCGTAGCCACTGGACTCACCAGGGAAGTATCTCCAATCCCTTCCTTAGAGCATTAATGTTAGAAAAGACAGAAAAGTTCTTTCTCTGTCTCTTTGAAATGTATGGGAATCTTTTTAGAAGCTAAACCAGCTTCTTGCAGCTTTATGACCCAGGAATGTCTCTCTCTCAAGGCCCTGGCAGTAATCTCTTTGAAATGGAAAAATCAGGACAGAGAGCACCCCCACCTCCCAGTTTCTGTGAGAGGATAGGACCCTAACTGAGGTGAGCACCTTGCTCCGAGATGCAAAACTACTTCCTGTCATAAAGATATGAGGATGTTGGTTTTCCTGTGATTAACCCTACTAATAACACCAAGGATCACCAATCACCAGGTAAAGTTAGGATGAACGGTGTGTGACAAATGGTGTTCTCAAGCCTCTTACTTGAGAACTAGTTACTGTTTATCTTGAGAACATGTGTAAAGGCTGCATCTGTTTGGCACTATAACAGGATGGGATTACTTTATCTTTACAATCTCTTAGCAGATGGCCTGTGACGCACATCACATTCTGGTAATGCTTATTCAAGTATAAAACTATTTTCTTTTCTCCACTGCCTTTGTGGAGAGCTTTTCCTGGGTTGGGAAATCTTGTTTTTCATTATATTTCCCAATATAATGCATGAGCTGAAAAAGAAAAAAAGAATAAGTGAGAAGGTTTTGAGGAGTAAGACCTCTAAATGGAAAGGATGTGGGAAAATAATATGGGGTGAGGAGAGGCAGAGAAAGTTCTAGAAACACTGATGCTGACATTCAATTGAAAACTGTTTCCAGAATGTAAGTAATAGAATAGCAATGAATACATATGGAGACTACTGCCAGGTATTGTTCTGTTTTAAACATTAACTTATTAGCATATGTAGTAGCTTGGATTATCCATCCCCACCCCCACCCTGCCTCTGAGTATGCTCCAGCAGGCAGAAAAGGTGTCACAGAACAGCAGAGAAGCAGGCTGGAGTATGGACTAGTCTTGGAAGCATCACGCAAACTTTCTTTTTAGGTAAAAGTGACACTTGAAGGTCACGTGTGGAAAGGCCAGGTTCAGCTACTACAAAAGATGGGGAACGTGAGCCACACTATTTGGATATTACAGGATACCCCAAACTGGAGGAAACTGGGAGCCAGCAGACACCAGCCCCGAGCACTGAGGATGCAGTAAGCGGGAGTGGGCCCAGAAGATAAGAAGGGGAAGGGCACCCAGTAAGGATCAGACACTTCTGTAAGGTCTGGAGGCTGGAAGGCAGGACTGGAATCCCTCTCATGCCCACCAAAGACCAACATGTTGAGTCATTTTTGAGGGTCTGGCTCAAGAAAGCAGGTTTACCTTGCCCTGGCCTAGCCCAGGCTGCCAAGCACGTCCACTGTGAGCCAAATGCTTATAAAGACTAGGGCCAAGAAGACTTGGGTAGGGACCAGCAAGAGGCTTCCTGGGTGGGTGCTAAAGCCTGAGCCCTGAATCATCCTCCTGCTCCCTGGTTCCCCAGTTTCTGGCCCTGAGTGCCACAAAGGACCAGGAGACAGTGGGGGTGGGGGTGTGTGCTCAAAGTGGGATAAAGACAAGGGGGAAGATGAAAAAAGTAGAAAGTCATGACTAATAAGAACTTTACACCTGAGTTTTTTAGGAGAAAATTGGATTCTTGTGGGGAAAGCAAGCACCAGGGTCAGTGCTGCTGCTGCTGCTGCTGCTGCTAAGTCACTTTAGTCGTGTCCGACTCTGTGCGACCCCATAGACGGCAGCCCACCAGGCTCCCCCGTCCCTGGGATTCTCCAGGCAAGAATGCTGGAGTGGGTTGCCATTTCCTTCTCCAATGCATGAAAGTGAAAAGTGAAAGTGAAGTCGCTCAGTCCTGTTCGACCCTCAGCGACCCCACGGACTGCAGCCTTCCAGGCTCCTCTGTCCATGGGATTTTCCAGGCAAGAGTACTGGAGTGGGGTGCCATTGCCTTCTCCGCCAGGGTCAGTGAGGCCAGAATAAAAATGTACCTGGAACATATAGAAGAGAAAGAGGCTGTATTCATTCTGGAGGGACAAAGTCCATGGGAACCGGCCAAGGATGCTGGGTCCCTAAGTGGCTCCACATTGCACCTTCACACCTGGGTCCCTAACATTCTCTGCACCCACTATGAAGACAGGACAAAAGGAAGCTCTCACCGCCCTGCCTCAGTTAGGCCTCCCTCAGTATCTGAAGGGGTTGGCACGTGGCGCTAGCGGTAAAAAACCCATCTGCCAATGCAGGAAACATAAAGTGATGCGGGTTGGATCCCTGGGTCCGGAAGCCCCCCTGGAGAAGAAAATGGCAACCCACTTCAGTATTCTTGCCTGGAGAATCCCTGGGACAGAGGAGCCTGGTGGGACACGACTGAAGCTACTTAACATGCATAGCATGCAGTATCTGATGTGTATGTGTTTGTGGGGGAGGGTGTCCTAACCCAGCCATGTTTGACGCGAGGTTGGGGGTGGGGTGAGGAGCAAGTCTCTCAGCTGTTACTTTTCCAAGTTTTAGGCAACCTGGGGAAACTCTGATCATTTATTGAAGGACTGCGCTCAAATCAGGTAGCAATCAGAAACTGAAGACTGACTGGGCTGCACTGGGTCCAGAGAAACCCATTCTCCAGGAATGTCCCAGCGCAGCCACCCAGGTCGACCTTCCAGGGCTCGGCCCAAGGTCTTCCCCAGGTCCCAGCTCACAAAAGCAGGGACTTTCTCCTCCGTTTGGAAGACTGACACACTCCCTCTTCCTTCAAGCTCCCCAAAAGTCCCGGCGACCTCGGGGAGTGTCCTCGTCCTGCTCCCTTCAACCCCGAGGCCCCTGACCTCCTCGGGAGGAGAAACTCGGGCACATCCGTCCTCTCGGCTTCCCCCAGGCCGGGGCCCCTTTATCTCC
>NW_011494821.1:400995-407028 GCF_000754665.1 Bison bison bison | reverse complement strand
CCTGCGAGCCGCCGGGAGGCGCGGCTCTTCCCCACAGCCGGCTCTTCGGCGGCTCGCAGGTTCGGGCTAGTCTGGGGCGGAGACTGGGAACGCCTGAATGTGGTGAGGAGGGCGGGGACACGGGCCCATCTTTAAAGGCCCGGGACCGGCCCTGAGGCTCCTCGACACCTGCCGGCGGCCCCGGGCGGCCTCGAGAAGCGCGCACGGACCCGGCTCCCCTCGCTTCAGCAGCCGGGGTGGCCATGGGCCGCTACCGCATCCTCGTGGCCACCGGGGCCTCGCTCTTCGCCGGCTCGCACAACCGCGTGCAGCTGTGGCTGGTCGGGGCGCGCGGGGAAACGGAGCTGGAGCTGCAGCTGCGGCCGGCGCGGGGCCAGGTCAGCGGGCGAGCTGGGACGCGGGAGGCCGGCGTGGGGGCGGGATAGGGGGGCGAAACGACGGCAGGACCATGTCCTCTGGGGCTTTCAGGTGTTGGGCCGCCGGTGCCTGGGCGGAGAGGATCGGGAGCCAGGGTCCAGGCAGGGTGCACACCCTTCTCCCTCCCCGACGTCCTCACAGCTTCCAACTCCTTCCAGTGACCCGTGCCAGTGTCAGTATAGGATCTGAAGTCAAGCGGGATGCTCCTAGTAAGGAGGGCGCGGGGGGAGCTCAGATAAATGACCGATTGAGGTGCTGATGCTAGGACATCAATTCAAGACACTGCGGGCCACGCGCCGGGCTCCCTCATTCTGCCGGTGCGATAGGGGTGAGACCCACCGCGCAAGCGTCCGGAGGCAGAACGAGGAATGCTGTATTTAGAGGCCTGGCCAACCGAGGCTACACAAAGGTCCCCTCCTCTCTTATCTCCACCGCATTACTTACCCCCCACCCACCCCGGCAAAACGGCCTTTCCTGGAACCCTGCTACTGTCTCTGGGTTCTGGTCCCACAGAAGGAGGAGTTTGAACACGAAGTTCCGGAGGACCTGGGGCCGTTGCAGTTCGTGAAGTTGCGCAAACACCACTCCCTGGTGGAGGACGCGTGGTTCTGCGACCGCATCACGGTGCGGGGCCCTGGAGCCTGCGAGGAGGCCGCGTTCCCGTGCTACCGCTGGGTGCAGGGTGACGGCGTGCTGTGCCTGCCAGAGGCCACCGGTGAGGGGCAGTGTCGGAAGGAGGGGTGCACGGTCCTGGAGAACAGATGGTAAAGGGTGGGATGGGGAGCTGAGGAAGGTCAGAGGGCCTTGAGGAAAGTGAGCGTTCAGCAAGTGTGGAGAAGGCAGGACACTGGAAAGTTATAAAATGCCAAATTTATACACAGGAAAAAAAAGGCTGCAAGTGGAGCTGGACAGGGACATAAGTTCAGGTGTAGATCCCACCCTCCAAGAAGATGAGGGCAGGGGATGGGAGTCGCAGCAATGATGGGAAACAGAAGTGCCGAAGTAAAAGCAGAAAGGAGATCTGTATGGGATGAAGAACGAGTTGGGGCAGGGCAGGTACAGGCAGCATGTGGAATAGTGGATGGAGGCAACCCTGAGAGGAGACAGCTATGGGAAATAATAAACAATGTGACTTGGAGAGCTGGTTTGGTTGGAAAAACATGGAAGCAAACCATGAGGGACAGGGTGCACACTGACAGCGGGTGGGGGTGAATGAGGACAGCCAATACAGAATCTATTACCATGGGAAATAGTAAGAGAGATGATCACAGAGGAAAATGCAGGCCAGGGCAAGTAAGGATAGAAAGACATCACTTTGACACCGGTGAGTAAATATGCAGCTAAGAGCAGGAACAAGGTGATAATAGACTCTGAGGGTCTCAACAGAGTGAAATCAGAGAAAGCAAGCAAAGAGCTGTTCCTCATAGCTTTCCAAAGACGGCTGAGGTGTGGTAGGTGAGGTTCAGCACATATGAAATTAACCAAGGCAATATACAGAAGAAAACAGGTAAGGGCATATGGGTGACTAAGACTTAACCCCCTGCCTTTTTTTTTTTTTGGCTACACTGCTCAGCATGTGGGATTTTAGTTCCCCAACCAGGGATTGAACCTGTGCCCCCTGCAATGGACTTGCAGAGTCTTAACCACTGGACTGCAAGGGATTCACAAGACTTTATCACCTTAATTACAGTGATTTTTCCAACAATAGATACTGATGAAATAGGATCAAGTGGGGAAAGGCGAGTTAATGGACGAGAAAAGATGTCAAACGTGAGACTGTCTCAAGGCAAGAGATGAGGGTTGAGATTAACAAAACCCAGAGTACACAGTTGGCAATGACAAAGTAAATGTGTCTCAGAAATCAATGGAGTGATGCAAGGCCAGAGATAAAAGCAACAGAGCAGGGCCCATGACTGCTGAAAGGAAGATGAAGACAAGCGGGGGAGAGCCCAGGACCACAAAGACTGTGGCCAATTGTCTTAACATCTCCACAGCCCGCCTGGCAGGAAACAATGCATTGGACGTGTTCCAGAGACATCGAGATAAGGAGCTGAAAGAAAGACATAAGATATACCGGTGACCACCCACCCACAGGGCCTCTCAGTGGTATCCCCCTTCCCTGACCCCACCCCCACTACTGACCTGGGCACCCTTCCTGAAGCCTTGTCCCCATTTCCTAGCTGGGCCACCTGGAAGGAAGGGTTACCTCTGACAATAGCTGCAGGCTCTGAAGACGATCTACCTGCAAATATGAGATTCCACGAGGAGAAGAGGCTGGACTTTGAGTGGACACTGAAGGCGGGGTGAGAACAGGCTTGGAATTCAGAGTGGCGAAAGGGCCGGGAGGTCTAAAAAATGGTGGTAGATGGTGAGGGGCTGAGGGATGGGCAAGTGGGTTCATGCCCTGATTCCTGTTCTAGGGCTCTGGAGATGGTCCTCAAACGTGTTTACACCCTCCTGAGCTCCTGGACCAGTCTGGAGGATTTTGACCTCATCTTCTGGGGCCAGAAGAGCCCCCTGGCTGGTCAGTGGTTCCCCATGTCTCTATAACCTGTTGATGGCCTCTCTTGGTGTCCCGACCTTCACACTCCACAGTCCCTCATAAGTGTTTCACAGATGAGACTATATTGTGCTGGGTCATTTCTCAGAGGCCTCAAGATGAAAAGATAGGGACTGGATATGGGGTGGTCACATGCCTACATTGCTGGGGTAGGGCCTGGAGGAGGGACATCCCGACCGTGTAAACCTCCTCCTCCACTCCACTCCATCCTGACCCCACAGAGAAGGTTCACCAGTGCTGGCGGGACGATGAGTTGTTCGGCTACCAGTTTCTCAATGGCGCCAACCCCATGCTGTTGAGACGCTGCACCTCTCTGCCCTCCCGGCTGGTGCTGCCCTCGGGGATGGAGGAGCTACGGGCCCAGCTGGAGAGAGAACTCCAGGTATCCCTCCCACCCTGCGCTGTTCTCACCTTGGCAGTGCAGCCAGAAGTGGTGAAGGGGAAGGACCAAAGATGAGTTGAGGAAGGGAGGCTGTGGTAACACTTGGTCCAGACTCCAGTGCTGGAAAAAACTAGAGGTGATACAGTATGTAGGGAAAACTCTGAGGAGCTCCCAGCATGGAGGAGAAACAGGATGGAGCCCCAGGGCACAGACAGGGCCAGTGGTGTTACAAGGGACAATGTCGTCTCCTGGTTGACATCAGTGCCCTGGACACCAGTGTCCAAAGGGAGGAAGAAAGATGGAAAATGTGCCATCAGGGGGGTAGAACTGTGGGGGAGAACTGTGGAGGTTACTTGGGTTTGGAGGAGGTGAGCTGCAATATGAGGATGATGAGCAAGGCCAGATGTGAGCATGTCATGGGCATGTGTGCACTGGACTGGGCAGCAGTGCTGGCAGGGCAACCTCTGCAGATGCCTTGACACAGGAGGTGAGTTTTGGAGGAGTGAAAGAGCGTTTGCTGAGCTGGTGACAGCTGAACACAGGAAGCAGATCACTGCAGGATGGTGGGGTAGGGGCCTGGCCATCTGGACAAGGGGCCAGTGTGCACACTGGACTGGGCAGACCCGTTCTGAAACCGGACCTGCACAAGACATCTACCTTCATTAGGCTGTTTGTCACTTAAAATGAGAGGAATCAGGCCAGATGCTCTGGTTCTGCCAATAAGACTCCGTAACTGACACAGGATGATGGCAAGAATCAAGATAAATGTCTTGAAATGTCTTCCCCCTTTGCCCCTGCCCTCTTGGGTTAGACTTTAAACTCAAAGGATGGATACATTCCTCCTTTCCCCAGAACGGTTCCCTGTTTGAGGCTGATTTCATCCTCCTGGACGGAATTCCAGCCAATGTGATCCGAGGAGAGAAGCAGTACCTGGCTGCCCCCCTCGTCATGCTCAAGATGGACCCCAGTGGGAAGCTGCTACCCATGGTCATCCAGGTGAGGTGCCCCAGGCACCCCCTCCCAACTCTGCTGCTGTTCACCTCCACCTCTGCACCTGATGACCCAGCCCCCTGGTTCTTGGCTCCCAAGCTCCATCCTCACACAGTGAGACCTGTCCTCATGTCACTCTGCTTACAGCCCGGTTTTTCCTGACTCGCCCAACTGGAAGGACTTGTTCAAGAGTCATAATGGCCTTTTGGAGTTCTCATCCTATACCCAGTGGTTCTTGAACTGCAGTGTGCCTCAGAATGACCTAGAGGACTTGTTAAAACACAGTTTGCTGGGTCCCAGCCTGAAACTTTCTGATACAGTCCATCTGGGATGGGGACCGAGAATTTGCTTTTCTAAATTCCAAAGTGACGTGGATGCTTCAAGACTGGGAACACATTTTAAGAGTCACTAATTAATCCCTCAGTCCACTCTCTTTTCTCCCACTGTTCTCAATAGTCAGTTTAACAAACCCTGTCAATTATCTCATACACCCAGCTTCCCCTTCCATCCCCCACCATAACTCAGACCCCCATCACATTTCTCCCAAACCACCATCAGGACCTCCTCACTGGACTCCCTGCTTCAGATCCCCTGCATTCACCCTGAAGACCACGATGGGTGCACGGTGCCACAACAGTGAGACGCAGGGTGGAAGGGGCCTCATTCTTCCTCCTCCTAATCCTCTAGATTACAACCTCCTGGATGGCAAAAATCGTACTTACTCATCTGTTTCCCCAAGATGGCTGACCATAAGGTCACACATAAAGTGGGAATTAAATGAAGGCTTAATTTCTTTTTCCCAGATCCAGCCTCCCAGCCCCATCTCCCCGACCCCCCCATTGTTCCTGCCCTCGGATCCTCCACTTGCCTGGCTCCTGGCAAAGACCTGGGTCCGAAATTCAGATTTCCAACTGCATCAGCTCCAATACCATCTGCTCAACACCCATCTGCTGGCTGAGGTCATCGCTGTGGCCACCATGAGGTGCCTCCCAGGGCTGCACCCTGTCTTCAAGGTACCACCTCTACCCTCCACGTCCTACTTCATTCAGACCCCAAAGAAAGGAAAGAGGCCAATATCATATGATACTGCATGTGTGCATGCTAAGTTGCATTAGTCATTTCTGACTCTTTGCAGCCCTATGGACTGTAGCCCGCCAGGCTCCTCTGTCCATGGGATTCTCCAGGCAAGAATACTGGAGTGGGTTGCCATGCCCTCCTCTGGGGGATTTTCCTGAACCAGGGATCGAACCAGGACTTTTACACCTCCTGCACTGGCAGGCAGGTTCTTTATCACTAGCACCACCTGGGAAGCCTCATCATATGATATTATAGCAGCAAAAAAATTTTATCACTTTGTAAAAGATGGGAGAACAGAAGAAAGAAAGACTGTATCAATATTTTGAGACTTGTGTTTTAATTGAGTCACTTAACATTTCTTCAGGACATATTACAAAGGAACCCTCTGAGATTCTCAGATCTGACAATCTAGCAATGGGCCCAGAGTATAGCCAGAATATTGCCAGTAAAACAAAAGCCTTGTTCTTGCCTTAGTAGACTTATGATTTAGCCAGAAAGTTCTTATGGGCACCACGTGGTGGTGCCCATAAGAACTACCCAGAGAACAATATCTGGACCTAGAATTTGAAGTCACGAGACAGCTGGTAAACACTAGAATACTGATAGA
>NW_011494821.1:389254-400895 GCF_000754665.1 Bison bison bison | reverse complement strand
TGATAGAGAACGTTCCACCCCAATTGAGAGTGCTAAGTAGGAACAGAGCAAGAGGCGAGGAGAGTGGCCTAACAGGGTGCTTATCCCAGCCCAGGAGAGAAATGGAGAAAGACATGTGTTGGCAAGGTGGTGACAGAATTAAAAAAAAAAAAAAAATCAAGGACTTCCCTGGCCATCCACTGGTTAAGACACCACACTTCCAATGCAGGGGGTACAGGTTCGATCCCTGGTCTGGGAATTAAGATCCCACATGCCACATGGCTCAGCTAAAAAAAATAATAATCATCAGACTTGGGGAAGGGAAGCAACAGTAGCTGCAGCAAGCCTGGGTATCAGAGCACAGACAGAAAAGTCAGAGGTCTAAGCTTCTACAACACTCAGGAGCCTAAGGGTGGTTGTGGGAGACTGATCTAGAAATCCTGTAATTTTATAAAAGAGTGAGCTCAGCATCTACTGCTCAGCTGACAGCAGCAACATAAGGCTCATGCTTGCTTAAAAATGTCCTCAAAATCTTGATGACATTTTAGATATAGAGAACAAGGTAAAAGGGACAAAACTGCATATGAACATATGCATATGAAACAAGTATATGAACCAGAGCAATTGTCAGAAACAGGAAAGCCAGGAAAGAAGCCAGCTGGGAAGCGAAGATGAGATTGTTTGAGGTTCATGGAATCAGAAGTGTTGGCAGGACACACAGGTGAGGACCTTGCAGGGAGAAGGACTGAACTGTACTTCAGCCGGGGGCCTGCCAGGTCCTTTAAAGCCTGGCCAGCAGTAGCTGTGGCCTCTCGGGAGGCTGGGGTGGCACCGACAAGACGGAGTCCAGTGTGATGAGCAGAATCTTGGATTTTACTCATCTCATGGTGCTCCTACACCACTATCTTCTGCTCACCTTGGATAGGCTAAGCCTCTTTTCACACTGAAAATATCCCCCCTTTACGAGTTGAGCCCTGTGCCCACCTGTCTCCACTCCCAGAGCAACATCATGTCAAAGAGCTGCACTGTTATCAGCACACAGAGGAGAGCCAAGCTGGCCAATGTCCCAGAGGTGATCTGTGCAGGCTCTGGATTCAGACTGCCAAGGCCTGAATCCTGAGTCCTAACCTTTGTACAGGTGTGAGCTCAGTGTCCTCATGTCTAAAAGGAGACAAAAGGAACACCATGGTGGGGCTGCTAAAGGATAAAATGACCTAATAGCATGACACAGGCTAAAAGCTAGAAAAAAATTAGTTCTTGCAATTTTTATTATTATTACCTTTTTTGGAGGGGCTGTGCTGGGTCTTCATTGCTGTGCACAGGCTCCCTCTAGTTGTGGTGAGTGGGGGCTACTTTCTAGTTAGGGTGCGTGGGCTTCTCACTGCAGTGGCTTCTCTTGTTGTGGAGGACGGGCTCTAGGGCAAGTGGGCTTCAGCAGCTGCAGCTTGTGGGCTCTAGAGCTCAGGCTCAGTAGTTGGCATATGGCTTAGTTGTCCCCCTGGCATGTAGGATCTTAGTTCTTGGACCAGGGATCAAACCAGTGTCCCCTGAATCGGCAGGCGGATTGTTAGCCACAGGACCATCGAGGAGGTCCCAATTATTATTAAGAATTGTTTGTCCTCAGGCTTCTCCTCTCAAGTGGATGTTGGGCTTTCTATGACACTCAGCAACTTTCATGAACTTTCTGAAGTTTCAGTCCATTGTGAGCTGCTTTGGCCTTCTGACCCCATAGTTCTCTCTGGCTCATTCTGAAGTCTCCAGCAACAACTACTTAGATAAATATCAACCCTTTGTGAAATCTGTACATAAACTGGGTGGAAATGAAAACAAAAAGGTCTGAGATAAAAAGAAATGCATGGAAGATCAGATGGCCTTTCTTAATAGCTAAGGAAAAGCTATTTCTTGAAAAGCTTGCAAAATAGAGGGAGTCTAACTGCCTAATTTGGGGTGGGAGGAGATTTGATGACAGCCTCTCTGCCCTGGTGGCTCAGCTGGGAAAGAATCCGCCTGCAATGCAGGAGACCTGGGTTCGATCCCTGGGTTGGGAAGATCCCGTGGAGAAGGGAACAGCGACCCACTCCAGTATTCAGGCCTGGAGAATTCCATGGACTGTATAGACCGTGAGGTTGCAAAGAGTCAGACATGACTGAGTGACTTTCACTTCACCTCTGCTGCTTACACAGGTGGCACAGTATGGCTCCTCCTCACTGAAGGTACCCAACTCTACCCCTCAAAACCTGACAATGAAGCAACCAGGGGATGGAGGTGTGACTTTGGAAATAAGTAGAGAGACTAATTTAAGCTGTGAGGATGACAGAGTATAAAAGCAAATCAGCCGTGGAGTAGGAAATGGCAACCCACTCCAGTATTCTTGCCTGGAAAATCCCATGGACAGAGGAGCCAGGTGGGCTATGGTCCATGGGGTCGAAAAGAGTTAGACATGACTAAGTGACTAAGCACATCAGCACATACTATGATTTAAAATGGTTGTTTTCTTTTGTATTCCTACCAGAAGAGTCTGGGACTTCCAATGCTTCCATATCCTTACCAATATGTTTAGTCTCTTTAAACTTTTGACCTTTTTAGTAAATGTGTAGTATTAAAAAAAAAAAAGCAAATTAGGGACCCTGGTGGTCCAGTGGTTAAGACTCCATGCTTACAATGCAGGGGCTGCAGGTTTGATCCCTGGTCAGGGAACTAAGATCCCACATGCCACACAGCCAAAGAGGGGAAGAAAAAAAGTAAAAGCAAATCAAAAGGGGCTGATTCTCAAAGGCCACCTACACTCCAGGTGGAAATCATCAAGATAAATAACAGCTGCTATTCAAGGGCATCACTCATGTAAACATCACTGTAGCCTCCTGAGACAAAAGGCAAAAGACCCTATAATCAGCTGCTGTTATCACATGAGGATAGGAGGTGAGAAAGGTCAACACTTAGAGGCTCCTGTACCTTGGACAAATATAAAATGACTGCTGAAGTGAAACCCAGGTCAGTGTGGCTGGAGAGAATGACGACTCACAGAGGTGACAAGATCATAAGATGGTGTGATCATGGAAACAGGAAGAGACCAGCCTGTCAAGGGAGGAAAGCGTCAAGAGAAGAGAAGGCCATCATGCTGCCTACAAGGAAGGACCTGAGCATGTCGCCCATAATCGACCCCCTCTATTCTCCCCCTTCCCAGCTCCTGATGCCACACATCCGCTACACGATGGAAATCAACACCAGGGCACGGACTCAGCTCATCTCAGACGGAGGCATATTTGATAAAGTGAGTGGGGCTGCATCACTGTCTGACTTTCTACCATCTCTTGCCACTTTCAAGATCCCAGACCAACCTGGATGAATGTCCTGACCCTTAAACCTATGAGCCCTTTATATCCATGTCTCTAAAATGTGAAAATGCCACATCTGAAAACCCTTTATATACTGTGCACTGGCTTCTTCCTCAAGGCCTTGCATCTCTCTTGTCCCAGGCAGTGAGCACCGGTGGAGGGGGCCATGTGCACTTGCTCCGCCGGGCACTGGCTCAGCTGACCTACCGCTCCCTCTGTCCTCTTGACGATCTGGCTGATCGCCGCCTGCTGGGAACCCCGGGTGCTCTCTACGCCTGTGATGCTTTACGGCTCTGGGAAATCACTGCCCGGTGGGTGAGGGAGAAGCCAAGAAATGAGTCGGTGCGGGGGTGAGGTGGGGAGAAGGCGAGTGGGGCTCTGGTCCCAAGGTCAGCATGGGGCAGAAGGAACATGAAAACAAGAAGGTCCAGGCAGGAAAAGCAGAGGAAGGGATCCTGGGGAGAGATGAGGAAGCGTGAGGAGTCAGTGGGTGGGGTCTGAGGAGCAGACTGGGGACAGAGAGCATAGATTGGGAAAGCTGTGGATGCAAAGACTGAGGGATCTGGACAAATCAGCAGTTTTGTTAGAAAGAAAGGCTTTCAACAATGTCTGGGAATGCCTAGAACTAAGGACCCATGTGTCCTTCCTCTCTAGGCTAGTTTGTAGAAACAGCTAGGAGTGACCCAAAAGGCAGGCCTAGAAGACTCTATACCCAGACACAGCAACAGTAAGCTGGCCAGAGACCATGGAAAAGTGCAGAGGTCAGAAGCCAGAGCCTTCTCCTCTTAAGGAGCTCACCTCCCTTCTCCCCGGGGCAGGTATGTGGAGGGGATTGTCCACCTCTTCTACCATGGGGACGACGTTGTAAAAGGGGACCCTGAGCTGCAGGCCTGGTGTCGGGAGATCACTGAGGTGGGGCTGCGCCAGGCCCAGGAGCGAGGTGAGATCCCTCCCAGAGATGGGAGCTCCTCAGACACTCTGCCCAGAGCAGAGTCTGAGTTCAGAACCCCGCCCGCTCATCACACCCCCTGCCCTCCACACTTCAAACACCTGAATACCATTTCCACCTCCTAAGACTCAGGACAATTCCCAATGCCCAAGGATCGGCCTCCTCAGAGACCCTGGCCATCATCCTTCACTTTCACCCCCTCCCCTAACTTGCCACAGCATGGCACCCCCCAGGAACAGTGGGGGATCTTCCCAAGCCCTGCTGGGGCTCACGTTCTCTCCTCGTGGCTGTCTATTCCTTCCTGAGGACATAAATGGGAACAGTTGTCCACCAAAGTCCATGATGACCCCTTCTGTTTTCCCTCTTCTTCTCCTGCCTCCCACTGTCCAGCACACACAGAGAAAGTCCAGGCCAACTGCACAATGACGACAGTGCAAGGTCATTTCTAGATGTAAACACAATGCTCTACAGGCTTTGTATCAACCCTGAAGTCAGTGCCCCCTTGAGGCTCATGTCGCTTTGGCTGATCCAGCCTCCCCCACAATCAAGTCACTGCCTTTAGCACCCCTACTGGCATTCTATCCTCTGGGGAAGAAGCAGCCTTTCTTGGCTCTTCCTGGCTTCCTCCTCCTCTAACACACACAGGCCAGCATGGCCTGCTCCAAATCCTCCTTCCGTCCCTGTCCCTCACATTTCACACTGACATCTCTGCCTCTGTGAGGTAACTACAGATATTTACTGGGAAGCTGCTATGGCCAGCCTGGGGTGCTGTGAGCACTAGCCTGACACTCGCCCTCAAGAGGGAGTGTCCCTCTGGAGCATCAGTGGCTGCACCACCCCCCTTCCAGGGGTGGTGGGTCCCTTCCAGGACCAAACTTTCTCTAGTACATCTGAGTCTGTCCCCTGGGCTCCACAGGCTCCCGGGAGACCCCCTCCTCCTCTCCTTGGCCATCTTTTCCCCACCCAGCATCTACATTTGGAAAATGAAAATAAACATCCACATGTCAACTTTAGCCTCCAATAAGTGCTTCTCATTCTCTTTTCATCCACTCTCCCTCAATTCTCACAGCTCACCTTTGCCTCATTTTCTCAGAAGACTTTTTAGAAAAAAATGTGCTAAAATAAAAACAAACCTGAGATTAGCAGTTAGGAACCCAAGTTCAAGGTCAGCCTCTGCCTTTTCCCAATTACCACAGTCCTGTTGTTTGTTTAGCCGCTCAGTCGTGTCCAACTCTTATGAGATGGCCCAGACTGTAGCTCACCAGGCTCCTCTGTCCATGGGATTTCCCAGGCAAGGATACTGGAGTGGGTTGACATTTCCTTCACCATGGGATCTTCCCCACCCAGTGAACTGAACCCATGAACCCACACCTGCATCAGCAGGTGGATTCTTTATCACTGAGCCACCAGGAAAGCTCTACAAGCAGTTTAATCTCTTTTGTCTTTGATTTTTTTTTAATCTATAAAAAGGGAGTGATTACATTTGTTCACCTTAACTGACAGGATTACTGGGTCTCTGAGCCCCACCTCCACCATAAATTGAGTGGCTTGAACATAATCTTTGCAGAAAGCCTCTCTTGCCTGTGACATTGTAAATCTATAACTTTGCTTATCTTTCATATTATAAATTAGACACCTGCAATTCCCTGTCTGCAAACAGAAGGAAACATCCCTAAATTCTCAACCACTTTTTGAGGCAAAGGGTTTCTGATCACTCAAACCTTTTCAGCTCCCCCGCCACCCTTCCAAAATAATAATAATTGCTTATTGGAAGACTTGTTCCATACCAGGTGATTAACTCATTTATAAAATAGGTATCACTCACATTTTACAGGTCAAGAAATTGAGGTTCAGAGGTTAAGTAACCCAACTGTACTACTTGAGTCTGAGTTGAAGCCCATGTCTGATGCAAATATATTTGAATAAATGAACTAAACAAACATCCATCAATTCTAAAATCTAGACATCTGAAGACATCGGCCTTTATTTCTCTCCTCTCAGACTGCAGCCTCTAAATCCTGCTCCTTTTCTGCCCAGGCTTCCCTGTCTCCTTCCAGTCCCAGAATCAACTCTGCCATTTCCTTACCATGTGTGTCTTCACGTGCACTGCTCAGCATGGGGCCATCAACCAGGGCCAGGTATGGAGTGCTGAAAGCCCAGACCCCTGAAGGCAAGTGTTTGGACTTGGGATGCCCATGGGAGAGATGGGGGTTCAAACCCTAAGTACTAGGATCCTAGGGTTGCAGTTTCTTCCCCCAGCTGGACTGGTATGCCTGGGTCCCTAATGCCCCTTGCACAATGCGGATGCCCCCACCCACCACTAAGGAAGATGTGACAATGGCCACAGTGATGGGCTCACTACCTGATGTCCGACAAGCCTGTCTTCAAATGGCCATCACATGGCATCTGGGTCGCCGTCAGCCAGACATGGTAAGAGAGGACTCTGGGGAAATGGAAATGACAGTTGGAAGGGAACAGCAGAGTAGGGCAAGGCTCTAGGTGTCTCTGCCTTTGAACTCAAAACTGACTAGATCCTTTGTTCTTTCTTAGGTGCCTCTGGGGCATCACAAAGAAAAGTATTTCTCAGACCCCAAGGCCAAATCTGTACTAAACCAATTCCAAACAGATCTGGAAAACTTGGAAAGGGAAATTACAGCCCGCAATGAGCAACTTGACCTGCCCTATGAATACCTAAAGCCCAGCCACATAGAGAACAGCGTCACTATTTGAGCTCTAGGGCGCCCCCCATAGGCAGACAGCAGATCAGCTCTGGGAATGACAATTCCATCTTGAGTTTCAGTTCAGTTCAGTTCAGTCCCTCAGTCGTGTCCGACTCTTGGCGACCCGTGAATTGCGGCACGCCAGGCCTCCCTGTCCATCACCAACTCCCGGAGTTCACTCAAACTCAAGTCCATCAAGTCGGTGATGCCATCCAGCCATCTCATCCTCTGTCATCCCCTTCTCCTCCTGCCTGCAATCCCTCCCAGCATCAGAGTCTTTTCCAATGAGTCAACTCTGTGTTGCTATTCAGTTGCTAAGTCGCATCTGACACTTTGCAACCCCCAGGACTGTAGCACACCACGCTTCTCTGTCCTCCATTATCTCCCAGAGTATGCTCAAATTCATCCTGCTGCTGAGGTTATTTCCTTTCCCAATTAAACCACCTACATCTGTATCCTATGAGCCCAAGGGCCTTTGCAGGCGTGCACGCTGAGTCACTCAGTCATGTTCAGCTCTTATGTGACCCCCATGGACTGTAGCCCACCAGGCAAGAATACTGGAGTGGGTCACCATTTCCTATTCCAGGGGATCTTTTCAATACAGGGATCAAACCTGTGTCTCCTGCATGGGCAGTTGGATTCTTTACCATTGCACCACCTGGGAAGCCCCTAAGGAAAGGGTCTGATAATATGTTAGGCTTTGGAGGCCACACTGACTCTTGTCACAGCTATTCAACACTCCTGTTGTAGCACAAAAGCAGCCACAGGCAATGTGTTAATGAATGTGACTATGTTCCAATAAAACTTTATTTATGGACAGTGAAATATGAACTTCTTGTGTCACAGAATATTCTCTGTTCAGTTTAGTAACCATTTTAAAATGCAAAAAACACAACAACAAAACCCTGTGGATTTTCGCCCTCAGGGGCAGTACCTGAACCAGGGTGCCCCTGAAGCAGCCTGAGGCACTGACCTTATCTGAGAAACATCCAGAGAATGTTGGGGGGTTGGGGGAGGTGGTAAGGGAGGGAGGGCGGGGAAGATTTCTTGGAGAAATCGACCACCTCAATTCATCCTCCTTTCCCAGAAGCTTGACTTCACGCTTAGTGGCCAACTTAAAAATTCCTGACTCTACCTTGGCAGCTTTCCCTCCACCCCTGTTTCTCCTATTCATACACCTACCCCCAAAGTCCCCGAATGAGAACGGTGCTTCTAAGGCAAAAGAAAAACTTTCACTCCAAAATGGTTTCCTTCCAAACAGTCTCAAACAAAAGAGACACAAAATACATGTCTGAAGGTCACTTCCTCAGGAGCTTCAGTGCCCTGGGGTCTCTAAGTGTTTCCCAGGTTCCAAGTTCTCTTTCAGGATCCTTTAAAGAACAATACGTACAAAAAAAAGGGGGAAATATCACAAAGTTATGCTAACCACTGGCAGTGTCTATCTGGTTCTGGGATCTTAGGATCAAAATGACCCCTCTCAATTATACTATGACCACTGTCCTCACTAGAAAAGGTACAAAAAACTCAGGGAAAAATTATGTTCTTCAAACACCACTATTCCCCTGAATAATGTCTATAGACCTGTTTCTCACCAGTGCTGCTGCTGCTAAGTCGCTTCAGTCGTGTCCAACTCTCAATCCCTCCGTCCCTGGGATTCTCCAGGCAAGAGTACTGGAGTGGGGTGCCATTGCCTTCTCCGTTTCACCAGTGAGGTATACAAAATTTTTCTTTGGAAGGTACATAACCTATTCATATCTTTAAAATCTTGGACTCTTCGTGTTCAAAGTTTCCGTTTTCTCAGTTTACAGTAAGGAAGAAAAGTGACATTTCTGTGCACTTATTGCCTTCTCCAGCACACATGGCAGGCCCACTCACCTTAACAGTTTGTTCGTTGAGTTCGCTTCCCCTGGACTTTTCCTAACGCCCATATTTTTCCTGGATTTGGTATCCAAAACTCTTCAGTATTCCATGTTTGGTAACAAAACGTTACTTAAGGATCTCCAATGCCAAGAACTCTCAGCAATTTTAAAGCGTTCTAGCCACGACAGCACGCCTGGGCTTGGGAATGGGTTGCCATCTCCTTTTACCGTGTCAGAGGGTCTATTTCAAACGGTACGGATGAGTAGAGAGGAGACAGAAGCGTTCTCTCGGTGTAAATCTGTCTCAATTACCATTTTCCCACCGCAGGACACCACTCAAAACTAAGGTATCTGAGACCAAAATGACATAATCTCAATCCTCGGCTGCTGACAGCCCATCGCCAAGTTTACCTGGAGCTCCGCCAGAGATAAACGCTGTTCCAAAACCGGGCTACCCATTCTTCCTCGTCAGCTGACTTGACAAACGTGGTCACGTGACACCCTGGTTCCTCCCATTCCAAACTGGAGAGGGGGGTAGCCAAGAAATCGGAGGCCTTTGCTCCTACAAAACTCGCGCCCCAGATATTGATCCATACTGGTCAATAGTGGACTCTAATTTCAGAAATACCGCCCTTCCCCTCGGAAGTCCAGAGAGGACCCGGAGGCGCCAGCGTTCTCAGCCTGGCGCCACCCCCCCCCCCCCCCAGGCCCGATGGTTGAGCCCGGAGGCCACGCCCCTCGGTCTCACTCCCAGCTCTACGTCCTCCGCAGCTCGAGCCCCCAAGTCCAGCTCTTTTTCCAGCTCCTACGGCCTTCCTCTCACCGATTTCCTACCTGGCCCATATCTAGGCCATCCCCGACTCCTTTCTTCATGGCGTCGCTTCTGTGCTGTGGGCCCAAGCTGGCCGCCTGTGGCATCGTCCTCAGCGCCTGGGGAGTGATCATGTTGGTGAGGGGACTGCCGGGCGACAACCGGAGAGGAGAGGGCCTGAGGGGCTCAGTGTCGGAGGGCTGGAAGGCTAGGAGACTCCAGGCCTTGAAAAGCAGCAAACAGGCTGGAGGGGGTAGTTGATTAGCCTCTGGAGAATGAGACAGAACTGGATTGAGAAATGGGGGTTTGGAGGGGCGAGGGGAAGCTGGAGCTTGGAATGGGAGCCGGGGCTGGTAAATCTGGAGTACCCTCAAAGTAAAAGGAGACCTAGGTTCTTGAAAGATCCTTGAGCTGAATGGAGGGCAGTGGGGAGAGGGACCGCTTGTTCCCGAAATGGATAGCTAGGCCTTATTTCCTCAGGACTCTACCCGCTCCACTAAAGGGAGAAATAATATGGAGAAGTGCCGATTCCCTCTACCCCCGCCCCTTCGCCCTGTCCCGTGATAATGACGCCTCCAGAGAGGAGGATAATCAGGGTTCCTGGGTTGTTCACTATTCCTGCCCTTGCCCCAACCACGTCTTCTCTGTGTCACCATTCAAGCTCTATTCCAGGTGATCGGAGTCCAGATCCGGGAACAACCATCCCTAATCCCAGCTCATTCTGGTAATTCCCAGACCCAGATGTTGTGGCAACATTCGAAGTGGGAGTTCAGGCAGCGACCAGGCCAGATGCCTGAGTTAAAACAACCTACCCTTTCTCTTTTTTTAGATAATGCTCGGAATCTTTTTCAATGTCCATTCTGCTGTGCTAATTGAGGACGTCCCCTTCACGGAGAAAGATTTTGAGTAAGTGGAGAGGCAGGGGATGTGGTCAGAATTGGGGGCGGGGGGAGGGGGCGGAGAATGGCAGGAGGCTAGACACTTGGGGCCCGGTGCCTGGGAAACTGGGTGCTCTCTCTAGCACCCAGGAACAGTCTTGGGAGTCAGACCTCAGAGACCATCCTAAACCCACCGTTTTAGATGTGGCTGTTAATTTTACTGGACTTCTCTGTGCCTCCGTCCACCCCTGCAAAGTGGATGCTAATAACAAAACTCACCCCAAAGCGTTATGAAGATTGAATAAGATAATACACGTTAAAGCGTTTAGAACGGTACAGGGCACACAGTAAGTGCTCCCTAAATGTTGTATGCTGTTAATGTTTGATATTTCTCTGCCTAATCCCCACCCCTAGGAATGGCCCCCAGAACATATACAACCTTTACGAGCAAGTCAGCTACAACTGTTTCATCGCGGCGAGCCTTTACCTCCTCCTCGGAGGCTTCTCTTTCTGTCAAGTTCGGCTCAATAAGCGCAAGGAATACATGGTGCGCTAGAGTACGGTCGCGCTCCCCTCTCCAGCCCCCTCCTCTATTTAAAGATTCTCCTCACCAGGTCACAGCCCCCAGCCCCCCATTCTGGCGCCCTCTGCGGACTAGGTTTTCTTGGCGAGAGACTCAATCCCTTGTTCTTCAAACTCTGGCGCCCGGCTCCTGTGGAGGGAGGTTGGGGTTGGCCGTTCCCTGTCCCTCCGGCCCCCTCGCCTCGTCCCGTTCCACAATAAAGAGAAACTGCTCTCTTAAGACTCGTGTGTGTGTCTGGGTTAGGAGGCGGGTACCCGGGTTAGAGGTCGGCCTCCAAATAGGGAATCCCGACCCATCGACGGAAGTGGAGTGAAACCGGGCCGGAAGTGAGGCGGTGTCTTCCACTCTCCTTCCCGCGCGCCGAGGTGGCCTAAGTAACCGCGGCTCGTGAGGCGGTGAGCGCCCAAACTGGAGCCAATCAGCTGCGGGGAGGGGCGGGACTTCCTGCGCGGGGGCCGGAGCTGTTGCACCGCCTGGCTCTTCGTGGTCCCGGCTCCGAGGTAGCGGCAGCGGCGGCGTCTCCGTGA
>NW_011494821.1:388604-388924 GCF_000754665.1 Bison bison bison | reverse complement strand
GCTCGGAGAGCTGACGATGCAGCTGCATCCTGTGGCCGACTCTTCCCCCGCGGGGTACGTGAGCCCGGGCTGGGGACCTGGACGCTGAGAGCAGACGCTGGGACTCGATCACAGACACCGACATTCTTCTAGGGCAGGGACAGATGTTAGTTTCCCTTCGTGCCTGGCACAGCGCAGAGTAGGTCTTAATAAATGATTATTGAATGAATGAATGAATGACAGATAAACCACAGACTGAGGCTCGTAATCCGGACTCATTTCACAATTCTGTCCTGCTGCGCATTGGCAGAGCATAGACCATCACCACTACCCATTCACCC
>NW_011494821.1:386206-388504 GCF_000754665.1 Bison bison bison | reverse complement strand
CCGCCCCCGCCACTTGTTGAATTAGTTTCAGTGGGCTGTTTACAGCAGCTGTTTCACGTTGATGGGGGAGCCGTTTTATTCTAAGGTTGTTGCATTATAGTTTGGATGGGAGTCCTCAGGGTTCCCACAGGGCCTTAAGAATTTTTTTGTTTGTTTTTTAAAGAGGACCTCTTTATGGAAGGGGCCCCGGACATTGCAGGGAGGAGGCTGGTTGCTGTGGAATGCGTAGCCTGTGGGCTGGCTCCACATCCCTCCTCCTCCCACTTTCGCTATTCCCCTCTCCCCTTCTGACAGTGCCAAGTGGACGGAGACGGAGATAGAGATGCTGAGGGCTGCTGTGAAGCGATTTGGGGACGATCTTAATCACATCAGCTGTGTCATCAAGGAACGGACAGTGTGAGGGAGGGCTGGCTGGCAGAGAAAGGGCGGGTGGGCAGCTTTCTTCCTCCATACCCATTTGTTCCATCTTCCTCAAACTCCCTTCCAGCTCAATATCTTTCCTACTCTGTGAGTCCCTCGAGAACTGAAAGAATAAAAGAATTGTCACAATTGGTCAGAAGTTACTAAAATGCTGTGGTCATCAGGACCTTACATGAATTTAGTTTTAGGTTACCCAGTAGTTTAAGATACCCAGTAACTGAATTTGCTAATAGGAATTCCCTGGTTATTTATACAGATCTTTTAAACACTCCTGTGGTGTTTCCAGGGATATTATGATCCTGAACTAGTCGATCAGGATCTGTTAATAAGTTTCAATCAACCTGTACGTCACCCAGGCTTACCTGGTAGCCTTCCACATCCATACATCTCTCCCACAAGAGAATTAGGGGGTGGGCCTTTCACACTCCTCAGTTGAGAGACTCCACTCTTCATACTCCATTTGCCCTCATTGGCTGCAAAGCTTCCAGGAAAACAAGAACCCTAGCAAAGGTCATTGAAGCCTTCACCTGGATTCCTATGAAGGGGCTCCCTAGTGTTCCTTCAGAGTGGCCCATCTCCCCTGCCCCCACCCCCTTATTCCCTAAGCCTTTTTTATGACTTCCTTCCTAACTTGCTCTCTCATCTCTTTAGGGCTCAGATAAAGGCCACCGTGAAACGAAAGGTATATGAAGACTCTGGTATCCCCCTTCCAGCCGATTCACCCAAGAAAGGGCCCAAGAAGGTGGCATCTGGTGTATTGTCGCCTCCTCCAACTGCTCCTCCACCAAGCAGCTCCAGTGTCCCCGAGGCCGGGGGTCCCCCCATAAAGAAACAGAAGGCTGGTGAGGGCTGTGGAGTTGTTGCCTGGGGATTAGATGTCCATCCGTGGTTCAGTGAGAGAGTTGGGCTTTGGTCAGAGGACAGATCTCTTTTCCTCTCCTAGTGAAGGTTCCAGAAACTGGCTGGGGTGGGGAAGGGAGGGAAGGAGAGGTTGAACTTTGGAAAGTGGGTGGGGTGGGGGGAGAACCATCAGGGAACCTAGTACCTAGCTTGTGCCCCCCTCCCAGATGTGACACTCAGTGCTCTGAATGACTCGGACGCCAACAGTGACCTGGTGGATATTGAGGGGCTAGGAGAAACTCCTCCAACCAAGAAACTCAACTTCGACCAGGGTAGGAGTCCTCTTCCTCCCAAAACAGCTGAAGGGATGGGGGATGGTGGGGAGGGTCTCAGCAGGAGCCCCCTACCGTGACCTGGGAAAGAGAAAGTTCCTTGCTATGCATGCAAGGGTCAGGTCTGTAAGGAGCCAGGTGCTCTGGGGAGGCGGGAGTCCTACTTGGGACTCGCTCCATCTCGGCCCATTTTACTTCCTGTTCCAGACAGCCTGACCCTGGATTCTGGCCTTCTCTTGACCTCCGCTGATCCTCCTCTGCTCTCATGCTGAGCCTTCCACCTCTGACCCCTCTCACTGTTCACCCTGGACCTGTGGATCGCCTGGGACTCTGAGCAAGGCCTGCATGTGACAGGGTGGAAAGGCTGCCAGGGGCAACCCACCTTGCTGTTCCTGTATGAGCATCTGCACCCCAACCCCTGGGTCCCCCCGCAACTGATGGATGTTTTTATACAGAAAACAATAAAGATCTGCCTCTCAGCCTGGTGCTTTCCGCCTGACATTACTGGAGTACGGGGGACACTTCTCTCTCGGCTTAGCCCCTCCTCGGCAGCTCTCACCACCCTGCCTGGAGCAGCACAGCCAATATTGGCAGGCTTTCTTCCCAGTGCCAATATTTCTGTGCTGCTAGAGCCAGGGGAGCTGGGCGTGGGCAACAAAGACTCCACTTTGCTCTCTGGAGGCAGGACGTACTCCGGGGTCTCTGG
>NW_011494821.1:385214-386106 GCF_000754665.1 Bison bison bison | reverse complement strand
CACCCCACCCCACCTCCCACCTCACCAGAAGGCCCCAGATGTTTTCTGTGTCGCTTCTCCAGGGTGGCCTCCCGGGCCAAGCCTCAGCGGTGCCTCCCCCACCCTCGCTCTAACACCACAGTGTGGTTTGGACGTGGCCACAGTGCCGTACAAACCACAGTGTGCTGCTGGGGCGGGAGCAGGACTGGGGTGGGTTGAGAGAAAGGGAGCACAAGACAGTGCTGTGAAGACCCCCCACCACCAAGGGTGGGGAGAGAAGGCTGAAAGGCAAACATGGCCCCAAGAAGGGTTGGGGAAAACAAGAAACTAGAGCTAGGAGCTGAGCAGACAACTGAAGGGAGAAGGGCCTATGGGGTGAGCTTACAGTGTAGTAAGACTGGAACCATCTTCCCTGTAGGAACTCTGCTCAAGGGATCCCTAGTGTGTGGGGGGGGTGGGATCTGAGGAAATAGGGAATGACTGTGGAGGACCAACAGACTGCCTCTCGACTCAGCAAGGGCAGGGACCCAAGGCTTCCTGTGTCCGTTCCTCCCCTGCCTGGGTCAGAACCCAAGAGAAAGCAAGGAAAGACAGAAGGCCAAGGACAGCAGTGTTGGGAGTTGGCAGTCCAGAGGTGGTGGGGCCGGAAGATGGTTGGGAGAGGGGGGCCGGAAGTCGCCCTGGGCCCTGGGCCTGCCACAAGATGGAGGCCAAAGGCAGGAAATGGAGGCCAGGGGGAAAGGGGAGCAGCAGGGCCCAGGAAGAGGGCCTTCTGGACCTGGGGGCCAGGTATTCAACCCCCGGGACTGTCCCCACTCCTCATGGCCCCCCAGGACCCAAGTCCCACCCCCCGCGACAACCCCTACCAGCCTATTCACCAGGCCCAGGAAGGCGGGCCCACCCCAGAAAGCCA
>NW_011494821.1:381557-385114 GCF_000754665.1 Bison bison bison | reverse complement strand
GGTGAATAGGCTGGTAGGGGTAGTCCCACCCCCCGCGACAACCCCTACCAGCCTATTCACCAGGCCCAGGAAGGCGGGCCCACCCCAGAAAGCCACGTTTAAGCTGACAAACATGCCTCTCCCCACCCCCACCCTAGGCCTTCCCTCAGCCTTTTTCTCCTGTCCAGGACTTGATTTTTAAAAAACACCCCCCAGAAAGCAAAATCCAAGGGCCAAAATCCCTTCCGCAAATCAAAATAATATCCTCTAAAACCCAAAAGTTATCCTCCCTTTACCACCCCCCCTTCCGACACACCCCCCAAAACTCTTAGCAATCAAAAAGATCTAAGATGGTGGTGTAAGCAGTCTTTTTAGGCCCCGGGGGATGCCAGACCCCCTCAGACGAGACCCCTATCTGTCCCACATCAAATTCGGCCAAGGCTTCCTGCTCTTCACACCCCCCTCCATAACCCCAAAACTGAACAGCTGCCCCCAGCTCCCATCCTCGGCAGAGCCTTTGTGGGGATGGATGAAACAGAAATCAAACACTATACTAACGGCTGGGGATGTTGGGGGGCCCTCTGGTCTCAGTCTTTGGTTTCCATCTGGGGGACTACAGTTTCGGGGTGTAAGAGAAAGCCTCTTCAATCATCCCCCCAATTTCAAGACTGACAAAGCCCAACCCCACCCCAGCACGCACCTCCAAACCTCCCCCCCAACCGCCACGTCTCTCCTGAAAACAGGGGACACTTTCCTCCCCACTTACCTCAGCTACTCTCCCCTGAGATCCTGGTCCCCTATTTTGAAGGGAACAAAATTTGGGGTGCATCCCTCACATTTGGGGTGCAGGAGAAAGGAGCCGCCCCAGTCGCATCGCTGGCCTCCTTCCTCTCGGCTGGCTCAGGGAGTGGGGAGTGCCCTAGGGAGGGGGGACCCCCACAAGAGAGCACAGGATGGGGTTCCTCCACTTCCAGTCAGAATTGGGGACACCCCCCCCAAACCCGTCCCAGCCCATCCGTCTCCAACTCGGCGGGAGAGGCAGCTGCAGTGCCCCAGTCAGATTCCCCCAACACTACATTCCTCACCCCATCTAGAGGGGTCCCGGGGGCCCCAAAAAATCCCAAAAAAATCTAGGATGTTGGCAGGACGGTCCTGGACTAGCTCCCCAAATTTGGGGTCCTCAGATCCCCCCGTTTTTTCAGGAAAATTCCGTCTTTCACCTGCCTCCCGCCAGCCCTGCTCTGTCCCGATGCCAATTTTGGAAGTCACTCCCTCCTTCCTCCTCCCGTCTCTCCAGGCCCCCCCGCTCGGGGGCTAGGGTCCAGGACACCTGGCTTCCAGGCCGGGGGAGGGGGGCACTCCTCGAAGGGCTAGGGGCCAGGAGGTCAAGCTCATAGCCCCAGTCTTAGGGAAGCAGGAAAGCCCGATCCTCCCTTCCCCTCCCCCCTGGCTGGTCTCCGTGGTGGTTTAGGAAAGCCTGGAGGATTGGAATCTGCCATTGCTGTTGCACAGGCAGTTTTTTTTTCCTTGGGTTGGGGGGGTGGGCGGTGGGAGGGAGAGAGGGGAGGAGAGCCGAAGAGAGCAGGGACCGGGGTGTGCAGAACTGGCCTGGTTTACCCCCCAGCCCCTGCTGCCGTGGGGAACCCCCCCTCATCTCACCCACACTCCCAGTCCTCTGTCTGCTTTCTGTTTGGGGCTCTTATCCTAGAAAATCAGGGTACAAGATTCACCTCCTTGTACCTCATCACCACCTCTCCTTGCCACAATTTCAACGGCACTGCCCTAGTCAGGAGTGTCCACTTGACCACGATATTCCACTTCCCCCCGCCTTCCCCTAAGTCGAGGTGTGTGCCCTTAATAAATTGGGGTTCAGAATCTGAAACCGCCTTTTCTCCCTCAGATCTATCCAGGCCACATAAAAATAAAAGGAGATAGACTCCCTTTCCAAATTTCTTCCATCAAATCTTGGACATATTTGGAGGTTCACTAAAGAGACTTCTAGAGTCTAGGGTGAGAGGGAGCTAAAAGCAAAGGATATCCCAAACCATTATCATAGTCCAAATTAAGTGAACCCTAAAATCAATCTCACATCATGATCTACCACTCAGCTTCAACAAATGCAACAAGGAGTGGCAAAACACCCCAAAATAAGGATACCCCAAAACTGTAGTCTCCTACCCTCAGCCCTCACCTTGTTTTTCCCCCTGGAAAAAGCCTCCTGGCTCGCATGCATACATAGAAATATCCCCCTCCTCAAAGTAAGCTTGCACAACATTCAAATATAAAGCCTTGCTCCCCAGCAAGGACCCACAATCACAGAAGGCCTTCAAACTTGCACAACATTCAAATATAAAGCCTGGCTCCCTGGCAAAGACCCACAATCACAGAAGGCCTTCAAACTTGCTTCCAGGTTCCTATTATGTTCCACCTCAAGCTAATAAAAGCCCCAAATTGAATTTCATACCCCCCAAATATAATCTGAACCTCAAAATTTATCTGGTACCCCCATCAGACTGTACCCCAAACCCACCATGATTACTGTACTTGAAATCAGATTGTCCACATACATCAATGACTATGAATACCCTAAACCAAATTTTCATCCATCTCCAAAGAACACCTAGCTGACTGTGGGTGTAAGAATCCCAGAACTAATATAGCTTCAAAATTAGCTCCATGAAAGTGTTAGTCACTCAGTCGTGCCCAGCTCTTTGCAATCCCATGGACTAAAGCCCACCAGGCTCCTCTGTCCATGGGATTTTCCAGCCAAGGATACTGGAGTGGGTTGCTATTTCCTTCTCCATGGGATCTTCCCGACCCAGGGAGTAAACCCAGGTCTCCTACATTGCAGGCAGATTCTTTACTGACTGAACCACCGGGAAGCCCAAGGTCAGCTCCATACCTCAGACTTACTACTGACCCTCAACCCTGAATGCAGCCCTCAGAGCCCAGAATGATCACAGTAACTCAACACCCCACATCTGACAGATAGACCAGATAACATAAAAGTAACTCCACCCTGATCCCAAAGGAGCCGCAGGTCTAACTCCCACCTCCAACTGGGCAGAGACCAAAGTAACCCTCATTTGCAGAAGCCAGCACACCATCTCGAATCCCTAGTTCCCCATTCCCAATGTCTCAGCAGTTCTTTCCTGCACCCAAATAAAGACATCCTCAGTTCTGAAGAGGAGGGCCTCAGGTCTCTATAAGCAGCTCCACGGATTATGGCCAGTCATTACTGGGCAATTGTAGACGTTCCTGAGCCCAAATGCAAGGCAGCTAGACTCAGCTCTGGCCCCCGTTATCCAAATGAACCTCATCTCCGTTCTCCAAATGAATCTCATCTCCCCAAACAAAATACGAGGGTGTGACCCGTGCCTATCTCCCAGATCAGGGACTTAAATTGGGGTTATCAGCCCCTTCTGCCCTCTCTCCCTTGTTACCCTGAGACCCTCCCTTTCCTCTTCTGTTGGTTCAGTGTATCTAACTTTTACATTCAGTTCAGTTCAGTCGCTCAGTCGTGTCCGACTCTTTGCGACCCCATGAATCGCAGCACGCCAGGCCTCCCTGTCCATCAC
>NW_011494821.1:380919-381457 GCF_000754665.1 Bison bison bison | reverse complement strand
TTACATTAACGTTCACTAAAAAAAAAAAAAAAAATCACCTCTAAATACAGATAATAGCCTCTAGGTTAATAAGAATCCTGGGCTCCCAGGACTCAGAACCCTGGCTCTTTGTCCCACTCATTTCTCTGGTTCCCAAAGTCCGCGGATTTCTCACCCCAGGCAGGAACCCCAGGTTCAGAGGGAAGTCCCCTCTGTCGCCTAACTCTCCCTCCCTCCGCCCAACCCTAGTCCCCTGGACAAAGTAAATGCGAGCAAAGAAGGGGAGAATGACCGCCCAGACCTAAATGATCCTGCGCCCCCGGATGAATGGACCCCCAGCCGAGTGGAGACGAAGGGCGCGGCGAGGCTAGTGCTCTTCCGCCCCCTCGTGGAAGGAGCCGAACATTGCCGAGCTTCGCCTGCTTGCCGCGCTGGACCGCGGCGTCCCGCCAGCCTCTAAGCGTCGCCGACGGGCGGGTGCTCAAGGCCCTAAAGAGCTGGGACTGGGGGAGGGCGAGCAGGCTTTGGGCGGGAATCTGCCTCTCTGGATCCCTAAAAG
>NW_011494821.1:377789-380759 GCF_000754665.1 Bison bison bison | reverse complement strand
CTATCGCGCCCAGTCAGAGCCCCTCTTTTGCAGGCCCCGCTAGAGAAGTCTGTTGAATGACCACACCCTCCCTGTCTGAGACCCCACGGGAGCCCACCGTCTCCTCCTCAAACCCGGTGTTTCTTTGGGCTCCCCTCAATCTTCCTTAATACCGTACATTGCAGGGGCAGGGGTTTGCTGTATTCACTCTCCTGTAAGAGGCTCCTTTCTAAAGCCAACACATAAATTTTCGCTGTCCCGGGTCCCCCGACGACCTAAGTCACCCAACGACTTAGTCACCCATGTTTCCCATCTCAACATCCCCAACCTCCTCCCCAATATCAATGTCCCACCCTCGGTTCCACTTTCAGTGGCCCAAGACCCCTTACTTTACGACCACCCAAGCGTTTCCGAGGTCCCGCCCTGGAGCCGGAGACCCCGCCCCGGGTTCGCCATCTGGAAAGCGAGGAAGGAAGGATACAGACCCAGGCGTTCACCCCACCTCCACCCCCGCCCCCGACATCCCGGCCAGATAAAGGAGCCGAGGCCAAGAGGGGAGAGAGACCCCGCCCCCCTTGAGAAGAGAAGCTGAAGCCCCTGCAGGACGGGGGTAAGAACCAGAGACTGAGGGAGGCAGACTCCTGGGTCCCTTAAGAGGGTTGGGGCTTGTTGATGGTAGGAAGACCGAGGCTCAGAAATTGGGCTAAACTAGGGATCCAGGACTAGAGAGTGGAATTTCGTGGTTCGGGGAAGGGAGCTTCGATTGGGATATGGAGGGATGAGGACCACAGGTCGTCTGAGGTCTCCAGGCAGGATCGTACACCTGAGACCAGGCTCGCGGTGAGGCAGAGGGGAAATGGGGATACTGGAAGGGCATTGGGAGTCTAAGTAAGGGCGCTGCAGACTGGATTCCCAACGCTTGCCATCGACGCAGCGGTGTGGGACACTTCAACTCGCTCCAAGCGCTGTGGAATCTTAGAGGAGGAAATCGGTCGATACTGAGGTTGAGGGCTGACAGAACGAGATGAATTAAGTAAAACTGCGTGAGCCGGGGCCGGGGGCTTTCCCCTGCACCTCAGGAGGAAGAGGCAAACTGCGGAAGGGAAGGCGTCTTGGGACGACAAGGATCCCTGAGCCCTTTCCTTGGCACCCGCAGGCCTCCGTCGCTATGGGTTCCACCGCTACCCCGGAGGGAGCGCTGGGCTACGTCCGCGAGTTTACTCGCCACTCCTCCGACGTGCTCGGCAACCTAAATGAGCTGCGCCTGCGCGGGATCCTCACTGACGTCACGCTGCTGGTTGGCGGGCAACCCCTTCGAGCTCACAAGGCAGTTCTTATTGCCTGCAGGTTCGAGGGGTGGCTCATGGAGTGGGGTGGGACCAAATGGGAAAGGGGCGGGGCTATAAGGCCTTTGGGAGGACACGGAAGCCAAGCCTTCCACAAACAGGAGGCGGAGCGACAGGGAATTGAGGGAGGGGTGAGAGTTAGGGAGGCGGGGCTTCTTATAGGAGCAGGGCTTTCGACAGGGTAGAGTTCCCCTTGGTTCCCCAGCCCGTAACCCGACATATCTTCCCTCTCTCCAGTGGCTTCTTCTATTCAATTTTCCGAGGCCGTGCAGGAGTAGGGGTAGACATGCTCTCCCTGCCCGGGGGCCCCGAAGCCGGGGGCTTCGCTCCCCTTCTGGACTTCATGTACACTTCGCGCCTACGTCTCTCTCCGGCCACCGCACCAGCAGTCCTCGCGGCCGCCACCTACTTGCAGATGGAGCATGTGGTCCAGGCATGCCACCGCTTCATCCAGGCCAGGTGAGGGAGCCCCAACTTGGTGTTCCTCGTGGGTGAAATGGCATCCCAGGTGTCAAGGGCAGAGGCCAAGATTAGGGAATAGCACTAATGTCCATCGCACTTTTTCTCAGCTATGAGCCTTTGGGCATATCTCTGCGGCCCCTGGAGGCAGAACCCCCCACGCCGCCAACGGCCCCTCCGCCAGGCAGTCCCAGGCGCTCGGAAGGGCACCCTGACCCACCTACTGAGTCTCGCAGCTGCAGTCAAGGGCCCCCAAGTCCACACAGTCCAGACCCCAAGGCCTGCAACTGGAAAAAATACAAGTTCATCATACTGAACTCTCAGGCCTCCCAAGCAGGGAGCCTGGCGAGGGAGAGTTCTGGTCAACTTTGCTCCCAGGCCCGGCTCCCCAGTGGAGATGAGGCTTCCAGCAGCAGCAGCAGTGAAGAAGGACCCATTTCCAGTCCCCAGAGCAGGTACAGAAACTGGAAACCACCCCATCCCACCCCAACCCCAGAATTTGTAGCAGTAGCCTCAGCTCAAGAGGCACAACCATTGGGC
This sequence comes from Bison bison bison, assembly GCF_000754665.1. Lineage (NCBI taxonomy): Eukaryota > Metazoa > Chordata > Mammalia > Artiodactyla > Bovidae > Bison > Bison bison. The sequence goes on along the minus strand of NW_011494821.1, from coordinate 378,435 downwards.
CTGAGTGATCAGTAACAGGAAGTGAGGGAGTGGGCTTCACCTTAGGGAGCTGGCCAGAGGCCAGGCTTACTTGGTGAGGTACGCCCTTGGCAATACAACTGGATAGGGTACATTGGTCAATACCCCACCATATGATGTCTCCTAATCATTTTTCTGGGCCTTGACATCTGCCTAGGCTTTCTCCAACTGCTGCCACTGTACAGTTCAAATGTGAGGCTCCAGTCAATACCCGCCATCAGCTCACACCCCAGGCTCCAGAGACCACTGGGTCACCTTCTGGGAGGGCTCATCCACCACCAGGTAAGAGCCTCTCCTTCTACCCCCTTGGCTTTTCTCCTGTGGCTACTCAAGGCCAGTTGGGGCCAAAAGACCTCAGGGAAGGCCTAGTCCATTTTCAAATTAGAATCACCTAGAGAGTGTTTTTAAATCCCATTGTGCAGGTCACACCCCATAGATCGGAATGTCTGCAAGTGGAAACCAGGCATCAGTATTTTTTTAAAGCTTCCAATGAGCAGCAGTGTTTGGGAACTTCTGGCGTGTTCCCATCCAGGGCTGAGTGGTCAGCCCAGGGCTGGCAAAGCCTCTCTGGCAAGCTGTCATCCAGGGTGGTGCAAGAGAGAAGAGAGGAGGGACTCCCTGGTGGTCC
>NW_011494821.1:371320-377689 GCF_000754665.1 Bison bison bison | reverse complement strand
GGAGGGACTCCCTGGTGGTCCAGTGGCTAAAACTTCATGCTCCCAATGCAGAGGGCCTGGGTTCAGTCCCTGGTCAAAGGGAGGCATGATCCCACATGCCTCCACTAAGACTGATGCAGCCAAAGAAATAAATATTTTAAAATTAAAAAAAAAAAAAAAGAGAGTGAGAGAAAGAGAGAGAGAGAAACTTCCACCCATAAGTAGGGGCCTCCACCTCCGACCACCACTATTGGAGTGATTAGCAGAATACTCTCAAATTATACAGACATAGAGACAGATCCTGGCTTGTCCTCTCAAATAACCGTATGGCCCAGAGCAGGTCAAATGAGCCTCAGCAGCCTTAACAGTAAATTGGGGGCAAAACAAAACAAAACCTGCTACCCTGTGGTCTGAGAATTCACTGGTATTGTTGTCATGACTCACCCCCTCCCCAGGAGGTGAATTTTTCAGCTGCCAGAACTGTGAGGCTGTAGCTGGGTGCTCATCGGGGTTGGACCCCGTGGCTTCTGGGGATGAGGACAAGCCCTACAAGTGTCAGCTCTGCCGGTCTGCCTTCCGCTATAAGGGCAACCTGGCCAGTCACCGCACGGTGCACACAGGTAGGGGAGGAGCAGGGAGAGGACCCTAGTCTTGGTGCCCACTGCTATTCTCCTTGACCTCCCTTCCTCCCCGCCTCCAGGGGAAAAGCCCTACCACTGCTCCATCTGCGGAGCCCGCTTTAACCGGCCGGCTAACCTGAAAACGCATAGCCGCATCCATTCGGGAGAGAAGCCCTATAAGTGCGAGACATGCGGCTCGCGCTTTGTACAGGTACGACAGTTTCAGAGCCTGATCGCAGACAAATTTGCGAGAGGGCGAGGTGGGCCGAATGGGGAGGGTTCCGTACCTCCCAGGGGCGCGGTCTGAGATTCCCTCCTTTCCCAGGTAGCGCATCTGCGCGCGCACGTGCTGATCCACACCGGGGAGAAGCCCTATCCTTGCCCCACCTGCGGGACTCGCTTCCGCCACCTACAGACCCTCAAGAGTCACGTTCGCATCCATACCGGAGAGAAGCCTTACCACGTGAGTACCGGACCTGGCCTAGCCCAAAGCCTTGGAATTACCTCCTGTTTACCGACGGGCGGGGCTCTGAAAGGAGCGGGCCTGGAGGCCTTTAGATCGAGGCTAGGTGGGCGGTGTCCTTGTGAGGAAGGGGTGGGGCCGAAGGTAGGGGTGGCAGGTATAGAAGTTAGGTTCCTGGACGGGGCGCAGTCCTGGAGAGGAGGTGACAGGTGTAAAAACGCTTTGCTGAAGGGGGCCTCCTAGGCCTTCCCCTGAGCATTTGGGAGGATGTGGGGACTCAAGAGGCTTCCCTATATCCCCAAGAGCTTCTCTCAGGTGGAGTGCTGGGCGGTTCTCCCTCGCTCAACATCTAAAAGGTGGTCGTGGGTGGGGAAGAGACCTGACCCGGCTGTCATCTTACAGTGCGACCCCTGTGGTCTGCATTTCCGGCACAAGAGTCAACTTCGGCTACATCTGCGCCAGAAACACGGAGCTGCTACCAACACCAAAGTGCACTACCACATTCTAGGGGGGCCCTAGCCGAGTGCCGCCCCGGCCCCACTCCCTTCCCGGAAGACGGAAAGCTGCGGCTCACGCCTGGGTTCGCTGCCAGGCTTGGGCGTGGGGGTGTGCGAGGCCCCTGGATATCAGCGACAGCCACCACCTTTAATTTCTCACTGCGGGGAGCAGGGGTGGGAGATCCTGGCCTGATCTGCCTCTGTTTTGCTGGTCAAAACCTCTTCCCCGCAATCGATATTGTTTCTGAGCAGAGAACAAGCTAGGAGCTGGAGCGGAGAGACTGGAAGCCTGATTTCCTTAAGGAATCAGGCCTCCACCTGCAGCCCCCGTCTCATTTGATTTATCTGTAAATATAATTTATTGAGGCTTCTGGGTGGCACCAGGGCCTTCATACTATTGCATTTCCCATGTCCCTCTTCTACAAGTGTGATCAAAAGTGACCTGAAACTCGGAATGTGAGGTCACAGCTCTGCTGGCAGAGATTAGCACTTGGCTGCCTCCTTTGGCTTGAGTGTTTTATATTATTATTGTCCAACTTTTATCTTTAGAATTGTTATTTTCCCACTTGCTCGTTGGTTTGTTTAAAATGGAGAAAAGAGTTCCCTGTGCCCTTCCCCTTCAATTCTAGGTCTGGAACCTTTATTTGTTCTAGGGCAGCTCTGGGAACATGTGGGTTTGTGGAATTGGGTCAGGAACCCTCTCAAATATTCTGAATATTGTAGGTTTTCTAGCAGGCTAGCACTGGATATAGACTTTTTCTGTTCTTCCAAGAATCTATGATGAAATGGAGGTAATACATACCTCCTGGAGGCAGTGGGTGTGGGGCCTTTGTCAGTCCTGGAAATTGGGGGATGATTTGAGAGGCTTTCTCTTAGGCCCCTGACTGTCCTATTAGTCTGGCCACCTAGGTTTGGCTCCATGGTAGTTTTGGCTATCTGATAGAACTCACCCAGGAGCTTGAGCTGAGCCCACAATCCTCCCTCTAGGGGCCTGTTCTTAGCACGAAGTTGATCCCTCTATGCAGGAGAGATCTGCAATTCCATATCAGAAATGATGCAATCTTTTCGGAGTCTTCCCAGTCTCTTAAGAATGCTATGATCTAGGGGAGAATTATCTTGAGTAAAGACTATGACCTTTCCTTTACTGCAGAGCCATCTGGGTTAGAATGTTCCCTGGGGGTTCTACATGAGATGACCTTTTCTTCCTTTAGTAGGTATTTGGACATCTTCTGGCAAGTGTCCAGATTTCAGAGATTTCTTTGCCTCTAGAAGTCACAGGTGCTTGGTAACTTTCTTACCTTAGAAAAGCTGAGTGTGTGACCTGGTCTTCCCGTCACTACATTCCTGTCTGGAACCAGTGAAAGCACTAGAACCTTCCACAGGGACAGAAAAGGGGCTGAGTTCCATTATGGATTTGCTATAGTTGGGATTATGATCGAGATTAGTGTTGGGATTAAAGCTTTAAAAGACTGACTGATGGACCATCTAGTTGACCAAGTCTCCCGTAGGATTAAGAGGTTGTTTGAGGGACACAGTCTCTGGTTTAGGCCAAGTAGGTAGAAAGTTAGAAATGGGTTGTCTCTTAACTGTGTGGAGCGTCTAGAATGTTAGGTGATACTCTGAAGTATTACCAGTCCTGCCCCTGTTGCTCTGGGGCCTGTTCGTTTAGGGACATGGGGTAGAGGGTAAGAAGCACTTTGAATTTGTGGGATGGAGCTTCCTCAAGACAGGTCAGTCCTAGTGGCTGTCACTTGGGGATTGATTAGAAAGCTACTCTTTTCCCTCTTTCCCTCTTAACCTCAGTGCAGAATTGAAGGAGGGAGGGAAAGCAGAGGAAAGAGTTGAGAAGAAACTATATATATATATATATTTTTAAGCATATTGGATGGGCAGGTGGAGAGTGCCAGGGGGTGGAGATGTTAGATCTTGCAAGACCAGAATCATGGAATAAAGAAGCCTCTCTGTGCTGCTTGTTGTGTCCTGGGTTCTTGCCTGTGGCGATCTGGGGACTGGGGAAAGAGGGTTCTTCTTCATGGATACCATCTTGGATTTTGCGCCCATCCCACTGTCCCATCCATTTTAAGCAGCCCTTGTTCTCCCCTTCCCTGCCCTTGCCTTCCGGCTCATTGTGTAGGAACCAGTGACTTCATGAAGTCTCTCCGGAGCCACCTGCATCCTGCTGCTCTTAAGTCACTTCCTGCCTTGAGATGTGGAGGTAGCAGGGAGAAACCAGGAAGCCACAAATAATACCAAGATGCTGGGGGATGCATCTGTGCAGGGGAACTTGATGCTTGGGACACCCCCTACCACCATGGAAAATGGATAGGACTTGGGTCCCCTAAGGACAACAGATGCTAGAGGTGGTGGTGAGAAGACCATGTGGTTAGAGCCAGTGTGCCAGTGCTACCCGTCCCCCAGCAGTGATTTCTTGGAATCCATCCAGTGCCTAGTACTCAATTCTCTTCTACCCTTTCTCTTGTCCTGTGTGTCTTGGATGCACAGCTTGTTCTGCCCAGAGGATGAAGGGTCACTAATTCTGATAAATTACCTCCCTCTTGGACTTAAAATTCCTCATCTGTGAAATAAGTCCATTAACATGGAAGGAATAATTTCCTCCCAGCATTTATAGTTTGTGGTTGTGTGTCTCAGTCTTTTAAAACCCATGACATGGGTTAGATGTTTTTTAAGCACAAAACAAACTAAAGGAAAACCTCCCTTCCCCTCCCTCTATGGCTTATCCCCTGTTTAAAATAAGACCCACTAATATTACATATCTCCTGCTTCATGTGCATGCTAAGTCACTTCAATCATGTCTGACTCTTTGTGACCCTATGGACTATAACCCACCAGACTCCTCTATCCACAAGAGAGATTGGGATTCTCCAGGAAAGAATACTGGAGTAGACTGCCATGCCCTCCTCCAGGGGATCTTCCTGACCCAGAGATCTAACCCACATCTCTTACATCTCCTGCACTGGCAGGCAAGTTCTTTACCACTAACACCACCTGGGAAGCCCAAGGCATTTTAGTGTATAGATTTTCAATTCAACCCCCTGACAACCTAAAAGTAGGAATTATTATTAGCCTCAGTTTACAAGTAGGGAAACCAACTGAGAGATTCAGTATTTTGGCCAGGTTAATAAGCGATGAAGCCAGGACTGGAACCACAATTTGATTCTACAGACTGTGCTCTTAACTATTATGTTATATAGCCATACCAACTTCTACATCTTTGATATAGTCCTTACCGGTCAAAGTTCTGCTCCACTTACAAAAAAAGAGAGAGAGAAAGAAAAAAACTTTTTGGGTATGACCATTTTTATTTCCCACATATAAAAAAGTATAAGGCTCAATATGCTTTTTAAAATTATACAGCCGCCCTCCCCACCCCAGCCCCACTTGTCTGACCCCTTGAGCTCAGATGTCAAGGTCAGTGTTTTAAGGAGCTTGAAGCCAAATCATTAGTGCTACATAAGGTTGGAGGAACTGGGTACTGGTTGGGAAGGAAGGGCTGATTGTACCAGTGGTCATGGCTTGTCTCTTTAGTCTATCCCACTATGGGATCGAAAAATGTGGTTAGGAAGTGGTTATTACCAGAGGGCAGAGGGAAAGCTTTCAGCCCCACTGGAGACGGGTGCTGGTGGGGCTCTGAGTGAGTTCACAGATGCACTTCCTCTGCCCAGTTATTTTTGGTCTCTATGATCTGTAGGTTTCCTGTTAGTGGGAACAGAAGGGACAGGAACAAGTTCCCATTACAGAAATATATGCCAGGAATCCAACAGCCCATTCTCTTTCCTTGGCCTCTGAACCTTCTCCGGGATCCAGGCATCTAGATTTAATCTTATCTTATAATCGCTCTACGCCTCCCACCCCCGCTCCGCGTTTCAACTCATGGACCCCTTATTAAATATGTTTTCCTCTCCTGAACCAGCTTACCCACTACTAACCCCCACGGACTCCTTACGTGCGCATCTCTGCAGAAATCCGGTCAAATTAGCCCGCTAGGTGGACAGGAGACAGAAGCTGCAGCAGAGCACACCCCTGGGTCACGTGGGGCCCAACTATTTGGCCTCCGAAAGTCCCCTCTGCACGCATGCGCCCCATTCATTGCCCAGTACAAGACAGGTTCTAAACTCCGCCCCGCCCCTCTGGCTCCTCCCCCTGCTGAGGAGTCCCGCGTCCTTATTGGTGAGCTTCGGACAGGGATGCAGACCCTTGCTGGCCAGGTGCTAACTCTTTCAATGATGAGATAGATAAGCCACCTGGAGACCGGCGCACCTCAGGGGTGGGGCCCAGTTCAGGCCCCTCCCGCGTCTGTCCAGCCCAGGCCTTGACTCCAGATTTGAAGCCACCGGAGCCACGCCCCCCGGCGCTGAACGTCGGGGCCAGCGCGGGCCTGATCTCCCCATTATAATCGCCCCCAATAGGGGAGAAGCGCAGGCGTCTCACGCAGCCTCTCTGCAGCTTTCAAGCCCTCGTTGGTACTTTCCTCTCTGCCACCCTCGCTTCTCCGGCGCGGCCCCGAGCTGTCCGGCCGGGTGGGTGGGCAGAGGTGGAACGACCCGAGCTCCGCTCCGGAAGGGGCTTAGAGGCAGCACTGTTACCACCCAGATGGCTTATAGGGCCGAGCCCCCCGACGGGGGCTGGGGATGGATGGTGGTGGTCTCAGCGTTCTTCCAGTCGGCGCTGGTGTTCGGGGTGCTCCGTTCCTTCGGCGTCTTCTTTGTGGAATTTGTGGCGGCGTTTGAAGAGCCGGCCGCGCGAGTCTCCTGGACCGCCTCCATAGGAATCGCGGTGCAGCAGTTTGGGA
>NW_011494821.1:367170-371220 GCF_000754665.1 Bison bison bison | reverse complement strand
AGCAGTTTGGGAGTGAGTGCTGCGCCGGGTCCGGAGTCCTGTGTCCCTCGACCCTCGGAAGGGAGTGGGGGATGCGGGGACAGTAAAGGACATGGGTAGGGGGAGCGGTGCTGGAGAAGGACGCCTGAGATCTTCTCGCAGAACTCTTGCTCTTCTGCAGGTCCAGTGGGCAGTGCGCTGAGCACGAAGTTCTGTCCCAGGCCTGCGGTGATGACCGGGGGTATCCTGACTGCACTGGGGATGCTGCTTGCCTCCTTTGCTACCTCCTTAACCCACCTGTACCTGAGTATTGGGTTGCTCTCAGGTGAGACCCTGAGCAGGGCCGGTGAGTCAAAACCTGAGTCTTTTTGGCCTCAGGACTTTTACCTTCTTCCTGCTCCTTCCGAAGGACTTAGGGGAAACTCTCAGAGAAAATTTTAGCTAGCACCTCTGCCTGGAAGGGTATTCTTAACAGAGGTAACTAAAGTGATAAACAGGTTAGGGGAAATCAGGAAATTCAAAGATGCAAGGCAAGAACTAGTGGAATTGGAATGTAAAAGGAAGAATTACTGTAAAGTTGTGTAAGATACTGTGGCTGTGAAATAAACATCATTATCCTATTTACAGATGCGGAAAGTCTTTAAAGCTTATGCGGTTTGGCAAATGAAGTTCACACAGCCAGCAATGGTAGAGCCCAGGTCTAACTCCAAAGTTCTGTGGTATTGACTTTACAAACATTGTCTCTAAGCTTCCAGAGTCCGCTAAGTTACATTACCTCCATTTTGCAGATGAGATTGAGGTGAGGAGGTTAAGGTACATAAGGTCATAGAGCTAGAAAGTATGGAACCAGGGTTGTAATTTAGGCCTGTGTTCCATTTTGTTGCTGGGCAGTGTTGGGATGACTGGGTGTTCTGAGTTCCTTAAGGGGTCCTCAACTCAACCCCCATTTCTTCCTTTTTGACAGGATCTGGCTGGGCCTTGACCTTCACTCCAACCCTGGCCTGCCTGTCCCGTTACTTCTCTCGCCGGCGATCCCTGGCCATCGGGCTGGCACTGACGGGCGTGGGCCTCTCCTCCTTTGCTTTTGCCCCACTCTTCCAATGGCTGATCAACCACTATGCCTGGCGGGGGGCCCTACTGCTGGTGTCGGCCCTCTCCCTTCACTTGGTGGCCTGCGGTGCTCTTCTCCGTCCACTTTCCCTGGCTGAGGACCCTGTTGTGGGTGGCCCTGGGGCCCAGATCACCTCCCTCCTGCGTCACGGCCCCTTCCTCCGTTACACCGTTGCCCTCACCCTGATCACCACTGGCTACTTCATTCCCTACGTGCACCTGGTGGCCCATCTTCGGGACCTGGGTTGGGACCCACTGCCAGCTGCCTTCCTCCTCTCGGTGGCGGCTATTTCTGACCTTGTGGGGCGTGTGGCTTCTGGGTGGCTAGGCGATGCTGTCCCAGGGCCTGTGGCAAGACTCCTGATGCTCTGGACCACCCTGACTGGGGTGATACTGGCCCTGTACCCTGTGGCTGAGGCGCCCACTGGCTTGGTGGCCCTGACTATGGCCTATGGCTTCACATCAGGGGCCCTGACCCCAGTGGCCTTCTCCGTGCTGCCTGAACTGGTGGGGACTGGAAAGATATACTGTGGCCTGGGACTGGTACAGATGGTAGAAAGCATCGGGGGGCTGCTGGGGGCTCCTCTGTCAGGTAAGGGGAATAAGATTTCCAGGTGGGCCATGGCTGCTGTGTTTTACCATGGGGGGTGCAGAGGGGAATTGATATAGTATATGTTAATACTGCCCTCTGCCATGGTAGATACACAGCCCATATGGTCAGTCACAGCAGCCTTGAAACAGGTCTGAGGGAAAGAAACTGGGGCTGTGGAAAGATTAAGAGGACCTCTGAGGCACCCTTGGCAGTGTACCTACAGCTGGGGTTTTCAGAGGATTCCGCCAGACATAGCATGCTAGTGCCTGGCTTTTCCCTTGGCCCACTGGGCCCCAGGCCAGGGGCCTGAGCCATCTGGTCAAAGTTCCCCACGCTTCAGAAGCCAGAACCTCCAGACCCTTAATGTTTTCCTCTAACTATTAACTGAAAGCATGGAAGGGAAAGAAAGGCACAGGTGTGGCTGATTCGATCTGTATCCCCAAATCTGGGGATGCCCTAAACTGGCTAGTTTGGCGGTCCTTTATGAAGGCAGGAAGGTAGTTGAAGTGACATTTTGAGGCCCCTTGGGAAACCAGAGTTCTCACACTCACCCAGTCTGAACTCTTCCAAGATGATAGGTTAAGGATCATTTTCATCCCTCCACCCCAAAATGTGTCAGAGCCATCAGTCCCAGGAAACAGATCACCCATGTGTATTCTTTTTCTCTCTTGAACCTAGGCTACCTCCGGGATGTGACAGGCAACTACACAGCTTCTTTTGTGGTAGCTGGGGCCTTCCTTCTGGCAGGAAGTGGAGTTCTCATCACTTTGCCCCACTTCTTCTGCTTCTCAGCTCCTACCTCCAAGCCCCAGGATCTTGTAACAGAGGCACTGGATACCAAAGTCCCCCTGCCTGAGGAGGGGCTGGGAGAGGATTGAATTCCAAGAAGGGGCAGACAGACCCATAAAACAAGAGGTTGGTGGCTCCAGGTCTTCTCCTGCCCCATCTTGGCACCCACAGAGCCACAATGCCTTAAGCATCTTGATCTGCTCCCCTTGCCCGCCCCTCAGAGCAGGCGTGGGGCTCCTGCAATGTGTGTGCCAACCCTTTGTATTTTCTCGAGGATTCTTGTCTGTTTGCCTCCACAACCTTTTCTGAAGGATCCAGGAGTTCAGCCTGCTCCACTGAGCTGTGAATCAACTGTGGAAAATCAAAAGCCAAGATACTTATCAAATTTTTTTTACATGTGATCTCTAGTGTTGCCCTTCTTGGAAAAAAATCTGTCTTTGATTTTTTCTGAATAAGAAAACTGGACAAAGTTCAGAACCTCAGAAAGTGCTTGGGCCCATAAGCCTGAGTGAGCTGAATGGAGTCACACTGGGGAGTGGAGGGGAGGTATCCAGGACCTCTGGTGACCCAGAGCATTTAACCCTGGACTCTGCTCTCTGGACCACAGTTCCTCCCACTTGCCCATGGACTTCCCTCTTTCCTACTTTCCCCTATAACTTAGAAATTAAGAAAATGGTGTGAGATGTGGGAGAGGGGTGCTAGTTTGGAAGAGAGAAAGCTAAGAGAGCAGAAGTCTGAGATGCTTGTATTTTCCTCAGGCCAGTAAAGGGGGACTGAAATGCAGAAAGACTTTATCTGGGAAATGAGGATGGGGCAGCTAGCACTCAAGAGCACCCCCGTGCCCCCAACAAACCTGAAGCAGACAAACAGGCAGTTCCTGGAAGGTTTCCTGTTATAATGGCAAGCACTTGGGCAAAGAGAAAGGGACTGACAGGACAAACACCCTTCCCGCCTGCCATGGCTTAGGGGCATCCTGTTCCCATCAACCAGCTTTTCTGGATATCTTAAGCAGAATGTTTGCAGCATAGATTGCCTAACAATTGGAGCTTGCAGGAACAGCAGATAAAAAGTCTTTATTAGGAGAGGGGCTCAACAAGTGGTGTCCAGAGTGGAGTGAGGGTCTCCCGGGGAGAGCAGGGCAACCTGAGGGACCGGGAGCAGCTCCCCCATCTCAGGGGGTGGAGTGCCTGGACGTGAGGCCTGACGGCAAGAGGGCAGCGCCTTGGGCAGCCCCAAATAGATGAAGCTGCCAGAGAGGACGAAAGAGCCGCACATGAGGAAGGAGGCGGTGAAGTCTCCGGTCTCATCCTTTAGGAAGCCTGAGAGGAGAGGGAAAGGAACTTAGAGGCCTGGGTCCCCAGATGCAGGTTGGGGGTGAGGGTGGCGAGCGGATCTGCTGGCTCTGGCCCTTACCTGACAGGGGAGGGCCTAGAAGCCCCCCGAGGCTCAGCAGCAGCATCACCAGACCGGTGGCCTGTACCACATTTCCGATGCCCACTAGCTCCGGGAGCACACAGAAAATCAACGGGGCGTAACTTCCGGCGCTCAGGCCGTAGACCCCAGCCGCGGCCAGCAGGGCG
>NW_011494821.1:365482-367070 GCF_000754665.1 Bison bison bison | reverse complement strand
CCCCCCCCACAGGCCCCAATCCCACCGCCAGCAGCCCCAGGCCTGTCAGAGCCCCGAATATCGTCAGCAACCGCGGGAGGGGCACCCAACCCTGGTCTGCCAGCCACCCGCAGAGGAGCCGAGCGCCGATATCCCCCACCGCAGCCGCCGCCACCACCAGCGCCGCCCCATACCCGCCCAGGCCCCGATCTAAAGCGTGAGGAGCCAAGTGCACGTAGGGGATGAAGTAACCGACCCCCACTAAGGCCGTGCCTAGTGTCAAAACTAGGAAGGCCGGGCGTCTGAAGAGACCGAGGCCGAGGGCAGCTAGAGGGCTTCGGGGTAGGGCCAGGGGGTCGCCAGTAAGCGCCAGGGGTCGTAGCAGGGCGCCACAGGGGGTGAGGTGAAGGGTGACGGCTCCGAGGAGGAGCAGGGCGCCCCGCCAGCCAAAATTATCAAGGAGGAGCTGTAAAGCGGGCGCCAAGAGCAGCGAGGAGGCCCCGTTGCCCATGAGTGCCAGCCCCACGGCCAAGACTCGACGGCGGGAGAAGTAACGGGAGACGGTCCCCAGGGCAGGGGCGAACACCAGGGCCCAGCCGGAGCCTGCGAATGGATAGGACCGGGTAAAGACAGAAACCAGGGTTACCAGGCCCTGCCATCCTAGCTCTGTTTCTCGCAGGAGGCCCCCGCCCTCTTGGCTTCCGTACCCGACAAGCTCCTATCTCCACCATCACCCCCTTAAGAACCCGGGTATCCCTCTTCCCTCACCAGCAAGGACGCCCAGGCCAAGGTAGAGGTGCAGCAGACTGTGGGCGAAAGCCGAGAAGACGAAGCCGAGCGAGGTGAGGACGCCCCCAACCATCACGACAGGGCGCACCCCCCAGCGGGTGCTCAGGGCACTGCCCACTGGGCCTGGAAGGGGGCGGAGTCAAGGGAAGGCACGCCCCCTGGACCCCCAAACTCTCTCCAACCCTTCTCATTGGCTATTTTCCTGGCCTAAACTTCTCCCCCGCCTTATAGCAACACCACCACCACCACCCCGCCCCGCTTCATCTCAAGACCCACTCAATTCTAGAATTTAGAACTCTAAATTCGACCTAGGTCTGAAGGTCGAACTCTAAGGGTCGACTTTTCTTAGGTTGTTTGGTAACTAAGTGTGTCCTCTACCACTGCTCTCACGGCACTTCCCCCCACCCCAGTTCCTGCCTCCCACCTCGGGGCCCCTCCTCACTGGCTGCCTGCTGCACTGCCAGGGCCAGGGCGCTGACCCACGCAGTCTCCTGAGCGTTTCGGTCAAAATACTCCGCGAAGTCAGGGAAGGCGAGGCCCAGGGAGCGTAACACTCCGTAGGAGAGTCCATTCACCGCGAACCCTGCGGCCGCCACCACCCAGCCCCAGCCCCCGTCCGGGGGTCCGGTTGGCTTGGGGGTCATCGTCTCCTGGGGAAGGGGGAACATCTGTCAGAGAAGTCGCCACATCTGTGTCTCCTTTAGGGACCTTAGCATACCTGAGATCCAGCCCTGAGCACAACAGGACGGAGGCGGGGGGCGGAGGGGGAGTGGGGGCGGTGTGCGGGCCTAGGGCTAGAACTCCAGGTCCGCGCCGTACA
>NW_011494821.1:364768-365382 GCF_000754665.1 Bison bison bison | reverse complement strand
CACAGACACCAGGTTCCCCTTACCCGACCTCTCCGGGCGGTCCGGGGGAGGGGAAGGGCGAAGAAAGGCTTGGCCCGGTTTTCTCCCCGCTTCCCCGGAGGGTGGGGCCTTAGAGGGGAGGAAATGCAGAGATGGAGCCCCACTTGGACCGGCTCTCAAGGTAAACAGAGCGCGCCACAGGGCGCCTGAGCCACCTGGGACGCGAGGGGTGGGGCGGGGGTGGGTAGGGTCCAGGGCCGGGGCGAGCTGAGACAGCCAATCCACCGAGCCGAGTCCCACGGGGATTGAATTATCCATTTACACCCCCAATCCCAAGGAAGGGAGGGGCGAGGAATGAACACCTCCCCGCCCATGCCCACGCACCTGCAGCTGGCTGCGCACCCGGGAGATGCATGGATTGCAATCGCCAGCCTCCCCAACGTTGGTAGGCAACGCACGGAAATAGGGGTGGTCCTCCCAAAGCCTGAGGGGATGAGTAGCTCCAACGTTCTCAGGCAATGTTGCTGGAGAACCTGGTAAACCTCGGGTGTTAAATCACAGACCTCCATGCAGTGCATGTTGCGTGCTCAAGGACAATACGCCCTCCAGGACAAAGCTAAAGGAAAAGGACTTCT
>NW_011494821.1:364335-364471 GCF_000754665.1 Bison bison bison | reverse complement strand
AGAGTCTTTTCCAATGAGTCAACTCTTCGCACGAGGTGGCCGAAGTATTGGAGTTTCAGCTTTAGCATCGTTCCTTCCAAAGAAATCCCAGGGCTGATCTCCTTCAGAATGGACTGGTTGGATCTCCTTGCAGTCC
>NW_011494821.1:348701-364235 GCF_000754665.1 Bison bison bison | reverse complement strand
GAAAAGAAAAATATTTGAGTTTGGATCTGTCCAACTGTGGAACCATCCAAGAACAGACCTACTACTGAAATAGACTCTGCCACCACGGAGGGAAACGGCCTGGAGACAATCTGATGCCAAACTGACCTGGAAATGGTAGATTGATTCTGTGCTAAGGGTTTCTGGGACTAGAAAGGATTCTTGAGATCAGAATCCCTGAGGATTTAGATGGGAATTTTAAAAACAAAGTAAGAAATCCGAAAATTGAAACCAGGTATTGATTTCTTGGAAAAACTTTCCTTTTTACATTAAGATTGATTTACTTTGAATCAAGGGATGTGGTCTCTCGTTTAATTATTAAACAACATCAGAGAAAAGCTGGCAGTTTGCATTAGTTTGGCCAAGAGCCACATTACCCGACAGCCACATGGTGGCAGTGTTTCCTAATTGTTGAGAAACTCTCGGCAAATAAAGAAAAACAATCAGTGAAACTGTAAACCTGACAACACAATATGGTCTTCGAGGGCTCTCTATTGCCTATAAGAGGAAACAAAACAAAATTCTTTACTTTGGATAAAAGCCTTTCCCAATCAGAGATAGACCCAGACTATCTTTCCATCCCTGCCCCCTTCCCCTCTTTTCTACACTCTTCCATCAGCTATCAGCAGCTCATCTGCTCTATAGGCATTTCTAGCCTTTCTGTTTAGTCGCTCAGTCGTGTCGAACTCTTTGCAACTCCATGAATCGCAGCACTCCAGGCCACCCTGTCCATCACTATCTACCAGAGCTTAATCAAACTCATGTCCATTGAGTCAGTGATGCCATCCAACCATCTCATCCTCTGTTGTCCCCTTCTCCTCCTGTCTTCAATCTTTCCCAACACCAGGGTCTTTTCCAATGAGTTGGTTCTTCGCATCTGGTGGCCGAAGTATTGGAGTTTCAGCTTTAGCATCGTTCCTTCCAAAGAAATCCCAGGGCTGATCTCCTTCAGAATGGACTGGTTGGATCTCCTTGCAGTCCAAGGGACTCGCAAGAGTCTTCTCCAACACCACAGTTCAAAAGCATCAATTCTTCGGCGCTCAGCCTTCTTCACAGTCCAACTCTCACATCCATACATGACCACAGGAAAAACCATAGCCTTGACTAGATGGACCTTTGTTGGCAAAGTAATGTCTCTGCTTTTGAATATGCTATCTAGGTTGGTCATAACCTTCCTTCCGAGGAGTAAGCGTCTTTTAATTTCATGGCTGCAATCACCATCTGCAGTGATTTTGGAGCCCAAAAAAAGAAAGTCTGACACTGTTTCCACTGTTTCCCCAACTATTATTTCCCATGAAGTGATGGGACCGGATGCCATGATCTTCGTTTTCTGAATGTTGAGCTTTAAGCCAACTTTTTCACTCTCCACTTTCACTTTCATCAAGAGGCTTTTTCTCACTCCTGAATTTTTTAATATGTCATGCTTTGTGCTTGAAATGTCCTGGAGTGGATACAGGAGCCTTGCCATGTACCACCCTAGGAAAGTGGTCTCATCAGTTTCCCTAGTCTGGGGTGCTATTGTGAAAGGCACCTGGAAGGCAGAACCAGCCTATCCTCAGGCACCAGGGAGGGCAGGGACCCCACTTCCAGCAATGGCCAGTGAGGACCCTGCTCGAAGCTGAATGAGGCCAAGTGAAACAAAGCACTCCCTCCCCATGGTGAAGTAGAAATGCAGGGGGGTGAAAGAGGAGACTGGGTCCTTAGGGCCTGGGAGTTGTACAAAGTGATGCTGAGCACCTTTACAAGATACTTGTGAACCCACACCACTATTCATGCCTGGAGAATCCCACAGACAGAGGAACCTGGCAGGCTACAGTCCATGGCGTTGAAAAGAGTCAGACGCAATGAATGACTGAGCGCGCACACACGTTTTACTGTGTAAAAATTACATCTCAATAAAGCTGATTTTTAAGGTTAAAAAAAATCTTAGATTGGTGAGGATGTAGAGAAAAAGAAACACTTAGCAAGCACTGTTGATGGAAATGTAAACTGGTATAGCCTGTATATAGACGTGCCTCAAAAAATTAAAAATAGAACTGCCATGCTGTGCTGTGCTTAGTCTCTCAATCATGTCTGACTCTGCAACCACATGAACTGTAGCCCAGAAGGTTGTTTTGTCCATGGGCATTCTCCAGGCAAGAGTACTAGAGTGGGTTACCATGCCCTCCTCCAGGGGATCTTCCCAATCCAGGGATTGAACCCAGGTCTCCTTCATTGCAGGCAGATTCTGTACAGGCTATCAAAGAGATATCTGCACTTATGTGTTCATTGGAGCGTCATTCACAATAGTCAAGATATGGAAAGAACCTAAGTGTCTATCAATTAATGAATGGATAAAGAATAATACTCCATTAGTTTGTTGTCCAGTGGCTAAGTCTTGTTCAACTCTTTGTGACCCCACGGACTGAAGCATGTCAGGCTTCCATGTCCTTCACTGTCTCCCAGAGTTTGCTCAAAATTTTGTCCATTGAGTTGGTGATGCTATCCAACCATCTCATCTTCCTTCACCCCCTTCTCCTCCTGCCCTCAATCTTTCCCAGTTTCAGGGTCTTTTCCAACAACTCAACCCATCACATCAGGTGGCCAAAGTATTAGAGCTTCAGCTTCAGTATCAGTCCTTCCAATAAATATTCAGGATTGATTTTCTTTAGGATTGACTGGTTTGATCTCCTTGTGGTCCAAGGGACTTTCAAGAGTCTTCTCCAACACCACAGTTTGAAAGTATCAGTTCTTTGGTGCTCAGCCTTCTTTATGGTCCTACTCTGACATTTGTACATGACTACTGGAAAATAGTATATATGATCTATACATCATATATACCTATATATAATATTCTACCATATAGCCAATATATATTGTGCATGCTGAGTAGCTTCAGTCATGTCTGACTCTTTGAGACCCTGTGGACTGTAGCCCAACAGGCTCCTCTGTCCATGGGAATCTCCAGGCAAGAATACTGGAGTAGATTGCCATGCCCTTCTTCAAGGGATCTTCCCAACCCGGGGATGGAACCTGCATCTCTTACGTCTTGTGCATTGGCAAGTGGGTTCTTTACCACTAGTGTCACCTAGGAAGCCCATATCCAACATATACGTAAATGTATGTATAAAATGACAGCATATTATTCAGCCTTGTGAAAGAAGGAAACCCTGCTATTTGCAACCACATGAATGGAAATCAAGAGCATTTATAACAAGTAATATAAGCCAGATAGAGAAAGACAATACACTATGGTTTATCACTTATCTGCAGAATCATTAAAAAAAGACAGAAAGTGGAAAAGTGGTTGCCAGGGGCTGGGGGTTGGAAGGGAATAGGAAGAGGTTGGTAAAAGGGAACAAACTTTCAGTTATAAGATGAATAAGGTCTGAGAATCTAACGTTTAAAAAACATGGTAACCATAGTTGATAACAAGGAGATCCAACCAGTCCATTCTGAAGGAGATCAGCCCTGGAATTTCTTTGGAAGGAATGATGCTAAAGCTGAGACTCCAGTACTTTGGCCACCTCATGCGAAGAGTTGACTCATTGGAAAAGACTCTGATGCTGGGAGGGATTGGGGGCAGGAGGAGAAGGGGACAACAGAGGATGAGATGGCTGGATGGCATCACTGACTTGATGGACGTGAGTCTGAGTGAACTCCGGGAGTTGGTGATGGACAGGGAGGCCTGGCGTGCTGCGATTCATGGGGTCGCAAAGAGTCGGACATGACTGAGCGACTGATCTGATCTGATCTGATAGTTGATAACACTGTATTGTATATCAACACCAATATACAATATACTTTTGGGTCACACCAAAAGTCATCTCTACTCTTTAAGTGGTGCATTTTATTGTGTAAGGATTACACTTCAGTAAAATTGATTTTTCAGGTTAAAAAAAAAACACCTTAGGTTGGTGAGGATGTAGAGAAAAAGAAACACCTATGCACTCTTGGTGGGAATGTAAATTGGTACAGCCAGTATGGAAAGCATATGGAAGTTTCTCAAAAAATGAAAAATAGAACTACCATATGATCCAGTAATTCCATTTCTGGGTTTATATCCAAAGGAAATTAAAACAGGATATCAAAGAGATATCTGCACTCCTGTGTTTACTGAAGCATCGTTCACCATAATCAAGATATGGAAATAACCTAAGTGTCTATCACTGGATGAAGGGATAAAGAATAATATAATATTCTATCATATATACATATATAATATTATATATATATAATGACAGAATATTATTCAGCCTTAACAAAGGAAATGCTGCCATTTGCAACAATATGAATTGAACTAGAGGGTATTTATATCAAGTAATATAAGCCAGACAGAGAAAGACAGTACTGCATGATATCACTTATCTGCAGAATCATTAAAAAAAAAAGTCAGGAAAAAAAATAGAAAGTGCAAAAGTCGTTGCCAGTGGCTGGAGGTTGAGGGGAATAGGAAGAGTTTGGTAAAAGGGAACAAGCTTGCAGCTATAAGATAAAAGTCTTATAGCTGAGAATCTAACATAAAACATGGTGACCATAGTTGATAGCACTATTTTATAATTGAAATTTGCTAAGAGAGTAGAACTTAAGTGTTCTCACCTAGGAAAAATAATAAACGTAAGGTTATGGATATGTTCATTAACTAGATGTGAGAATCCTCTCACAAAGTATACATGTATCAAATCCTGACATTTAAATATCTTACAATTTCATATGTCAATTATACCTCAATAAAGTAGAAGTTTTTTAAAAATACTTTAGGAACTCTAGATAGTCTTTTCAAAGTTAAGGGGGAAAAAAGAACCTCAAATCAATGGCAGTGCTCTAATCTCCCAGGGTTTATTGCTCTCCTACAAGGAGAAATGTCCCCCTTCCCCACCCTGCCATTTCCTAGGCAGGGGGCCACTCTCTTAGTTGCCTTGGCTCAGTCCAGCCTCGCAGATCCAGTAGTAGAGTCTTTGGCAGGCATCGTCATTCCACTCGCCATCAGGGTAGAAATGGGCACAGTCCTCACCCACACCCAGCCCATGCCCATGAAAGTCATCCGGCTGGCCTGGCTTCCAATTCCTGGTTGGGGGGGAGGGGAGGTTGGTGTGAGAGGAAAACAGCCAGCTAGGAAGAACAGATGAAACAGAATCCAGGTTGGGGAGAAGGGGCTGTGGGCCAGACACTGGAGGAGCAGAGCTGAAGGAGGAAGAAGGTACAGAAAGCCAAGGCACTCACTTGATGTTGGTCTCATAGTCCGACCCATCCACCCATTTCCAGACTCCATCAGGATCAGTGAGGCCCATCCAGGTGAAGTAAGGATGTAGGTTGGCCTGGATAAAATCCTGGGACAACAGAAGGGCAGTGTTGACTTCCCCCCGCCGCCCCCAGGCCAGCTCCTTGGACTAGCAGTTCTGAACTTCATGGGTTCATTAAAGCCATGGAGGAAATTCAGAGTGTTGATCCCAATGCTGGAACCAGTGGAACCTCTGAGGATCTGGCTCAGATTGCAGTGGTTGTTAAAACTCCCCAGATGATGCCAACGAGACCAGTCTTGGGACCTGAGCTTGAGGGGCTCACCTGTTCATCTCTGGAGTTGATGACTACCAGTTGGGCATTCTTCAGTTGGCAGTCTTTCTCAGCTTCTGGCCAGGGCTTCCGCAAGGAGGAGAACCAGTAGCAGTGGCCTTCATGCTCCAGCCAGTTGGCGGGACAGCAGGCTGTGTTTTGAGAGCCTAAAGGGCCGGGGTTGGGGGAGTGGCTGAGATGCTGCCCAGGGGGATGTGGGCAGGAACTGGCTCCAGGCATGCCCCACACAGCTCTTACCATTGCTCTTGAGAGCATCCATCTTGCAGGTCAGGGAGTTCAGGTTCTTGACCAGCTGCTGGACTCGAAGGAGCATTTCAGAATCACCTTCAGGATGAAGCATTTCAGGATGCACACAGATGGGCAGTGGGTACAGTGCCCTGGGTGTGGCTTCTGCTCCATGAGTCCCTGGAGACTGGGGGTCCATGCCCAGGACCCAGCCTAGGAACCCCCTTGCCCTCCCACACACCTCATGCCTAGGTAGAAGGCAGTAGGGGGCTGACCTGCTTTGAGTTCTTCCAGTTGCTTCTCCAGCCTGTTCTCCAGAGAAAGCACCTTGTCATTCAAGCTACGGGCTGGAGGAGAGGGCACTCAGCACCCTGTGACTGCTCCCATCCCCCACCCTCCAGTCTGAGAGCCCAGCCCCCACCTCTCCACACCCTCTCCCTGAGGGTCTCTTACCAGCTTGCAGTTCTTGCTTGTGACTTTCCACCTCAGCTTTCAGTGATGTTATCATTTCTTGAAAGTTGCGACCTGGAGGACTCAGGGACTCAGGAGTCAGCCTCCACCCCTGCTCCACCCCACCCCACCTCAGTCCAGAGCCCCTTTCATGCCAGGCTCACCCTGGGAGTTCAGTGCCTGGACCTCGGCCATACTGTTTGAAGTGAAGTTACTGAAACTTGTTCTCAGGGTCTGCAGGTCACTCTGAAACTTGAAATCTGATCAGGAGGATGGGACAATCAGTGCTCAGGGTTATCAGGCCCTCTCTGTGCCAACATTGTGCCCCTAACATGCATCATCTCGTGGGTCCCTTCAGTGACCCCACCCAAAAGGACAGGCCCTATTTTTACCTGATACTGTAAGTGAGGCAATTAAGGCTCAGAGAGAGGACATAATTTGACAACATTCCCCAGCCGACAAGTGACAGAATCTGCAGTCATCCTCATCCGATCACTCTTGTATTCAGCATCCCCACCACACCTCATTATTTCTCTCTTCCTTGCCCACCATGTGCCACTCACTTTGGTATCCCATCTCACAGATGCTGGCCAGCAGGAGGCTGAGGGCCAGGGAGAGCAGGAGGAGGCAAGGGCTGGAGAGGAGCCGCTTCAGAAAGGTCTGGGAAGAAAACAGCGCTGCAGGAGGAGAGGGTGTCACCTCCAGCGCTGCAGGAGGAGGGGGTTCAGGTGGTGGGACAGACGGGGCCGAGGATGGGGCCACAGGGACCTCTCAGGGAGGAGGCCGGTGCAGCTCATGCTGGTGGGAGGCCGGATGAGAACTGTGGGGCCAGGGGGGTCCAGGTCTCTGACTCCTCATGGATCAGCCCAAGTGCTCAGATACAGGGGCCCCTCACAGGCCTGGGGACACATGTACACAAAGACACACAGACAGAGGACCATCACGATGTGTAAGGTCCTCTCATCAGAGTTGGGGAGCTAGAAGGAGGACCCAGAGAGAACGAGGGGCAGCCCACACTCCAAGCCCACAAGGCAAGCTCACACTCAAGGGTGAAAACACGTTAGAAAGACAGTTTACGCTCTTGCTCTTCCTCAGCGCATAGGCAGTCAGGCCCACTATGGATCTTGAATTCTCTTCATACTGGCTCCCCCGGAGGCTGGGCCCTGACCCCCTTCAGAGTCGGGGACCCCACCAGGACACATGGTAGAGGTGCAGACATGACATACTTGACAGCAGAAAGCCTTCTAAACATATTAAGAAGAGGTTTAGCAAAGACTGTCTCCCCTTTCCCTTACCTTCTGTAAACCTCTGGCTTTTTTTCTCACTCTCCAAGTACTGAAGGTCTTCGTACTTCACTGACATGTTTGGACCAACACAGTCTCTGAGACTGTTGGAGCAGAAGTGGAGGCCAAGCCAGTAGGCAGGCTGGGGCAGGAGCTGGATTAAAGGGGGAACGCGGGGACCAGGGAGGAGATGCAGGTAGGGCTGGAGATGAGAGAAGAGTGATGTTTTAAAAGGAACCCATGGTGAAGGCTAGGAATGGGGATGGGCTTGGGTTTGCAGCTGAGGTGAGAGGTGGGGTCAGGGATGAGGTTTGAGCTAGGGTCAGGTTGAGTTTGGAGTGACGGTGGAGGTGAAGTTGGAGCTAAATGCATTGCTAGGACTGGGTCTGATGTTGGGGCTGGAACCGAGGTTGCATCTCCTACTAGGATCAGTACTCATGCCTGGGGTCAATACTGGGATCAGTACTCATGTTGAAGCTATGAATGGAGATGGACCTAGACTTGGTGCTGAAGTTGAAAATAGGACAGAGTTGAGGTTCAAGCTTTCGGGGGGTGGGGGAGCGGGGCAGGCTGGTGTTAAGAGTCAAGTTAACTTGGGAATTCTCTGGCAGTCCAGTGGTTAAGGCTCCATGCTTCCACTTCACAGGGCAGGAGTTTCATCCCTAGTTCCTGGGATCCTGTGTGCCCTCCCAGGCTGCCCCCAAGTTTTTTTTTAAATGATGTAAGAACTCTGGGGGTGAAGCTGCCACTGGGGTTGGTATGGGGTTTGAGATGTGGCTGGAGTAGGGGCTGAAGACAGGGCTAGAACCGGGCTAGGGAAGGGGTTGACTGTGAGCATCAGTTTGTGACCAAGGTTGTAGCTGCCCTAATTTAATCCAAATCCAATGAAGGGAATAGAGTCGAAAATCTCCACTGAGTCATTAAATCCCCACCCTGCCCCCTTATATATCTTACCATTCAGTTCCACCAAAGACCCACGGTCCCTCCTCCCTGCTTTCTCTGACATCCTCCCTGCCCTTTTAGCCTCACATGCATCCCCAGCTCCCTTACCTGTGGGAAGTCAAGAGGCTGTGATTCTTGAGTTCTTTGTGCTGCAATGACCAGAGTTGGAAAAAACTAAATCCCGGACAGTTGGGATGGGGGTGGCTGATGGAAGAGTCACCTAACTGAGTGGAGACCTACTGGTCTTTGTGTCTGAACGACCAAGAGTCTATATACTGGGAAACTCCCATTTCCTCAATTTGGGGCAGTAACTAATAAGAAGGAATTGAAATCAAAACTCAGGCAGAAGTGGTGTGTGTGGGGCAGCTGGACTTTTTGACTTACTGTGACTTCCTTAATTTTACTATTTATCAGTGGAACTGGATCAGAAGGAACCAGAGTTCCAGTGTTGCTTTTCCTCTGTCCCACAGCTCCTTTCAGTTCCTTGATGTGAACATCTCGGAATTGTTGACGTCTCCATCATTGCAAACCCAGGTCCAGAGGAGCCCTTTGCTCTGCTCTTGCTCAATCCTGACCCAGGGTCCCTGGCATCTTCCTCTGGGGCCTCAGCCAGCAAGCTCCCTGAGTTCTGGCCAGCTCTCCTTGTTATCAAGTCCAAGTTTGCTCTGGTCACTAAATGACAGGGACAAGGTGTTGAGGCAAAGAAAAAGACTTTATTCAGAAAGCAGGCACTGGACTGCCAGAAGATGGCAGAATAATGTCTCAAAATAACCATCTTCTTTTATAGAACAGAGATGGGGTCGGGAAAGGGGTGAGGAAACAAAGTAAAAAGGCCATTAGTCTTGCAAATATCTCCTAGAATGGCAAACCTCAGGTGGGGATGTGTTGATTCTTCCTTCCTTCCATCCACAGGTGGACAGGGTCCTGAACACTTTAATAGTCAGGCAGAGGGGCAGATGCTCTGAGGCAGGTCTTTATGTATGATTATAATAACAAAATCCAACTCAGAGAAACAGTTCCAACATGGAGTGAGAATTGGCTTTTCTCTGCCACATCCTCATTTCATTTGAATGGAGGGAAGAGGTGGCGGAGAATAGGATCTCCTGGCTGGAATGGGAAGGGAGGATCCAGAAGAAAAAATATAATTTACTGAGCATCAAATC
Organism: Bison bison bison; assembly: GCF_000754665.1. Classification (NCBI taxonomy): domain Eukaryota; kingdom Metazoa; phylum Chordata; class Mammalia; order Artiodactyla; family Bovidae; genus Bison; species Bison bison. Next base: position 354,601 of record NW_011494821.1, on the reverse strand, counting down.
TGTGATGAGGATTGTGCCCGACATTTGCATTAACCATTCAATTCCCACAAGATTGTTGGGAGGAATTTCGGATGAAGAACTTAGGCTCAGAACCATCCTGTGACTTGCCCAAGATCACTCGCCTGGTAAGCATAAGAGCCAGAATTCCAGCCTAGGGCTGCCCCAAACCCTAGCCTGGGCTGTCTGAATATACTATCTTCATGAAAGGGGTTCAGTTTAATACTGTCAGCTCTCTAAATCCCTCTAAGGCGTTTTCCCTGAATTCACACATACAACCTTTTCATAGGAAAGATTCTTAGTGTCTTAAAAGGGGAAGAAGGAAAGCAAATACATTTCAGATTCTGTTTTCTAGTTAAATGGGATTGTGCTCTGATAATTGCATTTTAAAACTCATTTAACATTGTATCAAGAATATTTGGCCACATCAGTTCATAAAATGTCCTTTATCTCTTTTTAACTTCATCTCATTTCATAAGCTGTGCCATAATTTATTGACTAAGCTTTTTCTCTTATGATAAACATTTAGGTTGTTTCCAGTTTTCTTTTGCTTTCTTGCTTTGCATTTATTCGGTGTTTGGATTAGTATGTTACAGGCTGGGTTTTTGGAATCAATGTGGAGACTGAATTTGGGGTACAGTTTAATTATTAGGAATCAGCACCTGTGAAAGGAAGGGAAAAGAAGGTGATGGTAGAGGGAGAAGTTAAAGAGTTACAAAGACCCTACAAAGCTTTAGTACATCTTACAGGGGTTTCTAGGGGTTCAAACTGCGTTGGCTATCAGAGCTGCCCATTGCTGCATGGAAATGGGGCCTTTATTACCTGATCTCGCTCAGTTACCGGATACGGCTACCACAGCAGGGGTGGAACCTCAGGGGAGGTGGCTGTATGTACAGGTCACACACCCCATGACTGGGCACCAAGTCCTTTGTGGAAGTGAGGTCTGGCTGTCTTATCTTTATGTCTACCACAGTACTGCTTTGCGTTCACACATTAATTGGGGGATAATCAAATTTTTGCTTTATTGAATCTTTCCTACAAAGAACATTGTATGTTTCTCCATTCATTTATCCAAATGGTAGGGACAGAATGAAGTGACAAAATAGGTGATTAAACAGTTAATCCCACTAGGAGTTTGTAAATAGAAAAATATGGGAGACCTCCATAAGTTAATGATTACTCGAGAAAGCAGATTTGCTTAACAACAGAACCACGCAACAGAAGCACGGGACATGCCCCAAAACAATAAAACAATGGTTGCATAAGACCTACTTAGTGATTGCCCAGTGAACTCAGTCAGTTAATGATCTCTAGTACATGTTCTCTGAATGTACAAAAAACAATAATTTGTAGGCCTAGCTTGACCACACAGGGACAGGGCAACTCCCCTGCTCAACCAGGAGGAGGAGCTGATGATGGAAGCATGACATCTACTCAAGAAAGACAAAGAAGGGTTTCCCCTTCCACTACTTCCCCTTCAATTAAAAAACTGCAGCCCACTAAGTTTTCAGGGTGCAGCATTTCTCGCCCACCCACTTCTAGGCCCCTAAGTATCCTAGTCTAATAAATAGCTTATCTACCACTTTGCTCTTGCTGAATTCTTCTCTGCACCAAGACATAAAGGACTACGATACTGGAGCTCTTTGGAGCCTGCCTGACACCAATTGGTTTCACAAGCATTTACCCACCCATTTAAAAATATTTATTGGGTGTTAATAAAAGAAAGTGTCACATATGGAGGTATGGGAAAGTAATTCTGGCTTTTTCATGAGCTAACTTGAATTTTATGCCAAATTATGAGTGTGTTTGTGAACTATCAAATACATTGTGCATTCACTTTAATTGTTTACAGGGAAGAACACACTGACCAAAAGTAAAGAATGTCCATGTCAAAAATAAAGATGAAATTCTCCTCTTCCTGGGATGCCAATGCTGCTCCTCCTTTGACCATAAGAATCCCTTCCCAGGTGCCAAGGCCATGCTTCTTACTGTGTATGTTTTGGTCTGGTTGTTTTTAAAATCTGGAAGAAACATATTTCTGAATTATTTAATGTTCTAACACAATAGAAAACTGTGCTGAAACTCCGGACCAGATAATTTCTCAGAGAAATCTGAGAAGTTGGCTTCAGGGCTATAGTCCTCAGATGGGCTCAAACAGAATTCTTTTCTATTCTTATTATGGCTTATTGATTATTTTCATCAACAGTGTCTACAATATGCCAGGCCCCCTCCTTCAGAAGAGACATCCTGCAGAAGTAAACAAACAGATAAGAAAGGACCTGGTCACAGAGCTTATATTCTAGTGGGTAGCAGATAAACAGAATAAGTGAGTAAAACACATATAATGTCACACAGTGATAAATGCTAAGGAAGACAATATAGCAAGGAGGTGGGTACAATAAGGTCAATTTTTAACAGGCTGTCAAGACTAGGATGTCAAAAATAACCTTACTGAGGGACTTCCCTGGTGGTCCAATGGTTAAGAATCCACCTTCCAAGGCAGGGAACATGGGTTCAATCCCTGGTCGGGGAACTAAGATCCCACATGCCTTGGGGGGCAGCTAAGCCAGCAGCAACAAACCATCCCGATGCAATAAAACATAATTTATTTTTTTCTTTCAAAAGAATAATCTTAGTGAGAAGTTGATATCCGAGCAAAAGCCCAAAGGAGGTGAGGGAGAAGTAGATGAGACTCGGCTAGGAATCCTGGAGCTCCAACTCTTCAGGGCCTGTAGGGTATTGTCACAGATTTGACTTAGAGGGGCAGGCTTTGTGGGGGTGAGAGCAGAGGAGTGAGTGAGCTGATTTACATTTTAACTGTGACAATGTGACTCTTGCGAATTTTGTGAAAAGGGACCAGAGTCGGGTGGGGAGGGGAGGGATGAGAGAGAAATTAGGAGCTTGGGACAAGCATATATACACACTGCTACAGAGTGGCTCAGCTGGTAAAGAATCTGCCTGCAATGTGGGAGACCTGGGTTCGATTTCTGGGTTGGGAGGATCCCCTGGAGAAGGAAAAGGATACCCACTCCGATATTCTGACCTGGAGAATTCCATGGACTGTATAGACCATGGGGGTCACAAAGAGTTGGACACAACTGAGCGACTTTCATTTTCACACATAAAATAGATAACTAAAAAGAACTTCCAGTATCACACAGGAAACTACTCAACATTCTGTAATAACCTATATGGGTAACAAATCTGAAAAAGAATGAATATATATACAGTATATGTATAACTGAATCACTTCTCTGTACACCTGAAACTAACACAACATAAATCAACTAGACTGCAATAAAATTAAGAAAAAACTATTGTAATATCTGGGTGAGAGATGATGGTGGTTTGTGCATGGTGCTGGTGAAAAACATTTTGATTCTGAACACATTGTGAAGGTAGAATTGATGGGATTTTTTGCTGATAAATTGTATGTGGATCTCACACACGCATGAAACTGTTCTCCTTCTATGCCTCTAAATAAATGAAACTTTGAACATTTTCCATAAGTTGCTAACTCTCTAGGAAAAACAATTTTCCCCCTGGCTATGCGATGCTGATGTCTTAAGATCTGTCATGACATTTTGTGAATAGGATAATCATTGAGAGAAGTTCTGTTTTGCCATCAGGAGCAGACTGATAAAAATTTGTTAAATCTGGTAATTATGCAGAATTTTTCTTTGGATATGTGGTGTGATTTACTTGATAAAATTGTCCTACCATAGTCTGATTCCCTTACAATTTTTTTTTTTTTTTTTAGTTTCAGCACAGCAGTTTAATTTACTGCTCATTCCTTGAGTAAGTAAATGAGTAATTTACTTACTCATTCCTTGTAAATATATTTATTATCCACATTGCTATTTAATTTTTCTCAAAAACTGTTACACAGAGGCTTGTATTGTTTACATATCAATCATGACACAGGTCTGAAACAGACACTTGTCTCTGTCCTCCTGGGAACCCACACACAAAAGAACCAACAAATGAGAACTTAGTCAAATATGCTGTTGAAACCGTTTACCTCAGACTGGGACTCGAACCCAGCCAAAACCCAGTCTGGGACTCAAACCCACGTGGCTGGGATTCACGCCCAGCCAAAACCCTACTTGAGACTTGAACTCACATGGCTGGACTCAAACATAGCCAAAATCCACGGTACCTGGTTTCAGGACCTAATGAAGCTTGGGTTCTTGATGTCTCACCATAGAAAGAATTCAGTGAGAGACAAAGTGATAGGTAATAAGTGGATTTATTCAGATACAGAGAGAAGCACACTCCACAGAGTTCGGGCCATCACAGAGGGCGAGTCCGGTGAGGAAATGCAGTATGGTTAGTTTTTATAGGCTGGGTAATTTGATATGCTAATGAGCCAATCCTAGATCAGATCAGATCAGATCAGATCAGTCGCTCAGTCGTGTCCGACTCTTTGCGACCCCATGAATCCCAGCACGCCAGGCCTCCCTGTCCATCACCAACTCCCGGAGTTCACTCAGACTCACGTCCATCAAGTCAGTGATGCCATCCAGCCATCTCATCCTCTGTCGTTCCCTTCTCCTCTTGCCCTCAATCCCTCCCAGCATCAGAGTCTTTTCCAATGAGTCAGCGCTTCGAATGAGGTGGCCAAAGTACTGGAGTCTCAGCTTTAGCATCATTCCTTCCAAAGAAATCCCAGGGATGATCTCCTTCAGAATGGACTGGTTGGGTCTCCTTGCAGTCCAAGGGACTTGCAAGAGTCTTCTCCAACACCACAGTTCAAAAACATCAACTCGTCGGTGCTCAGCCTTCTTCACAGTCCAACTCTCACATCCATACATGACCACAGGAAAAACCATAGCCTTGACTAGATGGACCTTTGTTGGCAAAGTAATGTTTCTGCTTTTCAATATGCTATCTAGGTTGGTCATAACTTTCCTTCCAAGGAGTAAGCGTCTTTTAATTTCATGGCTGAAGTCACCATCTGCAGTGATTTTGGAGCCCAGAAAAATAAAGTCTGACACTGTTTCCACTGTTTCCCCATCTATTTCCCATGAAGTGATGGGACCAGATGCCATGATCTTCGTTTTCTGAATGTTGAGCTTTAAGCCAACTTTTTCACTCTCCACTTTCAGGCTTTTTAGTTCCTCTTCACTTTCTGCCATAAAGGTGGTGTCATCTGCATGTCTGAGGTTATTGAGATTTCTCCAGGCAATCTTGATTCCAGCTTGTATTTCTTCCAGTCCAGCGTTTCTCATGATGTACTCTGCATATAAGTTAAATAAACAGGGTGACAATATACAGCCTTGATGTACTCCTTTTCCTATTTGGAACCAGTCTGTTGTTCCATGTCCAGTTCTAACTGTTGCTTCCTGACCTGCATACAAATTTCTCAAGAGGCAGATCAGATGGTCTGGTATTCCCATCTCTTTCAGAATTTTCCACAGTTGATTGTGATCCACACAGTCAAAGGCTTTGGCATAGTCAATAAAGCAGAAATAGATGCTTTTCTGGAACTCTCTTGCTTTTTCCATGATCCAGCGGATGTTGGCAATCTGATCTCTGGTTCCTCTGCTTTCTCTAAAGCCAGCTTGAACATCAGGAAGTTCACGGTTCACATATTGCTGAAGCCTGGCTTGGAGAATTTTGAGCATTACTTTACTAGCGTGTGAGATGAGTGCAATTGTGTGGTAGTTTGAGCATTCTTTGGCATTGCCTTTCTTTGGGATTGGAATGAAAACTGACCTTTTCCAGTCCTGTGGCCACTGCTGAATATTCCAAATTTGCTGGCATATTGAGTGCAGCACTTTCACAGCATCATCTTCCAGGATTTGAAATAGCTCAACTGGAATTCCATCACCTCCACTAACTTTGTTTGTAGTGATGCTTTCTAAGGCCCACTTGACTTCACATTCCAGGATGTCTGACTC